>NC_056741.1:113186403-113501403 GCF_019279795.1 Protopterus annectens | reverse complement strand
GGATGGGCCATGGCTTCAACAAAAGAAAAAGGGTGCAAAATACAAAGTTTTGGTTTTAAACAACTGAGCTGTAACTTCAAAGTACAGTCAAACCAGCAAATGTACAAAGTGCCCATGGCAACAACACTGCATAAAGACAGAACATCATAAGACATTCTCTAGTGTTAAAGGGAGATCAGTTATGCAGATAACACACACCTTTTATGAGTCTTAGCATCTAAAAGTGGCTAACTTGCGAAGCAGGATAAATAACAGAGACTCTGACTTTTAGAAGAGGAAGAGTCAAGCTGAGCTAACAGGTATCATGCTGAGGAGATGAATTCACTATGCAGACATCATGACTCCTCAGTGTAACTTCAATTGACTGTTCAGCAACAGAAGATGAAGGAAGTGTTATGCATATTTATGGGAACTGTAAATCAGACAGCTTAGCATATTCACAGGAATCCAAACAATAGCATCAGAAGAGGCATGAGAAGTATCCCTGAGGAAACCAGTTTTTAAACCAAAAATACACATTGATATTCAAGTCATGCTTGATTCACAATACAGTTACGACTCTAGAATGTAGCTTGAAGCAAATGTACATCCTTATATGTACAGTCTTCCTTTCACTGGCCTAGGAAACAGCCATGTTTTCCACATGGATGTGTGAGTCCATGTCAGCATCTTGTTAGATGAGGACATTTTGACGTTAACATAATGGAATTAATAGACATCACAGGTGAGATCAGTACCATCTTGTACCATCAGTTGCTGTTTTCCTAAAATGTGAACCATACCAACCAACTTAAAATGTGGAAGAAGGGGTAAGAGATTGTGTTATGAGAGGCTCCTTAACTGTGTCAAGTGGTTTAAGACAAAAGGTCCAGAACTGATCTCCAGGCAGCTGGTCTTTTTTGGCTTCAGAATCATTCAGGAGTTAAAACTTCTTCCCCACTGAGTGAAAGGAACTATTCATATAACCCCCTCCCAATGAAGCATGTGTTGCAGGACAGGAGGGAAGACAGAGTTTAGGTCTCTGGACATGAAATAATGAATGTCCTGTGCAAGAATGATCCCTTCCCACTGAGTCAGTCTCGGAACCAATTTGTGTGAAACAACCCGTTGCCAAAGAGACAGAAATGCATAATCTGACTTTAAGGAAGTGCAACAGAATGCCAGGGAGGAAAGTGGCAGAATGCCCTTTACATGCTCATTCTGAAGTCATTGCCCCTGTCCCCTACGATGATTAAATTAGTGATTACATTCATGATAACACTATAATGCATTTGTATCAATGCAAGATGCCATCAAAACATGGACACCATGTCATGATTTAGAAAAGAAAGACATTTGACTTAGAAAAGACTTTTGAAAGTGATTTGATACTTCGTCCAGGTTTTGGTCTATTCAGGATTCCCCAAAAATGTATATTACTCATGATTTTAGTCATAGATAACCTTCTAGTAGTCTGTACTTTCACATTACCCAAGGCAGCGTGCTGTAAACCTGTCTTGTACCATCCCCCTGTAGATGACGTAACAATGACACCTACAAGTCTATCTGGTCTGCAGTATTTCATTGTGTACTTAACATTGTAGTAGCTTCATTTGCTACATTATTTCCATTGCGAAGTGTTTCTGATTTGCAAAATGTTACTGTGTTCATAACCATTGTGATACACTCCATTGTTACATTTTACTTAGTCATTATCTGCTCTGTTTTAGTATTTTGTGCCTACATCTCTTTTTCACCTGTATATCTTCACTATTAAGGTATAGATGTTGTTACTATTACACTTTCATTAACCATCACTCTACTTTTTCTTCTGTCTCCAGTTGTTTTTACCCTGCATATTCCCATTGGGACCTCGCCTAGTGGATACTTCCACCTAACTAGGTCACCAGACTCTACCTTGTTTTGTTGTCCCGCAATACTACCTCTCTGCTGCCTTAACCCCTGCTGGGAAGGTTGAACCAAGTCTCCTCCAAAGGACACTGAAGAAGTATGTGTATTTGCTGCTCTATGCTTCTGTAATTATACTCCTTGTTGAACCTGTATATGCTATCTCCCTGCCAGTACAGCCAGCGGCCTACATCCCCTTCATCCTTGCCTCTCTACTCCCATCCCTATCTAATTTCTCTACTCCTTACATGCTCCTTACATTCAGCCCTCTTTAGCCCTTACTCTGCCTCAGTGGCCCAGTGTACTTCTACATTTAACCACTAGAGGGCACCCCCCACACTGATATTCCTTCTTACTTACTCCTTGCATATTTTTTTTTTTTTACTAGCCTTTACCTTATTTTTACCTTTCTCCAAACTCTTAGCCCATTCTGCCTAGATTATCCAGAACCTTACTCACTCTGTTACAGCTTACTTCCTGCATTCCATGCTCCACTGATTGGCTCTTATCCTTCTCCTGTGCTTCCCGCTCCGTTCGCCCTTCGGGCTTACTCCGCCCCTACCCTGCCCCAATTCCCACCGCCCCAGCACTCCCAGCTATATACCTCTTATTACCACACCCACTTCCTCCCCACTCCAATCAAACACCAACACCCTGCACACACCCATTTTCTAATCACTCATAGTTACCACACCCTCTACTTAGCTACACTACAAACTCCAAGTCCAAACTTCAACTCTGACAATCAGCCCTATCTTTACCTTCTACTTACCTCTACCTCTTCTGCCACCTCCTTCCGTACACCACACTCCTCACTACAATCTAGGACAACTACATCACATCCTCCTATAATTATCTTTAAAAACAAACTTAATACTAATTGATTCTATACAGAAAGTAATCATTAATAACATGCTTTTAAAACCTTCATCCATCTCTCTTTTACTACTACTACTTCTAAAACTTACCTTTCTTTACTACCTCACCCAACCCAGTACCTGCCAGCATCCACAACTCTATCATACTACCAACCATCTAAACTCCCCCTACTCACACTCACACTCACCTATCTCTCCACATCTATATCCTATAAATCACCTCCTATCCTTCTCTTACAAAGTACTTACTTCTCATAGACTCCCCATCCTCTTAACTACCAGTAACCCCTTCTTCAACACAACATCTCCCAATCCCATTTACTAAACTACTTAATTACTTTTCTAACCATATCCTTCATCTAGTCACCAGTCTCTTATCAGGTGATATCCATCCTAACCCAGGCCCCTCAACCTCTACTACTATACGTAAACCTCTATTACTTACTTCACTAAACTCCCAAAGCATAGTCAACAAATTAACAACCCTCCATGCCTGGATCACATATAATAAACCTGACATCCTATCTATTTCAGAAACATGGCTAAAACCCCATATAAAAGCTCTGAAATAATCCCACCTAACTACTCTATCATTAGAAAAGACAGGTCCCATAAAAAGGCGATGTGTAGCTCTTCTATTTTCTACTTCCTTGTCAATTACTCCCTTCAATAAACCTATTCCACAATTCAACAATGCTGAACTACTCATCACTCTCCTACAAGTCAACAAGCATAAACATATATGTCTTGCATCCTCTATATTCCCCAGGTGACAATATCTCTACATTAGAAGACATTCTCTCCTGGCTCTCCAGTAACATTAATAATGAAACCATAATCCTAGGTGATGTAAATATTAACTGGACCTCAATTCAATCTCCATCCAACCCCCTTAACATCAACCTATATAACTTTTCCCAACTAATCAACAAAGTAACACGTCCTTCTAAAAACCTTTCCTGTGGCAGTATACTAGACTGGATCCTTGTGTCACACCCACACTATTACTCTGACAGTGGTACTCTTCCCGATGCTCTAAGTGATCATATGCCCATCTTCACATACCGACTCCTTGTATCTCTCTCCACCCCACAATTATATTACCACACGCAACCACAAAAATTTCAACCCAACAACATTCTCAGATTCTTTAAAAGCAATCAACTGGAACACTCTTAGGACACTACCCTTAGAAGACGCTGTTTCTCACTTTAACTCTACATTCTTAAGAATCCTAGATTCCCAAGCCCCCCAAGGACAAACGAATAAAAATAATTCTGCTCCATGGCTTACCAGAGATACATTAGCAACCATGCGCCTTAGAGACAAAGCCTGGGCACTTTATCAGAAAAGAAAGTCCCCTGATTCCCACACTGAATACGAACCCTCCAAATAAAGTCAAAAACTTATTATCTCTGACAGACAAAATTACTTCTTTACCCTCCAAAACAATAATAAAACAAATCCACAGAAATTCTGGAAAGGTATCTCCACCCTCCTTAACCCCAGCAAACCACACACCCCTTCCCCCGACCCAAATGCCCCAGATCTAGACCTGGCTACTGAATTCAACTTCTTCTTCATTGACTCTATTAACAAACTAACTTCCTCTTTCCCTACCTCTACCATACCATCCAATACCCCCTCACCCTCTCCTGCCAAAAGCCCACCCTGCACTTCTCTTCCTTCCTCATTCCCATCTTCTCTAACTACATCCCATAACTCTTCTCCCTCTCTAACATCCTCATCATCCTCACTAACATCAAATACTTTGCCTCTTCACACAACTCCATTCTCATTAAAACCTATACCCATTTCTACAATAAAAAAACTACTTCATAAACTGAAACCCGGCACAAATGCACCTGATGATATCCCCTCATATTTCCTAAGCGTTGCTGCTGATGCAATTGCCTATCCCATAAGCATCCTCATCAACCGCTCAATCCTAGAATGTACGGTGCCCCAACTCTGGAAACAAGCCTTTATCATCCCCCTTCATAAAGGCGGTAATAACTGCAGTGTTAACAACTTCCGCCCCATTGCTATCTTGTCCCCTATCTCTAAACTACTTGAAAAATGTGTTCAACTTCAACTACTACCACATCTTTTAGACAATAACCTTCTCACACCTACACAACATGGCTTTAGGCCAAATCATAGCACCATGACAGCCCTCCTCTCCTATCTAGAAACTGTAAATAAAGCTCGTGATTCCGCCATATTGTCTCTACCCTACTACTTGACCTTTCTAAGGCTTTTGATACCATTTCACACAGCCTGCTATTAACTAAACTTTCCAAACTTAACCTTTCTTCCTCCTCTGTGAACTGGTTCTCCAGCTACCTATCTAACAGACACCAAGCTGTAAAATGGAAAAAGGCCACTTCCTCTTTGTTAGTACCCCACCGGGTTCCCCAAGGCTCCATACTTGGTCCTCTTCTCTTTAACATTTTTATAAATGACTTTCATAAATCTATTCCTTTCTCTAACATCATCCAATATGCTGACGATTCCACCATTATCTGCTCTGCCTCATCTACTCCTGAGCTTCTAAAGCTCACACAAGCAGCTTTCTATTACTGAGCATTGGATGGAAATAAACCACCTTGCTCTCAACGCCTCCAAAACTAAACTCATGGTATTTACCCCACTAAAACTACTCCCTTTGATACAAACACATTCCTGATCACTAGTCAAAACAATTCAACCCTAGAACTCGTATCTGAAACCAAGTTACTTGGTGTTCAAATTGATAACCAACTTAATTTCAATTCCCACATACACCTAAACATTAAAACCCACCAAAAGCTGGGTATGCTTTACCAAAATCAATATCTCACAAAGACCTCAAAAATCACTCTGTCTTCTTCCTTTCTTATTCCCTCCCTTCTCTATGGTTCACCTCTCTAACTAATATTCAGACCTCTCTTAAAACAACTTTCCTCATGCTACAACAAAATCGCCAAGTTCGCCAACGGACACAGGTCATTCACCCATCACTGTTCCTCTCTCCAAAACTACATTGGCTTGGACTTCCACATCAGCTCAATTACATTCAGCTTACCCTAGCCCACAAACTCATTAACAACCCCTCTCTTTGTCCCTCCCTGTCTTCTTCTTTTAAGTTTCACTTACCTGATAGAATCTTAAGGTCAAACAATCAAAACCTATTAGAAATACTTAAACCAAAGCCCCCAGGCAAAACCTACTATCCTTTAACATAGCTCGTCTTTGGAACTCACTCCCACCATCTATTCGCACCATCTCTAATCTCTATTCATTCAAAAAATCTCTTCATACTCATCTTACGTCCCAATGGGAATGCTCTTGTTCCCATCCATCATAAAAATCTGGAACCCTTCATCCTTCATCCTCCATTCATTCTCTTCCTACTCAACAAAGCCTGTATACTTATTACTTTCGAATTCTAACCACACCATATAACAATATAATCCTACCTCTTTAATGCCATAACCTACCTCTCATTATTTGTACTTTTTCAATAATTCACATTTTCTAATGTACATCAAATGCAAAAGTTATGACTGTACTCTTTTTTTACATTGTATAAGTAGCCTAGCTATGTTGTTTTCAACTTGTCTGTTAGTTTGCATTAAGAAGCTTTTTAAATGTATGTACTTATTCTGTTTGTCTGTTCTTTTTTGGAGCTTTTCTCCCCAGGACTCCATTGAAAACGGGTTCTTTTAGGCCCAATGGACTATCCTGGTAAACCAACTGCAAATAAATAAAATAAATAAATAAATAAATAAATGACTTGTAAGCATGGATATATATACTTTCCTATTATCTTTGTAACCTGTTTGGTGGATATGGGCATCCTAAGGCAATGTAGTAGCTGTTTCATGATTACTGACTACCAACTAATTTTTAAAAAAACTTGGTATATTGTATGAGAGACATGAACACAATGTTACTGGAGACAAGGCTCTCACATCTAAGCATTTATAATTCTAATCAGGTTGTCAGTAATACACACAGTATACCCACCACTCACTGTATAGACCAGACACTTACACCCACATATGTTGTGGCTCTTAAATGCAACATTCCTAAACCCCAAAGGCCTCTCAGACATTTCACTTACAAAAAATATCCTCAGCAACCCCAAAATCACTCTACCAAAACAACACTCACCACGATACATATATCCACATTTCACAGTGTCTCAACTTCTAATCCCATAAGGCAAGACACCACATAACCCAATATTTTGGTCATAGGGGACTCCATTTTGAGAAACACAGATGTGTCACTCACCAGGTTGAGAAAGGATAGTCACAGTCAACTGTCAGTCAGGGGACAGGATCCACTAGGTAACCCATGCACTCAGGTTGCTGAACCACAGGTACCTTTATAATTCAGTCATAGTCCATGTGAGTGTGAACAACCAGAGATGTGCCTGCCTGGACTATATGAAGAGAAATGATAGAGCTCTCAGACTATATGTTTCAGGCAGCTATGAGGCCACTATTGAGCAGCATTCTACCTTCTCCAAGGATTATGCCACAATACGAACAAAAGATGACTGATGTTAATAACTTACTTAGGTTTTGGTGTCCCTCATAGGGGGTACAATATTTGTCAGCATGGAAGGATATAGTGAACAGACCACAGTGCTTTGCTAGGAATGGTCTGGACCTGTCCTCTCTAGGTTTTTGAATATTGGCTAAAACACCATTTTTCCTAATTGTACCTTTTTTAAGCAATGCCAGCCTAACAAACCTTTTAACATAGCAAAACCAACCCAACAAAATCTAAAAGTGTTACTGCTCAATGCCAGGATTCCAAACAGGAAACTACTCCCTGCAAGCTCTCCTCAGCCCAGAAAATGTAGACATTTGTGCAGTTACTGAGACATGGTTTAAAGCTGCAACAGCACCCTGGCAATGCAGAGCTATAATGCCTTCCACACATTTAGACTAGCTACCTCACTAGAAGGGACAAAAAAATGGAGGTGTCTCAATTTACATCAAAAGACAAGTAATCTCCGTGGTATCCCCGAAGTCTCAAAACAACCCACTAAAGTGTAGTGGGTCCAAAAACAAAACAGCGTAAGAAACTTCTCTGTGTGGAAGATTTTCAGTCCATATATTTCTAGTTAATCACTGTATATTAATCAAATCAGACAATAGTAGTGTAAGTAGCGAACGTAAACTCGTCTTAAGTCAAAACAAAACAAAACAAAAAGTAATAATAGAAAATATATAATTGTACAGCATTACTAAGTATTCAAAAGTAATCCATGCAAGGCAGGCAGTCTGTTTCCAGTCAAAAATCCTTTATTAAGTACACAGACAAGCGATCCAAGTAAAACAAAAATAGAGTAATAATTTCCTCACAAGCTTTCTAAAAATATATATATACTTTTTATCAGGCATGGGAGTGGTTTATTGTGCTGTAAAACAAAGTGCTACTAGTACATGTTAAATTCATATCCCTTCCCCCATCAGTGTGACATTCAAGCTGGTCCTGCCCTACTTAGTAGCTGTCATAATAATATATAACCCTTATGTACTTTAAATAAAATTATATAATGATGTGGTACCTCTTATTTAACCAAATTATTAAGTAGATTATTAAGTCTGTGATTTTATCCAAGACAATATACTACATGGCTGGAAATATATCAACCTTAGTTCATTTGGCAATCAAAAATATATATATAAATATATACATACACATTTTGCATGTAAAAATCAATTTCTATTTTCATAACCTATTGTTAACAAAGATCGCTTTCGTCCTTCTAGACTTCTTCAGGTCTGTGTACAAGAACCCTAAAAACCTTTATAATTGTATAATTAGTATTGTTATTACACATCATTTTGAATAAAGAGGGGAAAAAAGAACCAGAAAAAAATAAATATAAGAAAAAAATGTATGTATGATGGTGGAAACAAAATATACACAAATTTCAACTGATTTAAAATGGTATTTAAACCAATTTGTAGAATAAAATAAAATAAAATACAATTAGTCATGTAAACAATGTGGCAATTTTCTAAGTTCCAGTGCAGTTTTAATTGAACAGTAGTAGTTTAGTCCAGGCTTCCTAAAAGAGTTCAGCTTTAATTGCCACACGAGTTCATGTTTCTCCAGAATATTCGGGATGTCTCCTTCAAGATCACCCATTCTATGTGATCCAGGATCTGGAACTTAAAACCTGTGTATCTTTTATGAAGAGAAAGGTGTTTGGCTAGTGCATTATTTTTACATCCAGAGCAGATTTCTGACAGATGACATAAAATCCTACGCTTGAGTTTATTTACAGTCTTGCCCACATAGAATGCATCACATTCATTGCACTGTGCCCTGTAAATTACTTTTTTATTGTTACAGTCACCCCCTGCACTGGTTTTAATGATTTTCTTTAAATAAGGGCAATAAAAACTATCACCTTGCTGTACAAATATGCAAAATGTACAATTAGTTTCACATCTTTTAATGCTTTTCTCACATGGTCCAGGTTTAAATTTAACAAAACTTCTAATGTTCCTGGCCTTCCTATAAACAAATGATGGGGCTTCACCTAAGATGTTAATCAGAAAAGGGTTTCCTGTGACAAAGTCCCAGTTTTCGATACTGTGATAATTCAAAGTGTATGTCAGGATGCAGCTATTTTTGCATTTGTTATTCTCTGTGGAATTACTTAACATTTTTCTACTAGGGAGGTTGAGTGAAGGTGTGTGCTTCAGTCCTTTTCAGTTCTATAATGGGTTCCAGGATGTTTTTTAACATCTGACTTTCATAGCCTCTCACTAGAAAACCATTCTCTAAGTTGTACAGGTTTCTCAAAAATGGTTCCATTTCTGTGGTATTTTGAGCTAATCTATAGCCTTGGGACTTCACTACATTATACTTGTTTTTTGTAGGATGTAGACTTTTACTGTGGAGTAATAAGTTAACCTTCGTTGGTTTTCTGAATAGATCAGTGATGATTCTGTTATTGTTGGTGTCCTTGGAAATCTGCATATCTAAGAAAGTGGTTGAAGTACAGCCATGGGAAGAGGTAAACTTCAGGAAGGGGGTTGTTTGACTGAGGTAAGTGATAAAATCTCCAAGCTGCAAGGTGTCATCTTCCTACACAATAAAGACATCATCAATAAAACGAAAATAGCATGTGATATGCTGCATGTAATCTGTGTTGTTTAACACAAAGTCCTCCTCCCATTTGCCCAGGGCTATGTTAGCTATGCTGGGAGCCATGGCAGACCCCATTGCTATACCAGTTTTTTGTTTGTAGTGTTTGCCATTGAAAGTAAAGAAATTGAAGTCCAGTACAAGATTAATGAGCTTGCTTAACTTTTGCAGTTGTGCCTGTGTACCCTGATTATGTTTCTTAAAAGATCCCATAGCTGCTGTTAACAGTAATTGTGAGGGAGCACTGTGTACAAGGATTCCACATCAATAGTTACCAAAATACTGTCAGCTTCCACTGTAATGTTTTTTATTTTCTTCAAAAAATCCATTGAATCTTTTATGTATGACTTATTCTTTTCTGCTAGAGGTTACAGCAAATAATCAAGGTAAATGGCTGTGGCTTCAGTAAGGGAACCTCCACTTGCAACTACCTGTCTATAAGGTGGGTGTTCTCTGTTCTTGTGTGGCTTTGGTATTCCAAAAAAGTAAGGTAAACATGGGCATGGACTCCATAAATAATTATAAGGATTTTCAGTGATAAGTTTTTCTTCCCATAATGTGGTGACATTAGTGTTCCATAAATCATATGCTCTTTTTATGTCAACCATGGCAAATAACTCATAAAATCTGTTATCCTCCAGCATGTTCTCTATCTTTTGGTTGTAGCTAGTGGTAACAGTCTCAAGTATACCTCCTCCCTTGTCTGCCTTCATTACACGTCTGGATTTATCATTGCCTAGCTCAAGCAATGCTTTTCTTTCTCCCTGTGTTAAGTTATAAAGTTTTTTTCTTAGGAGTTTTTTTTAAGCAGTTTCCAGATATCCATCTCACATTTCACTTCGAAAGCAGCTAGTGTTTGATGTAGTGGTGGACAATAGCTGCTAGGCCTTTTTATAGTTTCATCAATAGGCTTATTTTCAGTGTCATTACTTTTGCAATGAAACTGTACCCTTAAGTTGAGCTTCCTCACAAACATTTTAAGGTCTATCAGTACCTGAGCAACCTCACTCCTGCAGCTTGGTACAAAAGTAAGTCCTTTGGACAACACACTTTTTTTCTCTTTAGTCAGTGCTTTAACAGAGTGGTTCCAGATAAGTGGAGTACCTGTTGTTGTCGTTATTGTATCTGTTATTGTGGCTGGTTCCTCCGTCTGAGCCTGGGACCTGTAGTCGGGGTTCCAGTCGGGATTGCCCAGGTATTGTATTTCCCTCACCCCTGTCCACTGTTTGGTTCTCCTGTCTCCCTGGGAGTTCATGGATAGAGTATGAGACCTCTGGAATTCCTCCTCTGCTCTCTGGAATCTCAGTGGGTTGTAGTAGTATTCATCGCTATGGCTGTGGTATGGGGGGACCTGGTAAGAGGGACAAGCTCTGGGGCTCCGGAACTTAGAAAACTGCCACATTGTTTACATGACTAATTTTATTTTATTTTATTTTATTCTACAAATTGGTTTTAAATACCATTTTAAATCAGTTGAAATTTAAGTGTATATTTTGTTTCCATCATTATACATGCATTTTTTCTTATTTTTATTTTTTTCTGGTTATTTTTTCCCACTTTATTCAAAATGGTGTGTAATAACAATACTAACTAATTATACAATTATATAGGTTTTTAGGGTTCTTGTACACAGACCTGAAGAAGTCTAGAAGGACGAAAGCGATCTTTGTTAACAATAGGTTATGAAAATACATGCAAAATGTATATGTATATATTTATATATATTTTTTGATTGCCAAATGAACTAAGGTTGATATATTTCCAGCCATGTAGTATATTGTATTGGATAAAATCACAGACTTAATAATCTACTTAATAATTTGGTTAAATAAGAGGTACCACATCATTATATAATTTTATTTAAAGTACATAAGGGTTATATATTATTATGACAGCTACTAAGAAGAGCAGGACCAGCTCGAATGTCACACTGATGGGGGAAGGGATGTGAATTAACATGTGTACCAATAACATTTTGTTTTACAGCACAGTAAACCACTCCCATGCCTGATAAAAAGTATATATATATATTTAGAAAGCTTGTGAGGAAATTATTACTCTATTTTTGTTTTACTTGGATCGCTTGTCTGTGTGCTTAATAAAGTATTTTTGACTGGAAACAGACTGCCTGCCTTGCTTGGATTACTTTTGAATACTTAGTAATGCTGTACAATTATATATTTTTGTTTTGCTTTGTTTTGACTTGACGAGTTTACTTTCGCTACTTATACTACTATTGTCTGATCTGATTAATATACAGTGATTAACTAGAAATATATGGACTGAAAATCTTCCACACAGAGAAGTTTCTTACACTGTTTTAATTTACATCAAAAGCAAACTCACCTCAAGGCTAGGCAAGAGTATGACTTACTTGAGATTCTCCATGTCCAACTTACCATAGGCAAAGTCTCATACCATACATTAACAGGCTATAGACCCCTCCTTATGACCTAGGAAACCCATAATATGTATTTATTTATACTGGAGAGACTCCCCATTCAACTGTATACCATATTCATGGGTGACTTTATCTCCTCCACTATAAACCAGGAATCATACAGTGACCCCAAACATGCAGGCCCAGCATATCCATCAGCCTAACTAGTCTCATATGCAAAGCTATGGGAAGACTTATCATCGAAATGATAAACAGTAACATAGGAAACCTTCAGATACTGTATTTAATCTTGTTTGCTTTTGTCAAAGGCAAGTTATGCCCACTCAACCTGGTGAACTTCTTTGGGAAGGTTACTAAAGCAATGGAAGAGGGCAAAATGGAGCATAATGCCAGCCTTGACTAGGCAAAGGCATTCAATTCAATACACTACTCAGACATTGTAGACAAATTCATGAAATTAGATAAAACCCCCTCTGTCATCAGCTTGGTAGACAGCTGGCCTCACAGGAAGGACCCAGGAAATTAGGATAAGGGATTCTACTCCAGAAAGAGATCAGTCACTCACTAAGTCCCTCAGGGCTCTGTATTGGGTCTGCTCCGTTTTGGCATCTACTTTTCTGAAGTTAACGCCAACATCAAGAGCATCTGGGTAACCAAGTTTGCAGATAATTGTAAACTAAGTGCAGTCATAGAATCCCTCAAGACACAAATACCTTCCAGGAAGGCCTGACACAGACAAATAACTGATACCAGAGCTATTCTTTAAAATTCACTACCAAGAAATTTATAGCAGTATCCATCAGGAAGTTGGTTACCCCTGGAAACTACCACATTCATACTATATCACTAAGAGTAGACCCAGCTGTCAGGGATTTGAGAACACATGTAGGCAGTAACCTTACCTTTAACCACTATGTGTCTATGATAGTAAGGAAATCATTATCTGTTGTACAACTTATAAGCAAAGGTATGTTATCTAGGTCCAAGGAGGTCATTGTTCCTCACTATTCTGCCCTCATCAGGCCAATCACTGAGTAAAATGTGCCATTTGTTGCACTAGTCAGTGTTCAGTGTACTGCTGCCTGTTTACCACAGTACACTGAACACCACTGAGAGGCATACAGTTCCTTCTCTGAGTCATGACTCAGCTATTTGGTGCACCATATAGGCTCTGAGTGCCTCAGAAGGAAGTATGCTGCAGCCCTTTCTGGGTATGACAGTATGTTTACATCTTTATTTTGACCATTATAGGGGAAAAGTTTAGTTTTCCTCAGTTATTTTAGCTTATAAAAGTATTGTTTCTTTAATGGATGTAGACACGCACATTATTGTTAATTATAATAAAATGATAAGCATTGTAACTCAGTATTTCAGATGTAATACCATTACTGTTTTTCCTTTTTTTACTCATCTGCTTGACCAAGAAAATGGCTGCTTCACCTTCACCCATTTGGCCTATTCATTCCTCCTGAGGGTTTAGGACTGGGCCTCCAGGGGAAGCTCACAAACTTCTTTCCATCCTGGATCATGCAGGGCCCCTGTCTGAGCAAGCGTCCTGCAACCCACTTGTTCTCTACTATTGAGCTCACTACCTTCCTCCTTCAACATACACATTGCACAATCCATTCTCTGAGGCAAGAGCTATATGCTCCATTCATTCCCCAGGTTGAGTTCACCAGCCTTGTTCCTTTATTTGTTTATTTACCAGGTAGGTAGACTGGTCATCTGACCCTTTTCAGTCCTACCCAGATTTCGAGAGGTGCATAATTTGCAGAGCAAACATCAAGCATCCAGTGATCATATAATACATAGAATAAGGTTAAAATTCATATGACAATGATGACACTAATATGTGAATAGGAAAAGCAACTGCAATCCTATAATATTTAAATGAGAACCTTAGTACAAGCCTACTACTAGTCTGATCCACATGAGCTATTTACAGCCATCAAAAATTGTTGAGCTTATAAGCATGATTTTTCCAGCTGTACTACTCAAGTGTAATATAGCTGGAATGATTCAATGCTCGTGAAATAACTGTGGGATGAACCTCTATCTCCATCTTGCTTTGGGAGAATGTCAAACGTGACCTCCCCATCGGACAGCTTTGTATTTACGTTCTAAGTTAAGACTGTCATGCTCCAACAGCCCAAGCCGGCATTTACAAGAAACCACTTTTAAGCTCTACACACTGAAATAGTAGAGGTACACTCAGTCCTCAATAAAACACTAAGAAATTTGTAAAACAGCCTCTGAAATGAGCAGGACTGCCTCAACAAGTAGTGTTTAGAAATGGTTTGCTTTATTTTCAGTTTCCCCCATATTTAAGACACTCGACATCTTCCACAAATCGCATCTCGTAGTGTGAGGGTGTTTTAAACCCCTTACAAAATCAGGCGAAGGTAGACTGATCACCAAACATTACAGCTATCCCATGACCAATGTTGCTCAGTTTTATAGCCATTACCCCTTGAGAATGTATAAAGATTCTCCTTTACTTACACTCCCTCCTTTCCGTCTCAGTCTCTTGCCCCTGTATTATAGGCTTTGTCTGTATTTCTTGCCTCAACAGGTCAAGAGGTGAAGAGGTATAGCACCATTTATTGAAAGATTTTTACCAATCCCGGAATACCACAGAATGCAAATGTCTTTGACCTCCTGCTGCTTCTGTCACAGATTGATCACTCCCACTCTTCCCAAGCACACACACACACACACACACACACACACACACACACACACACACACACACACACACACACACATGCTTCTATTTCTTGTAGTCTTACATTTCTTGTTTTCTTATTTTATACTCACTAAACATCAAACGTTTTGCTTAGCTAGTGTAAAATAATGGTATGTGGTAGTTTTCTATGAGTGGGAGATGCAGGGCATTGCCTAAAAAAAAAAAAAACCTCTTGGCATAGCTCTCCAGATTACTTTTTCACAGGACGACCATATTTCTGCCTCATACCTTCAGTCTTGCCTCATAAAATGTACTGTTTGCTGGCAAATGATGTACGGGCTTAGACTGAGGCACACATATCCTATTTGTGGGTACAAATCATCTGAGAAGGCCAAATCACACATGCAGAAAACCACTAATTTGCTAGAAAACAACAATATTATGAAAATCGGACCACATATATGAGGCAAAAATCTGGACATTCTCCAAAAATCTGTACTGTTAAGAGCTATGTTTAGCTGTCATTCATGCAAGCATGCATACAACCACAAACACACATGCACAAACACTCACATTCATATTCACATTCATGTTCTTTCCTAAATTCTTATTTTACATTTACACTTCCTAAGCAGCAAAACCACCGTTTAAGGATTGTAACATAAATGCTTGAACTTGAAACCTGTACTTTCATGCAAGCATACAGTCAACACCCCCTTCACCCCAAACACACACACGTGCACTTTTACACTCACTAAACAGCAAAACCGCTGTCTAAGGAGTGTAAATCAACTGCTTCATCGATCTCACTCGTACATTCATGCAGGCATGCAATCACACCCCCAACCACCACACATGTGCACTTCTATTTTTTGCAGTCTTACATTTCTTGTCTTCTTATTTTACATCCGCACATTCTGGAAGTCTCAGAGAAAGAGAATCATTGATGGGGAGATTGAGATAACATGCTCTCCACTGGGTCTGAATCAGAATTCTGAGGGAAAAACTGTATCTGTTCCATCATATTCCTTTCTGGAATTAATTTCTTGAATCTGTTCAGGAAAAGACTGTATTGCCTGATCAGCACTAAACACTCCAAAATATTGTTTCTTTGTGGTCAAAACCACCACACCTCCTATGCGCTTGTGTTGCTGCTTGACAATAAAAAAAAAAAAAAAAAAAAGTGTTGATTTCCTGATAGGATGAATTTGCACAGAAATGCCTCCTGCTACAATAAAATCGCTAAATTTGCCACTGATTGTCCTCATAGGACCCACCATTGTTATAACTTAAAGCAACTACCCTGGCTTGAATTGCAGAACTACCTAATATACTCACAACTAAGTACAACACACAAACTCATTTGTCATCCAGAAAAAATGCCATGTGCCACAAAACGTATTACTACCCTACTGTCCAGAAATGGGGTCTATATTATAACATCAAAGTTCGTAAACATTGAATGTTATATTATCGAACCCTAAACACCAAAATCTGCAAACATCGAACAGTCTGAATAGCAATTTTTTTCCAAGGGAAAAAAATCGCTATTCCGAGAAACATACACACAACACAAACACACACAAAAAACAGCAATCCACCCACATACACTTAAAATCCTACACCTAAACCTAAACTAAACTTTACATAAACTACTAGCTGTCCACTTACCTTAACCCAACCCTAACCCTAAGGTCCGTCACTATTGCACACTCACCTCACCCGCGCCCTAACTCTAACTCACCTAACCCGCCCACTAACCCTAACCTACACACAACCGCACACTTACCTGACCCTCACCTAGCCCTACCTAACTCACCTAACCTGCCCCCTAACCCTAACCTATACACAATCGCACACTTACCTGACCCACGCCCTAACCCTAGCGTCCACACAACCGCACACTTACCTAACCCGCTCCCTAACCTTAACTCACCTAACCCGCCTCCTAACCCTAACCTACACACAATCGCACACTTACCTAAACCCGACCCGTAACGTTCCAACATACCGAATGCTGAAAACAGCGAAGCCACAGCAACAGCCCATCGAATTCTTTCCCTGGGAAAGAATTCGGTGTCCTGCACCTTCACTGTTTTCAGCGTTCGACATTACTGGTTCGATATCATAACAGTCGAACTTTATAAAGTTCAATGTTATAATATAGACCCCAAGCAATGGACCTCCATTCTAGTGACATTCTTATTATTTACAAATAAGTCAAATAATGCAGATGACTGCAAACTAAAAGCCAAAGTCGAGTCCCCAAATGATGTGGGCATCCTACAGAAGGGCCTGACTGAGACAGATGCCTGGTGTCACAGGCATGGCCTCAAGCTCAGTGCCAAAAAGTGGATTGTCATCCCCTTTGGTAAAAACTCTTTACTCATGAACTACCACATAAATGGCAGTCTACTTAATGCTGAATGTGTGATAAGAGACCTTGGGACCCAGGTGGGCAGTAGTCTCTCCTTTGATAATCACATCACCACAGTAGTCAGCAAATCCTTCTATGTGGCACACCTCATCACAAAAGGGTTTTCATCCAGGAAAAAAGAGGTCATTGTTCCCCTCTACTTGGCACTCATTAGACCCATTATAGAGTACAATGCCCCTTTTGGAATGTACCTCACAAGACATCTGCAGCAGCTGGAAAGGCCACAGACGTACCTCACAAAGAGGATTGCTGGCCTCAAACAGATGCCCTACACTGACCATCTCAAAAAACTCCAGCTTTACTCTGTAGCATCTCACCTACTCTGAGGAGATCTCTGCCTAACATATAAAGCTATGTTAAACCCAGAGCTGTTGGACATGCTACACCTAAAGAAATCCCAATCCCTCCAAGCTACACACTCTAGGGACCTAAACCTTGTCACCACAATAAACAGGACATGCTGGAGGGTTAGATTCCTGTTGCATAGACTTCCTATACTCTGGAACAAGCTACCCATCTATGTCAATCAAAGTTCCTCATTAGCACTCTTCAAGAAAAATCTTGATGAGTGGATGGGAAATAAGAAATACATCACGGGGATCACTTCTGTGGCTCTGCTTGATAGGAGCACAGGAAATTAACTTTCTTGGGTGTCAAAAGCCAGGGAACCTTGTTGGCTAGGCTTACTTTGGCCCTTGGGCCGGTAGTCTAGTACCTACCTATGAACCTATGTTGCAGGAGACTCGCTCTACCATATCATTGCTGGAGCCTTCCTGTGTCCTGACAGAGTGCTCTTCAAACTATCTGGAGATATAGAGCTAAGTATATTTTTCTGGCACTTCAGAGTTGTGTACTGTTAATTGTTGCTTGACTAATTTTATATCTTTGCTGACTGACTTCAGAGTTGTGCAGTTATTTTTGCTTCACTGTATAGTTTTTCAGATCTCTGCTGAAGGTGCTTTTCCCCACCTCCCCCTATTTCGCTGTGTCTTAAGTTGGTTTTACATCCTGTGTGCTATCTGACTATCTCAAGGATTACTTGCATAAAATTAGACCCTGTTAGTAACAGCCTGCATATCATTGCTGGAGCCTCCCTGTTTCCTGACAGAGTGCTCTTCAAACTATCTGGAGATATACAGAGCTAAGTATATTTTTCTGGCATTTCACAGTTGTGTACCATTAATTGTTGTTTGACTAATTTTATATCATTGCTGGCTGACGTCAGAGTTGTGCACTGTTATTCTTGCTTCACTGTATAGTTCTTCAGATCTCTGCTGAAGGTGTTGTTTTCCCCCTACCTTCCCTCCCTTCCTATTCCTGTCTTTTTAAATTTGGAGGCTTTTGCAGTTGCCTGCCCCCACTGTAGATTTGATCTGGAACACTCCCCCCACTCCCATCTCTTTACCTCATTCTACCTAATAGACTCCTTCTGCACTTTAGTCATTTTTATTTTACTGCATTTTTTAAACTGTTTGGCCTAACATTGCTACATACTCAAGTTTGCTAGCTTGCACTGCATTTGAATTGTTTTTATTGCTGTTTTAACTACTTTTCTGTATTAAAAAAAAATCTAAGCCTGTTCCCTATTTTTCCTGTAACTAGTGTAGTCCAGATTCAGATTTGCTGTATCCAGGACTGTATGTAAGCTTCTGAGACCCCCCCCCCCCCCACCAAGCTTTCTGCATTGGAGAGAAGCCTTCTAGCTTATCAGTGGGAGTGGTAAGAACTAGGTAACTTATCTACCACATAAGGAGTGGTTCTGGCCCAGAAATTGTAGTTATTGACTGTTTGGGCAGTTTTCCCATCTCTCTCAACTTTCTGATTTAAAAGCCCACATTTGCATTTGTTTCCTCCCTTTCCTGTAGCTAGTTTAGTCCAGATACAGATTCTTAGTTTTAGCACTTGAATTTGCTTATTCATGATCAGCACTTATTCAGAACTTGTAAGCACTAAATAAGCTACTAATTACTACAGCACTCAACCTTCCTCATTACCTAGAGGAAAACAGTTTTGGTATTTACTTTCCTCACTTGCTTAGAGAAAAACAGCTCTTGTACTCACTTTCCTCACTTATCTAGAGGAAAATAGTTTTTTATTCAGGCATGTCCAAGGGTCCGCTCCCAGTGTTCTCTCCTGTCTGTCTGATGAATCTGGGCATCTTGGGGCAATGACGAAATTGCCTCATTTACACAGACAACCCTCTCCTCCTACTACCCAACACTACAACCTGTGAGAGATGCACATATCTAGCCAAACTGGAGGTAAAGCTCTCTCCGACCAAGACTGAACTTGACAGTCAAGAGGAGAAGGTAAACACTTGCACCACACCACACTCATCACATAGTCTCACTAAATCTACACCACCAAAATCCACACATAGAAACACAAAAACATTCATGGAGGCTCTCAATAATAATCTGCTCAAGCAACAGAGACCTCCAAAGCAGAAATGCAAGCAACCTCCACCCCCAACACAAACCAAATGAAACGTAGCCCGCAGACTCAGTGTGCCACTCAACCACAGCCAATAAGGCAAAACAATGTACCCAACACACTAGTCATAGGTGATTCTATAGTCAGGTACACTGATGTCCCACTCACCAGGCTAAACAAGGAGAAGGTTACTGTCAGCTGCCTGTCGGGTGCCAGGATCTGCCCCATAACCCACGCACTCAGGTCACTCCACAACAAGTACAAATATGACTCTGTCATTGTCCATGTTGGTGTGAACAACCAGAGACGTACCTCCCTGGACTACATGAAAATAGACATGGAAGAGCTCTCCAATCTTGTAGCCCAGGCAGGTATGACCCTATCCCTGAGTAGCATTCTGCCATACCCAAAATGATACTGCAGTACAAGGACAAAATGATTGACTTCAACAATTGGCTAAGCTTCTGGTGTCATTCTAAAGGGATCCTGTATCTGTCTGCCTGGGATGACATGGTCGACAGACCACGATGCTTTGCCAGAGATGGCCTGCACCTGTCACCCCTGGGATTCCGGATACTGGCTAAGGTTCTTGCCTCCCCTGTAGTGCCTTTTTTAGGTAAGGTTCAAATGACAAATTCACCACTGTAACAGGAGCAGGCAAGCAAAAACTGAGGGTGATGCTACTCAATGCTAGAAGTCTAAATCTCAATATGCACTCACTTGAGGCACTCCTTAAAATGGAGAACATCAATATCTGTGCAGTGACTGAGACCTGGTTCAAGGCTCCAGAAAGCACCCCTGCACTACCAGGCTATAACTCATACCACACTTTTCGGCCATGTAACCTGGACCGGAACACCAAAGGTGGAGGTGTGTCCATATTCATTAAGTATATCCACACCTCCAGGCTAGTTGCTCAGCATAATGTATCCGAGGTTATCCAAGTGCAACTAACTCTGAGCAAAACTGCAATCCAAATTGTAGCTTGCTACAGATCCCCCACCATGCCCCAGGATTCCCACTCCTCTTTTCATGATGACTGGAAAATATTAGGGTTCAACCAAACACCCTAATAATGGGTTATTTCAACTACCCCACCATTAACTGGGAAAACGACTCATGTGCCAACTCCTTCGCTCAACACTTTCTGGAATTCATAAACTCCAATGCCCTGGATCAACTTATCCACACCCCCACCAGGGGCAACAGTATCCTAGATCTAGTCATTACCAACATGAGTGACCGGTGTTCCACACCTGAAGTCAACACCTCATTGGTCCGATCCAACCATAAGCTAATCACCCTAGATATCCACATCCTGCCCCCACCCCCATTAAGGAAACCATGGTAAAAAATGTCTCCAAAGCCGACTTCATGCTTCTTAAGACAGAAATGGTGAACTTCATGACACCCATGCTGATGGACAATACAGTTACGACTACTGAATCCTACACAATTGCACTTTATAAGAACTTAAACAAGTGCATGGATCGTGCTATCCCAAACAGAACCAAGATGCTATCCTCCAAAAAAAGGAAGCCAATCTGGTGGTCCCCTCCCATAAACAAACTGTACAACAGAAGGAAGAAACTGTTGCAAAAGGGAGTAAAATCCCATGAGTGGAGCAGCTCCCTGGTCAGCCTCAGTGAGAAGCTGCGATCCCTCATAAAATCCTCCAAAGCTAGTTACGAAAACAAAATCGCCATTGATTCTAAATACATCCACAATGCATTCTATAGCTATGTCAAGAATTTCAATGGCAACACTCAGATCTGCTCTGAGTTGCAGCATAATGGCACTAAATATATATAGACCCAACTGATATTGCCAACATCCTGGCAGATAGGTTCAGTGCTAACTGTACCCCCCTCTCAACCCCTAAAGGGCCCATCTCTATACCGGAAGAATGCAAAGTTCCTGTAATCACGGCTGCACAGGTGAAAACCACACTCTCCAAAGCCAAGAACACAGCACCCATGGGACCAGACAACATCCCAGGCTGCATTCTACACAAACTACTGAACAAACTGGCACCCCACCTAAGTACCATGTTCAATCATAGCCTCACCTCAGGCTTTGTGCCCACTGAATGGCACATAGTGAGGGTTATCCCAGTCCACAAAGGGGGAGCCACCATGGACCCCGGGAACTACCGCCCCATTAGCCTGACGAGCCTGGTCTGCAAGGCCATGGAATGTATCATCATGGAACTTATAAACAAAGACATTGGTAATCTCCAAACTCTGGACCCCACCCAATTCAGGTTTGTAAAAGGCAGATCATGTCTCCTAAACCTGATAGACTTCTTTGAAGCAGTCACCAAAGCTGTAGATGAGGGTAAGGTGGTTCACACAGCCTATCTTAAAATCACCAAGGCTTTTGACACCATCCCCCACTCTGGAATTATAGATAAACTCACTAATCTAGGTATAAATCCCTTTGTCACAAGATGGGTTGCCAACTGGCTCACTGACAGAACCCACACTGTGAAAGTAGCAGACTTCAAATCCGACTACAGACCAGTGACAAGTGGAGTACCACAGGGTTCAGTCCTGGTCCTCTCCTGTTTGGTATTTATTTCTCTGAAGTACAGGCTAACACAGAAGGTCTTTGGCTAACAAAGTTCACAGATGGCTGCAAACTAGGAGCCATAATCAAAACTCCTAATGATGTGGACATTCTAGAAAAGGGCCTCACTGAGACAGATGCCTGGTGTCAAAGCCATGGCCTCAAGCTCAATGCCAAAAAGTGCATTGTCATTCCCTTTGGTAAAAACTCTGTACCCATGAACTACAACATAGGCGGTAGTATACTTAACACCAAAAGTGTGATAAGAGACCTTGGGACACAGGTGGACAGTAGTCTCTCCTTTCATAAACACATCGCCACAGTAGTCAGGAAATCCTTCTATGTGGCACACCTCATCACAAAAGGTTTCTCATCCAGAAATAAAGAGGTCATTGTTCCCCTCTATGCATCACTCATTAGACCCATTATAGAGTACAATGCCCCTTTTGGTATGTACCTCACAAGACATCTACAACAACTGGAAAGGCCACAGAAATACCTCAGAAAGAGAATTACCAGCCTCAAACAGCTGCCCTACGCAGACCGTCTCAAAAACTCCAGCTTTACTCTGTTGCATATCGCCTACTCAGAGGTGATCTCTGCCTAACATACAAAGCTATGTCAAACCCAGAGCTGTTGGACATGCTCCACTTAAAGAAATCCCAATCCTTCCGAACTTCACGCCCTAGGGACCTAAACCTTGTCACCACAATAAACAGAACATGCCAATGGGATAGATTCCTGTCTCAGAGACTTCCCATAATAAACTACCTATCTATTTCAAACAAAGCTCCTCATTAGCACTGTTCAAGAAAAATCTTGATGATTGGATGGGAAATAGGAAATTCACCCCGGGGATCACTTCTGTGGTTCTGCTCGACAGTGGCACAGGAAAATAATTTTCTTGGGTGGCAAAAGCCAGGGTACCTTTTTGGCTGGGCTTGTATAGGCCCTAGGGCCGATAACCTAGTACCTACCTATGAACCTCTGAACCCCCAATATGTTACTAAACTCTGAAATAATATTATCACACAAAATAAAACTCTACAACAAACTCAGTAGTTTGAAACCACTGCTGAAACATCTTAACCAGTCCTGCTCCTGTACATTCTGATCACAAGGTTAAGACTCTTTGTTCACCATACAATACTCACCAAATCCATACTCTAACCTCTTAATGAAATGACAAAACAATTTTTATGTATAACTGCTGCCTGTACAATCCAATAAGTTGCATATGGGCCTTCTCTTTAGTAACTTCCACCTCTGTAAAATCTTAGAATGTATAAATGTAAATAGAAATGTAACTACTCTGTGTTTAACTGCAGGTTAGTATAATGCAATGTAAGCAAATGGAGCTTTTCTCCTCTGGCCTACGTTGAAAATGGGTATTACCTAGTCAGACTTTCCTGGTAAACAAAAACAAATAAAATAAATAAATAAATGCATTTTTTGAATAATAGTTACTGAATTTTTCATTGCCAGCCTTTTTAACTAAAAAAAATAATATTGCAATAAAGTGAATAATTATTTTCCCTGAATAACTATGAATATCTCTCAACCTCATAGAGCAAGAGATCTAGTTAGAGCCTAAAATAATGGTGGGTCAAAGGGCAAACGTAGGGATAGATTTTAAATATTGATCTTATAAACTTAAAAAGTTGCTAAAATAACAGGATTTGTGCTAGAATACATTTTCAGAAGGAAATGATGTCTGAAACTCAAATGCAGGTCATTATTTAGGGATTTCAGTCCTCAATGATTTGCTGGAAAAGCACAAATTTTATTAGGAGCACAGAATGAAAAAATATAAAGCAAAAATCTGGACATTCTGTAAAAATCTAAACAGTTGAGAAGTATGCATGCTTTACAGTTAAAAAATGCATTATTATGCCCTTTGGCAAAACAGAATTCCCTACAAATTCCAATATTGCCAGCACCCACCTGAGTTCCAACCCAGTGGTGCAAAACTTAGGAGCAATGATTGACAGCAATCTGAACTTTGACCACCAAGTTTCCACAGTGGTAAGGAAAGCCTTCTATGTAGTGCACCCCATAAGCAAGGGCACAGCATCCAAGTTAAGGGATGTTATAACCCCACTGTACTCAGCCCTCATCAGACCACTAATAGAGTATAATGTACCCTTTTACATGTACCTCACCAGACACCTGCCGCAACTGGAGAGACGTCAGAGGTTTCTCACTAATGAAACACAGGGACTCCATGACCTATGTGGACAGGCTGCCAGCCCTGTCACTTTACTCTGTATCTTATAGGCTGCTGAGAGGTGACTTGTGTCTGGCCTATGGGGCAATCTCCAATCCTGCCTTAATGGAAATGCTGCACATCTGTAAGTCAAATTGCTCAAGGGTCACTTGCTCTAGGGATCTCAACCTAGCTTGTGACATTAACAGATCATCCTGGAGAGACAGATATGTCTCCCAGCAACTGCTGCTTCTCTGGCATAGACTCCCTATTCACGTAAAGAGAACTCCTCACTGCCCCT
The DNA here is from genome assembly GCF_019279795.1 of Protopterus annectens. NCBI lineage: Eukaryota > Metazoa > Chordata > Ceratodontiformes > Protopteridae > Protopterus > Protopterus annectens. The sequence goes on along the minus strand of NC_056741.1, from coordinate 113,476,442 downwards.
ATTCAAACGCAACCTAGATAATCGAATGGGAGATTGCAAATTCATCCTTGGAGTGGCATTCATGTCCCTCATGATAGGGGTAGCCAGTGCTGATCACAGACCTGCTCTGTTTAAATTTGTTCTGTGAGCTATCCAAAAAAAGAACAAATGGGGATACTTGGATTAACGTAGCTTGACTTGTAAAGGCTCTAGGGCTGCTAGCCTAGTAACCACCTATGAACCTATGAGGTAATATATGTACATGGTGTTGGAGGAAGTATTTTGCATTGAGAATATTACAATTTAAAAAAAAATGGATATTTAGTTCAATTTGGGGGCTTACTCTTAAAATGGGTGGTTTGTTCCAGTCATTGTGGAATGAAGTAAATAAATAATGACATACAACTGAGTTTCAGACTCAATTTATTTCAGAAAAAACTCCTGTCATTCAAGAAACTTTGTAATCTTATAAGAGCAATATTTAAAACTTTATTCTACTTTAGAGCCTTTGTGCCCCCTTTATTTTAGGCTTTATACAGATTTCTTGAGCTAGGAGGTCAAGAGATACCTTTTGACTGCTGCCACTGATAGATCAACCCCCCCCCTAAAAAAAAGCACATTTGTCGTTCAGAAAATGCATGTCAACACAAATCCTGTTAATCGAGCGACTTTGCTATAAGAGTAATATTTAACATTTGTCGCTATTTTTGGAGCCTTTGTATCCCCTTCAAACTTTTCCGCTGTCCTGATTTTTGCAGAATACCCAGATTACTGCATACTGTTTATTGGTCTTTTCATCATAAAATTTGTGGTTTTCTGTAAGATGACTGATGATTGAAGTCACTACATACAGACATGAATTTATCTTCAAACTTCATATCCTTCCAAAAATGCATACTAACACATCCTGTATTTCTAACAACTTTAGGTCGATAGGTTCATCAATTAGATTAGCTAACTGCCCTTGTGAACCTACCCAATTACCACATGTGAGAATCAAAACATGCACCTTGTGCCTGTGAGGTAAACACCTTAACCATTATGCCAACCTTATGCACTAAACTGTAACTGTTATGGTCCATTTATTTATAGAAACATAAATAACTAAATAGACCTTGGCTACCAACTTGAAACAGTTCAGCCAAATCACTCAAGTTATTCCACTCCTCTGGACAAACTACTTCTCTGTACAGCTTAATGTTATCCAGAAGCTTCCCTTCCAGCACTTGTATGATAAACTATGAAAATAAATACCACTAGCTAATTTTTACATTTCAAACCAATCCTTCAGTTATAATAATTTGCATTACTTAGGCAACTCTTTATTCAACTCAGTCCTTACACTCTACCTGTGGTTTCCAGGCTTACTCGTCTTTAACAGTAAGAAAATAAAGTTGAAGTCCCTAATAACAACAACCAACAAAAACAGAAAGGCAACCTGCTACTTTAACTACTGACCAGTTCAATAACACTTATTCTATAACACTTCAATTACTTTTCTAACCTCGCAGTCATCTAACTCAAATCTTCAAAAGTACGAGGCAAGTATGCACCCCAGTTATAAAATTTAGAACCACAATAAATACATCTTTAAATTGCAGAAGGAAATCCAGAGACCATAGGGGAAACTGCAAAAACATGGAAACTCTACACAACAGATATCTCAGATGAAAATCAAGTACCAACACTAACAATCAACATCATCACCAATGGGACTGTCACATCTTGAAGGTGTTGTACAAGATTCCTTATAGCATGTTACTTTAAAATACAAATTTTCCCTGCCCACAAAGGCAAACTGACAAGGAGTCATCCATCTGACAACCAGAGGGCCAAGTTAAGTCATAACATTCAGAAGATAAGACAACCAACTATGAAATCTTTAAGTAGGACCACTCCTTTGGTTTGAAAGGTATATGTGCGTGTAGGTGGACTGCACCTGTGAAAATACCATTTAAAGCAATTTATTTTGGACTAGCAATACTACATTACTGACCATTTCTTGACTAAGTAACCCTAGGCTTAGCCTACAGTCTCAATACTCCCAACTGAGAAACAGTCTGTTCTGGTATTCCATTTAGTTATCCATTCTAGCACCTTTATTTGAACATAATCACCAACTCTTTTTTTGTAAATAAAAACTTGTTGCAGTTAGCTTCACTGCATGCACACTATATGCAAGTTAAGCTCACATCCCTTATTTTCACTCCTGGTGTGAAGATCACACTCACTGAGCAGTATATCAAGAACATAAACGATAGGTTTGCTAAACAAACTTAATTTAAAATAGTCTGCTGACTGAACTTACAAAGAGGTGGGGAAATGAGGGTAGCACAGCTGGCAACTTTAAGTGCAAAAGCCATTATACCAACAATCCTTTAATTAAGTTAAAGCAGTGTAACAAATACCAGATACTGTTGCAGATACTTTTAACCAGGTAAAAGGTAAGATTGGTTGCTTTCTGGTGAAGACTGATGAATTAAGCAAACATAAATTGTTTTACAGTATGTTCTCATAAAAAAAAGCAAGCAACTATTACAAAAGTGCACTATTTGGTATACTCTTGCATACAACTACACATCACCAATTCTTAGCAACACCCTGCATGTTTTATTCCTACATAAACAAGACATCACTAAAAACGCTGGAACACACTGTTTCTGCTGCAAACCATAGTAATTAATGATCCACTGCACATAAAATCATGCTATGAAATGACAGCGTTTCACTTTTTACAAAGAAATAGATTACATTATTAGCCACCCTATTCATGCAAAGATCATATCCACTCCTACACATAAAACATCAACCTTCATCAAGATGTTTACTCTGAATAGCCTTATAACTGCCCCAATGCCTTAAATTCAATTTCAGCTCAGAACAAAACCACAAGACAATTCCAACCAAGAACAAGAACAGGAAACATTGTGTCTTCACACTTTTATTCACAAACTTGAGCGCTTTTGTCCAGGTATCACGGACTTCATCAGAATAAAACAACCATCTCAAAACCTGTTTAAATATTACAAAACTTAAGAAGTACAACCCCACACATTCAAAATAGCCTATCACAAATCCTCACTAATTAAAAGTCACATTTTTAAGAGTTTCCCACCAAGTTACATTAACTCTTCCAGTACTGATGCATCACTACAACATATAGCAAGCTTTTAGTCTTAAGAAACTACTTAAAGAATCGGTCATTAAGACCTGGGTATGTTACAGCATTACTTCATAAAATTCACTGTAATTCCAAATATTCTAGATGATCTGATTTAGGTCCTCCCCCAGGACCAAAATCACGTTTGTCAATACAACATTTAAATACATGGTCTTTATTTTCACAAATATGTCTGAATAATGCATTTTTAGTGTCCATGTTTCTGATGTCATAGAAATGCTGATATATTCGGTCTTTAAGGGCCCTTACAGTTTTTCCTATATAGAAACAATAACATGTCTGACATATAGCAGCATATATCACTTCTTTAGAATAACAGTAGAACCTTCCGGGGACATTTACCACAAAATATCCCCCAAGATTTATTTTCTTACATACCAAATTGTTACAAGCAAGATTTTATTATCTACAATTTTAGTAGTGTTGAAGTTACTGGTGAATGGGCTAACCTCTTGGAAACGGGGTTGAATTTTGTACCTAGTAAAAGAGTTAATGTGGTACAAAGTATTATACAACTCAAGACTTTTACTAGGAAATTGAATCTTGTTTTTTTATACAAGGACAGTATAACTAAGCCCAGCAAATTTTTGCCTGTTCCTCACCCTGTGGTTAGTTTATTTGAAAAAGTTTGTGAACAACAAGTTCATAGGTAGGTACTAGGTTATTGACCCAAGGGCCTATGTAAGCCTAGCCAACAAGGTTCCCTGGCTTACACCACCCAAGAAAGTTAGTTTCCTGTGCCCCTGTCCAGCAGAGCCACAGAAGTGATCCCCGTGATGTATTTCCTATTTCCCATCCACTCATCAAGATTTTTCTTGAAGAGTGCTAATGAGGAACTTTGCTTGACATAGATGGGTAGCTTGTTCCAGAGTATAGGAAGTCTGTTGGATAGGAATCTATACCTCCAGCATGTCCTGTGTATTGTGGTGACAAGGTTTAGGTCCCAAAAGCATGTAGCTCGGAGGGATTGGGATTTCTTTAGGTGTAGCATGTCCAACAGCTCTGGGTTTAACATAGCTTTATATGTTAGGCAGAGATCTCCTCAGAGTAGGTGATATGCTACAGAGTAAAACTGGAGTTTTTTGAGATGGTCAGTGTAGGACATCTGTTTGAGGCCAGTAATCCTCTTTGTGAGGTACTTCTGTGGCCTTTCCAGCTGCTGCAGATGTCTTGTGAGGTACATTCCAAAAGGGGTGTTGTACTCTATAATGGGTCTAATGAGTGCCGAGTAAAGGAGAACAATGACCTCTTTTTTCCTGGATGACAACCCTTTTGTGATGAGGTGTGCCACATAGAAGGATTTTCTGACTACTGTGGTGATGTGATTTTCAAAGGAGAGACTACTGTCCACCTGGGTCCCAAGGTCTCTTATCACACATTCATCATTAAGTATACTGCTGTTTATGTGGTAGTTCATGGGTACAGAGATTTTACCAAAGGGGATAACAATGCACTTTTTGGCATTGAGTTTGAGGCCATGCCTCTGACACCAGGCATCTGTCTCAGTGCGGCCCTTCTGTAGAATGTCCAAATCATTTGGGGACTCGACTATGGCTCCTAGTTTGCAGTCATCTGTGACCTTTATTAGCCAGAGGCTTTCTGTGTTAGCCTGTACTTTAGATAAGTAGATACCAAACAGAAGAGGTCCCAGGACTGAACCTTGTGGTACTCCACTTGTCATTGGTTTAAGGTCAGATTTGGAGTCTGCAACCTTTACAGTGTGGGTTCTGTCAGTGAGCCAGTTGCCTATCTTATGATGTAGGGATTTATACCTAGTTTAGTGAGTTTATCTATAATTCCAGAATGGGGGATGGTGTTGAAAGCCTTGGCGAGGTCAAGATACACTGTGTGAACCACCTTACCCTCATCTACGGCTTTGGTGACTGCCTCAAAGAAGTCAGTCAGGTTCAGAAGGCATGATCTGCCTTTCACAAATCTGAACTGGGTGGGGTCCAGAGTTTGGAGGTTACCAATGTCTTTGTTCATGAGTTCCATGGTGATACATTCCATGGCCAGGCTCGTCAGGCTAATAGGACGATAGTTTCCAGGTTCAGTGGTGGCTCCCCCTTAGTGGAGTGGGATAACTGTTGCTGTGCACCATTCAATGGGCACAAAGCCTGATGTGAGACTATGATTGAACATGGTACTTAGGTGGGGAGCCAGTTTGTTCTGAAGTTCATGTATAACGCAGCCTGGGATGTTGTCCGGTCCCATGGATGCTGTGTTTTTGATTTTAGAGAGTGCAGCTTTTACCTGCATAGATGTGATTACAGGGACTCTGCATTCTTCCTGTGTAGATATGGGCCCTTTAGGGGGTGAGAGGGGGGTAAAGTTAGCACTGAACCTATCTGCCAGGATGTTGGCAATATCAGTTGCTTCTGTAATTTTCATGCCGTTGTGCTGTAACTTAGAGCAGGTTCATGACACTCTGAGAAGTAAATCAGATAGTAGCATGCAAGACAATTTAACTAAGGAAGAAGTAAGGTTATTAAATGAGATTATATCTAATAAAGTTATACGAATCATGAAACCAGACAAGGGTGGGGGACTAGTTGTTATGGATGGGGTCGATTAAATAGACAGGATGTTTAACAAACTGTTTACTGATACCTATGATGAAGCATCAAGGAATTAATTAAATATAGCCTATAGGAATGTTAAGCTAAGTTTGGATGAGATGTTTCTCAGTGGAGAGGTTACTATTGATGAGCATAAGTACCTGTATATGGACCAACTAAGGATTCCAACTATGTATGGAATCCCAAAAATACATAAAACTATTAAAGATCCCCTCCTACGCCCTATAGTGGATGCAGCAGACTCTATTACTTTTACAATGGCTAAATATTTTGATTTTCATCTTAAAGACATTCTTACTGTTTATGAATATATTTTTAGGGACACCTGGGATTTTTTATCAAAAATTAATAATGAGTTTTACTTGGATGAACGTATTTTAGTTACAGTTGAAGTATATGATTTATTCTCTGTAATTCTACAAGAGACAGGGTCGGAAATGTTCTATGATTTTATGTGCCAACACCCAGTTTTTCTAAGAGTAAATCTGACACTCTTAGGAGTTTAATGGAAATGGTCTTAGAAAACAATTTTCTTATTTTTGAAAATCAGATTTACAAACAAGTAAAAGGGGTAGCAATGGGTGCAGGATGTGCCCCCATCTTTGCAAACATTGTTCTAGCCCAATGGGAGAAAACTTGTATTTTCACATCAGGTTTTAAAGAAAAGTGGAGTATGTATGGTAGATTTTTAGATGATATAGTCATTTTTGGGAAAGGAAGTGTGTCAAGATCATTGGAATTTTATGATTATTTGAATAATTTTACAACGTTCTTAAAATTTACTATGAATATGGATTATGCGAAAGTTAATTATCTTGATGTCACTATTCTTAAGGATAGGACCAATAAGAAATTTGTGTCTACATTATATAAGAAAACAACATACTCAAACATTTTGTTACACTTCAGTAGTTGCCATCCCTTACATCAAAAAAAGGCTCTGGTTAAGGGCCAATATGTTCGGTTAGCCAGAATGGTGTTTGATAATTCATTTTTTGAACAATGTGACATATTGAAGGGTATATTAGGAAGAAAAGGTTACCCAGAGACATTTGTAGACAAGATTCTTTGGGATGTAAAAAGACAAATAAGTGATGGTATTTATGTACCAGTTACTGGCACCTTTCTGGCTAGTTCTGAATTAAGTAATGTGTCTGACAATAAAGTTAAAGATTTTAGGAATAGGTCATGTGTTGTACCATTCAATAAAGATTTTTATTCCATCAATGGTATAATAAAGAGAAACTGGGATCTTTTTAGAAGTGATCCATATTATATAAAAATTGTTGGAGAAAAAGTAAACATTGTGTATAAAAAAGAAAGTAGCTTCAAGCAGTTGCTTGAAAGGACAGAGAATAATAGAAACCATAAAGATGGAAAAATGTCTAAATGTGGGGCATGTCCCCAATGTTGTAACATTTTAGTATGTAAGAAAATAAATCTTGGGGAACATTTTGTGGTAAATGTCCCCGAAAGGTTTTACTGTTATTCTAAAGGAATGGTATATGCTGCTGTATGTCAGACATGCGATTGTTTCTATATAGAAAAAACTGTAAGGGCCCTTAGAGACTGAATATATCAGCATTTCTATGACATCAGAAAAATGGACACTAAAAATGCATTATTCAGACATATTTGTGAAAATAAAGACCACGTATTTACATTTTGTATTATTGACAAACGTGATTTAGTACCGGGGGGGACCTGAATCAGATTATCTAGAATATTTGGAATTACAGTGGATTTTATGAAGTAATGCTGTAACATACTCAGGTCTTAATGACCATGTTTCTTTAAGCAGTTTCTTAAGACTAAAAGCTTGCTATATGTTTTAGTTATGCATCAGTACTGCAAGAGGTAATGAAACTTGGTGGGAAACTCTTAAACAATGTGACTTTTTAATTAGTGAGGTTTTGTGATAGGTTATTTTGAATGTGTGGGGTTGTACTTTTTAATTTTTGTAAAATTTAAACAAGTTTTAGATTGCTGTTTTATTTTGATGAAGTCCATGATACCTGGATGAAAGCACTCAAGTTTGTGAATAAAAGTGTAAAGCTACGAGGTTTCCTGTTCTTGTTCCTGGTTAAATCCAATTTGCTTTGCTAAATAACACAACAGCTGAAAGTGTTCAGAATGTGCAATACGTATAATGTCACACAAAAGGGATTAAAGCCACTTGCATGTATAATGTAACAAGAAGATGACGCCATTAGAAAAAGGACGGTATGACACAGATCAAACTCGATATCCCTAAGAAAAACAAATTTAGAAAATGTAAATGAAAAGTACAAAGTCTATCCCTTCCTGAAGAGAAACAGCCCAGATATTAAAAGACCTTACTGTTCAACTCCTGCACGTTATAAGCTTTCTGTCTCTCTGTCTATCATACCTACTTGAGCATTCGGCTGACAACAACCCATGTAAATACAAATATTCTAATAACTTGCTCTACCCATGTAAATACAAGTACTCTGTTAACTTGCTCTACTTGTCTACTATACTAACCACCACCTTTTCCATCTTCTTTTTTTCCTCTGCATCTCCATGAAAAAAAAAACTAGCTTGGTAGATGCTGCATCTTTAACCATTGAATAGTATGTTTCTTATCTCGGACTATGTTCAGTTCTTTTATGTGTTGTTTAAGTCTGTATCATTATGTATAACTTTGCTCATGGTTTATTGTTTGTTAATTATACTATGTATTTCTACTAGAACTTTTCTCATAGGGTCTCCACTGACAAGAGCTATTTTGCTCAGCTGGACCAAGCAGGTTAACAAATGTCAAATAAATAAATACTACTAGTCCCAGAGAAATAGACAAGTTTTATGGTTTGCCTTTTTATGTTGCAGACTCAGCTGCGAAATATAAAACACTAAAAGGCTGTAATGTTAAGTCAGATGATCTAGTCCCACAAAAATGAAGATTAACGTAGCTGCAAAAATAAAACACCGAAACACCATTTACTTAGCATTAGCACAAACATTTAAAATTTGTCCTTGGTTTTGTGTCTCATTATCATAGGCTTTGCCCAGATTTCTTGCTTGCAGAGGTGGAGAGGTGCAGCCTCGTTTATTTCTCCGATATCTCAAGCTTAGAGGCTGAAAGTTATTCAAACCTCTTTGAACTGCTGCTGCTTCTGCCACTGATTGATAGCTCTCATTCTTCGTAAGCTTGCAAACACACACACAGACTGAAACAAACACACATACAAACACACACATATATATATTTTCTTAATTCTTATTTTACTTTTACACTCGATAAACAACAAAACCGCTGCTTAGCAAGTGTAACATAACTGCTCAATCATCTCACTCATACTGTCATGCCAGCATTACCAACTATTTTGTCTGTTGTTTTTACCATGTTCCAGCCACTGCCTCAATGCTTATTTTTGCTGATACTTATTTTTGATTAAGGTTCTGAAATGTGATTGCTACTTAGTTATTAAAGTAACGATCACATCATAGAATCTTAATCAAAAATAAGAATCAGCAGAAATAAACAGTAAAAGCAGTGGATGGAACTTGGTAAAAGACAGACAAAATATTTGGTAATGATTTCTGCAATGCGATCGTTACCTTAGAAACTAAGAACATCATGATCACATTACAAAACCTTGAAAAAAACATACTTATCATGGAAAGATAAGTGCACATTTAACTGCAATGGCAGTGGGGAATGTTAACAACTCAACACATACCTGTATTAAAAGAATAAAAATTGCTTGCAGGAGATCGCCGACTTCTCTAATGCATATAAAATTAGCAGGGGCATTGTCAGGGCGAAAATAAAAGAGGATGGTGGTTTGTGGGTGGTCCTTGGGCAGCAACTGAGTAAACGGAGAAAAAAAACAAAGGGCATTATTACTCAGCCACTGCAGTGCCCACATGAACTGTACAGGTTTGTGAGAATGGCACAACCTTAAAGGTGGATGACAGTACTGGAGTTGTGAGTACAGGGAATGGAAAAAACAGTCAAAATTGTTATTTTCTGTAGCACTATGTATGGTCTATGGTACAATAGTCAAATAATAGGGAAGAAAAAAGTTTTTGAAATGACGAAACTTTTGAGGAAGCACGTAGTGGTCCTTTAAAGCAGTTAACAGTTTAAAAAAAATATACATCATTCTAAATGAAGCATTATTTTAGCTGGTGACTTAAGTTGTATTTTAGCAGATAGTGACACTAATTTAACAAATAGACACAGGAAAACAGCATCATCTAAAGCATTAATAGATTTTATAGATAAGTTTAATGTTAAAAATATTAACAGATTCTCATAAGTAAATTCACTATTTTCACACAGGCATGGTACTCAATCCAGGATAGATAGAGTATATTTCTCAAGTGATCTAGTAGCAAAACTCAATAAAGTTAAAGTCATTTCATGCCCAGTATCTGATCATATTGCTAATTCCTTTGAAGTAATAGCAAATTCTAGAAATGGCATTTTATCACCAGAATGCCATCATACATACCCAATTTGGTAGAGATTAAGGATTTTTTTAAATAAAGAGATTCAATCTTTTATAAACATAAATTTTACTGAAGCTGTATCTGAGATTTTTTTAGGGATTCCCTATATTATATCACTTCTGTGTATGTAAATAAGAAAAATAACAATGGAATAAAGAACTAATACATTACCAAGAGAAAGTGGATAAACATAAATTGAATATTCAAAAAGGTAACAAAGATTTAGAGAAGGAACTTGATGAAATAAATAAAAAAATACTTCAAAATCTTACATCATAAAACCATGATTAATTTAGAGAAGATTAAGTTCAATAATTATTCCTTAAATCCTAAAAGTCAAAATAGACCTGCAAATATAATCAAGAAGATTATTAATACTAACCAAATTAAAGAAGTTTATATTCCATGTTCTAAAAAGAAAGCTACAGATTTAGAGGAGATTCTAGAGGCTTTTAGAACTTATTTCAGTTAAATTAATCTGTGCAATCCAGTTTTAGAGTCACAGGGTAAAACAAAATAATTTCTTAAAAGACATATTAAAAATAAATTATTAAAAGAATAGAGAAAAATAATAAGTAAATCTATTGTAATGCCAAAACTTACATTTCTAATCAACAAACTAAAGTTGAATAAGGCCTCTGGAAATGATGACATTATCCCAGAGGTATACAAATGTTTGCCTAAGGAAGCTTTAGTGTTATTATTAAAAGTATATACTTTAGTAAATGAATTAGAAAACTACACCCCATCTTGGAAATATATTTTAATTTCACCAATATTAAAATTAGATAAAGATGACTGAGAATGTTCCTTAATAAACCAATTTCCTTATTAAATATTAATTATAAACGTATGGTTATATAAGCTAACAGAATTAATCAGTTTTTGCCTTTGTTGATAAATGAAAATAAAACAGGTTTCGTTACAAAAAGAAATTCATGTGACAGTATTAAAAGAAATACTTGCATTAATAGACTATATTAATACTAGAAATGGAAGTTTAAGTTTGGTAAGTCTAGACATCAATAGCACTTTTAATTCAGTTCATTGGGATTACTTTTTATTGATTCTAAATGAATATAAATTTTCAGATAACTTAACATGATTAATTAAAATGCTTTATGAAAAATCCTCTACTTACATAAAAATTGGATAATATATTCTAAATCAATTACAGTTAGCAAAGGCACTAAACAAGGGTGTCCTTTATCACCATTATTGTTTGCCCGAGTCATAGAACCATTTGCCAACTATGTTAGATCTAACAGCAATATTAAAGGTATTCAATCTAATAACAATGGAGGAGAGATGTTATTTAATTAATATGATTATTTTTCTAAAAATTCTATATTTAATACAAACTATTTCACTTTCTCTTCCTAATGAATGTATAAAACAATTTAATATGTTAATGTTGAACTTTTTATGGGATCATAACAAACCCAGATTATCACCTTGTTACCATTTAAAAGATTGGACAATAGGTACCATTGGACTTCCTGATATAGAAATGTATGCATTATCATCATTTGTTAAAAGAATAAGTTTATTATTAAATCCAAATTATTTTTCTCATTGGAAAAACTACAAGAAGTAATTTGGTTGGAGTCAAATTACTCAGTATTAGTGCAAACAGTGAGATACTACCTAATGCATGTCATTGATTGTTAAGAGAATATACTCTGGGGACCAAAAATAAAACAATATGGTCTTGGTATATAACCGACACATTCAATATATTTAAAAATTATAAATAAAAATCTAAGTTTAAAAGCTTGGTCAATGTTATTATTCCCTATAGCTTGTGCATCAAACAAAATTAGCACTTATACTATCCCAAATATGACTGAGCTCAGATAAAGAAATCTTGCATATTGGCGTCAATTAATGTACTCTGACAAAATGCATACTATGGATTATATTATGATTAGATATAATACAACCAAGGAAAAGTGGTTGAAAGTACAATCTCTCAGCCAATTTATTATTAATAAACTTGAATACATAGATGCAACTATTAAAGAATCCGTTCCAAAATGCGTATATTTTATGATTATTTTAGGCAATTAATCTATTGCAGGGAAGGGGTACTTATCTAAAATACATAAAATAGTTAAAATTTCAAATTGTATTATAAAGAGAATTTCTAGGATTATTATAGATTAATTAATAATCAACTACCTTCTCATGAAGAGAAAAAGTTAATGTTAATATATTCAAAACAGACTACCATTTTCTTGTGATGGATATTATTCACATGGAAATTTCTACATACATGGAACTGATGTTTAAAAAAGGTATAGGTTTTTGGAGATGTGGATTACAGATTAAAGCAGATTGGCAGCATATGTTCTATGAAAGAATATTACAAGGCATTTTGGAACAATTTCAAATTCTTTCTGCAAATGATTTTAATGACAAATGTAATTGAACCAAATTATTGGTTTTATTTAATATACCAGTAACTAAATATGTTCCCAAATCTAAATTTTCTATCTTATGGAGTTTATTAGCTATCACGCATAAAGTTATTACAATGAACTGGAAAATGAGACACACCTTCATTCAAAGAGTTCAAGAATATTGCTCTCAATGTTTCTGCCATGGAGCTATCTACATTCAAGATGAGGACAGATAGAACCACTTCATATTGTAACTCTTGTCTAAAAGTTAAGGTTGTATTAGGGAAAATTGAAGGCAATATGATTTGAACCAATATTATAAATTGTATGATACATAATGGTCTTGTTTTAGGTATACACCTTTTGTAAATAGTTTACTATTTATTTGTTTTATGAAGATTTTTCTATTATTCAAATTTAGCTCTGTTCTAAATTTTGTTTTATGTTGATACATACCAAAGGGGCCATTATACTCTTATTATAGACTTGCTGAGGGAGAAGTAGATAGAGAGAGAGCAAATAAATTCCATATATCTGGAGGAAATATCCTTGATGATTAATCTGGAAAGGGAAAAGGATTTCCTGACAGCTGTACTCACATGATAATCAAAGAATAGTTCATTGTCCACAAAAATGCTGAAGTCCCTAATAGGAGAGTCAACTTTCAAAGTGATACCACCTATATGGTAGTGTATAAATGCTTAGTTTGGCATAAGGTCACAATGCTGCATTTCTTGGCATTTGTTTTAGGCCTTCATCCAAGGACCACTTACTGGTGTGTGTTAGTCCCTCCTGAAGAATTTGGTAATCAGCTGGAGAGTTAATGACCACTTCAAGTTTGTAGCCATGTGCAAAGATGGTCAGCTACAGGTGCATGATATCAGTATTGACATCAGAGAAGTAAATACTAAAAAGAAGTGGTCCTAGGATTGATACCTGAGGATACTACTCCTTCCCAAGAGAGGATTCCCTCCACACTGACAGATTGGGTTCTGCCAGTTAGCCAGTTTTGTATCACATGGGTAACATATGTGCTTATATTTAGTTTGACTAGCTTGCTAAGAAGGGGTGATGTAGTTGTGCTAATAAGTTGGAGACAGTTAAGAGGAGGTAAGGAAGTAAAGGTAGAGCAGAATTTGTCTGCATGTATTTAGGGCATGTCCTCAGGGGATGAGTAAGTGTAGTTGTTATATATTAGCTCTGACCTTTGCTGGGCATTACCTCTAAAGTTTCTGACACACCTGAAGAAGACTTTTTGGTTGCCTTAGCAGAGGCAACAATTCTCAATTCACTCTTACTTTTGGAAAATTTGATTTTGTTTCTGAGTTCTTTGTTAAACTTTTTGTATTCATCTCTAGATGATGGGATATTAAGTTTTTTTTCATATGCTATGCATTTCCTCCTCCTATTTATTTATTTATTTACATTTATCAACCGGGTAGTGTCCGACTGGGTTGGAAAAATCCATTTTCAGCAGAGACCTGGGGAGAAAAGCTCCAGAATAGTACAGATTAGTAAAGTACAAGTAGGTAAAAAATAAATATAACAAAAAAACTTGTTACAGGATCAACAATGATTACAAGGTAATAGCAAACTTTTGCATAGTAAGCAGTGTAAGTTATGTAAAACATTATGAAGTTATGAAGGTGTACAACATCCAAAGAAAAATTAGAGAGATAATATGCAAGTCATGCAAGAGATGAGAAGTAAATAGAAATCTCATGCAAGAGATAAGTAGCAATAGAAGAAAAACTAGCCAGGAGCAAAACAGGGACAGAGCCAGTTAGTATTTAGATAATATTTCAGGGTAGTTTAAAATGAAGATAGTTTGAAATTTTTTAGGATATGATGAGGAAGATTATTCTAGTACTTGACTATTTTATAGGAGTAGAGAGAGTTGCCATGATAGTTGTGAGAATGGGTCACTTTTAGCATTAGTTTGTTGGAAAACCTAAAGAGCCTACAGTTAGTGTTAGGTTGTACCAGGTTTGAAAGAGCTGGGCAGTTAGTTGGGTTTTATATTATTTTATGGACAAGTGAAAGTTGCTTTAGTGCTAACAGATTGGGAAGTTCCAGACAAATTAGTTGTCGGAGAGCTGTGCAGTGATGCAATTTATGGGGTTGTTTGGTAGCAAACTTAGCTATTTTGCTATAGTAGGATTCCAGTTTATTAAGGTCAGCTTTGGCTAGGGTGGTAAAAATGTGAGAGCAGTAGAAAAGGGTGGATAGCATGTGAGATCTAGCAGTGGCACATCTAGCTTGTTGTGTAAGGTAAAGTTTAACCTTCTAGAGAGTGCCAAGTTTGGAGTGGACTTTTTTGATTATAAGGCAGATGTGTTTATCAAATTTTAGGCTGGGATTCAATTAAGCCAAAACACCATGTTAGAATAGTGTAGCACCTTCTGCATGGAATATGGCCCATCAAGCAATCCAGTAAACAAGGCTGGGCGTGTGCATGAGCCTGCAAGCACTATTCTGACACAGATACCATTGAATAATGCTAATTACCTCATTTGCTGGTAAATACTATGCAAATGAGGTGAATTAGTGATTCAGTAAGTAGGCAGGCATCTGTGTCAGAGCAGTGTCCATTGCAGAAATGTATTCAGTTACTAACCGTGTACATTTCTGCAAAAATCAAAATGGGGGCATGACAGCTCAAAGTAAAGCATGTATTATGATGATTAGGCATGCCGATGGCCAAAAATATGGCCATTGGCATGGAAAACAGTTGCAAAATTATGACAATCAAAGTTTATTTGGCCAATTTTAGCCATTAAGCATAGAGCAGTGGCACTTAAACGAGATCATGTAGAAAATAAGAAAATAAATGTAAAAAGATAATTTTATGGGAAATATGAATTTTGCCATTATAGTGGGTAGCATGCAGAACCAAAACAATAACATGTAACACTGTTAGCTAAGGAGATAGGCTCTGGTGTAGTGGTGCAACAAGGGACTAAGGCATTGGGTTATGCAAATAAGCTAAATTTATTGAATAGCAAAATGGGAGACCATGTCTGCCTGCACCTAACCATGTAGGAGCTATAATGCTGTAGTGTAAGCAGGAGAAACAGCTGACATGAAAAGGGGGTGTGTCATGCTTGGTGTAAGCACATTGGATCTCCACTGCCTGTATTTGTGCTCAGCTAAGCACAGCTAAGCAAGGAGGTGTGTCCGAGCTAGTTCAAGAAATGCTTAGTGTGTTTACATCCCAGGAAGGTTGCTTTCTGCTCAATACTGTTTACTTTAGCTGCAGGGGTGGGACTTAAACACAACAGAAATACAAAAAAAAAAAAACAACAGGAACTAACAGAAGTTTTTACATGTGATCAGTGGGTTTGCACTGTGTCCCACGGGGCTTAGAAGGGGCAGAAATGGGAAGAAAAAAATGGGAAATAGCAGAATAAAGGGACTCAAGTACAAATAATACAGCTGGCAGGTGGAATGTATCATAGTCAGCTAATCAAACAGGCAGCATCTGCAGCACAGCAGTATAAACTATGCAAACACCTTTCAGTCTGTATTTTCCCCACAAACTCTGCACCATTGGTGTACAAACTTGGGTGAATTTTAACTGACAAAATGTTAGTGGCTGCTGTTGCTTTGATACATCAGTATGTGCTAGAGGGTGAGGGCAGTGAGGAGGATAATGCTGACAACTGTCTCAGACTGAGGAGAAGAAGAAGAGTGTTCAGACCCAGGGTAACCTACCAGGGGCAACAAGATCTGGAGATACTAGAGTGCTACAGGGTGGACAGGGACTTACTCGGTGAACTTTGTCGGCCTAAACTCAGACGCAGAGCCAACAGAGGGGAACCCATCCCAGTTGAAACCAAGGTATGTGTAGACTTAAGAATACTAGCTACAGGTATGT
This sequence comes from Protopterus annectens, assembly GCF_019279795.1. Classification (NCBI taxonomy): domain Eukaryota; kingdom Metazoa; phylum Chordata; order Ceratodontiformes; family Protopteridae; genus Protopterus; species Protopterus annectens. The sequence goes on along the minus strand of NC_056741.1, from coordinate 113,459,945 downwards.
TCCAAAGACCTACTGGAGACATCATGGGGGTCTCACAGCCATCTGCATCCAGGGTACTCTACCAGTTCCTGGATGCCATGCAAACACATGCTGCTGAGCACATATATTTCCCCAGCACCCGTGAGGAGAGGACCAGCAATATGCATCTCTTCCACCATATAGCAAACTACCCAGAGGTACTAGGCACCATAGACTGTATGCACATCCACATCAAGGCACCACCCGGTGAGGAGGGTAGAGTCTATGTCAACTGCAAGGGCTTTCACTCCATCAACTGCCAGGTCATGTGCAATGCCCAGGGCATTATCATGAATGCGTGTGCTGGCAGCCCTGGTAGTTATCATGGCTCCCATATCTGGCATGCCTAACAGCTGTAACAGGCATTTGCCAGTGGAGACATCCTATATGGCCATCTGGTGGGGGAAGCTGGCTATGCACTGGCGCAGTCGATGTTGACACCCATCAGAAAAGCTCTCACACACACACACACACACACACACACACACACACACACACACACACACACACACACACACACACACACTGAAGAACATCATAATGAGACAAACGGACAAACCAGGAACACTATAGAGCATGTGTTTGGGATCTATAAGTCATGGTTCCGCTGCCTTGACATATTTGGTGGAGCTCCAGTACTCTCAATCCACATGTGAACACATGTTCATGCCATGCTACACAATATGATCCTGTGGAAACAGCTGTGGCAGAAACATCAAAGGGAAGGCCCACACAGCCCCCCACCATTGCCAAGGCCCCCACAGGTACAGGGGGACTTGGAGGAGGAACCACCTGAGCTTGCCCCTGTAGGCAGATGGAGGCATGCCCAGTATGCCCAGGCCTTGGCAAAGAGGTAATGCATAGCACACACACTGACACTGTATGGACCCAGGGACTGACACCTCTCTCTGACTCGCACACACAGTAAAACGGATGCCACACACATCACACTACCTGTATCTTACCATGTGCAGGCTGTGTACTGCATGCATTCAACAGAAACAGCCCTCAAGCACTGTCCTCACAACTACCACAGGCACAAGGTAAGTCAATCTTATTAACAATAAATGAATGGAGTAATACATTGTGGTAGCATAGCTATGGTATCACTGCATGCATGCAAGGGAATGGTGTGGCCTACTGGGATAGTGGCAGACAAATGACAGCTATGTGGGAGAACAGGAAATGTCTGCCCAATACTGGCTTCCCCAGAGAGTGCAATATTCCCCTAGGTGACAAATCTCACTGCAGTATATGTGGGGGGCTAACAAACTGGTGTGTCATAGGTCGCATGCATGGATGTCAATGTGGAGGGTCCCATACTCACCCCTCAGCCTCACCCAGCAGGTCAGCCATAGAAAACCATAAAGAAATGTCTGGCAAAGGTCCACAATGGGGACAATGATGAAATATGCCCATACAGACCTATACAATCATATCACAGCAGGCCTTGCAGTTGCAGTAGGGCTCTGAAGGTTGAGAGGTCTGAAACCCAAATATCTGCCATTACAATCTAACCTGTGGTCTTTAGTGATATGCCTGTAGCCTCCAAGACAGGCACAATACTATGCTAAACAGAACTAACATATAAAGGGAACATCAGCACAGTCTGTGCAAGTGTGGACAGCTGACAGGTGTGCCCCCCCCCACACACACACACACACACCCATGTCCCCATAGAAATGTAGTAACAGTAATGTTTATAGGGTATAAACAGCAGTGCACACATTCACAGGGCTGTCCCAATCAACTTGATAAATTGTTTCATGTCCACAATATGCAGGGGTCAATGAGCTATGTGTATATGTGGTCAATATTGTCAATATGTAGCCTGCGCTTATTCCTGGCTGTCGTGTCTTAGTAGCCTAGGTACAGTACTGTGGTTGACAGGGTCCATGTGCCAACTATTCTGCATGTTAAATACAGCTATGGTATGAATTGTACACACTGTCCAGATGTCAATATCTGTTACTGCAGGAAAGCTGGACAGGTAAGGGACAGGGAGCCACATATATGGACAGTACACACCTCAGAGTAACCTACAGAGTGCCTAGCATACCCCGCAACTGTACAGATATTTTGCAGAATGTCCAGAAGTTTACATCATATTTATGGTCCCTTTATAATGAAATCATGGATGTCTCGCAAATCGTTGGCAATTCACAAAATACTAAAGTCAGAAAATAATGACAGATTGTAGTTTCAGACTTCATACCCTTTAGGAAAATGCATGCTAATGCAAAACCTGTTATTGTATCACCTTTCTAGGTTTCTAAGGCCAATAGTTAACAATGGTCCCAATATGTAGGCCTTTGTCCCCAAATTACTTATGGCTTTGTCCAGATGTCTGGCTCTAAATAGTCAGGAGGTATGGTGCCTAGTAGGACAGCAGGTACCTGAAGGTCAGTGTACTTGCCAGATCATAAAAGGCTGCCAACCTACTGTGTCAGCAGTGACAACATGTCACTGGCCAACATCCATACCCCTGGAATGACAGCTTGTCACTGAAGGAGCACACATATGCCTTGTATATCTGTTCTGCTTGTCCTAACATAGCGTTTGCCTGCCAAATATTTGCAAAACAAGAAAGGGTCTTGTCAAAACATTAACAGCAGACAGTGGGGAAGCAGATGTCATACCCATAAGAGAAAGCAAGCAAATACCAAACTGGTCTCTCAACTGTCTATGTTTGCCAGAACAGTATTAACACCCTATCCCCATGTGTGTGCCTTTGTCTGACTGTCATATATGGGCCTGTCCAGATGTCAGTCTGTGATGGTTTAACAGCTAGGCCAACATGTAGCCTCATAATAACATACAGCAACACAAACCATCTGAAGACCACAGCAAATGTAATGGTGCAATGACGGACAACCTGCTAAATAGATACACTCAGAGGTGTGAAGTTCACAACCTTGTGTGTGATGTTATGGCATTTACCCCACTCACATCAGAATTACAAATACATAGCAGCAGCCAATGTGGGCAATGTTGTGAATGGACTACAGAAGGACAAAGAGACACACATAAGGGGAAGGGGAACCACTGGCCAGACAAATGGAGAATGTGCACACCAGAACAAATTGTGCATTAACATAGGTGCCATGCAGTATATGGAGTCAGTAAACATCATCTGCAAATACACAACACACACCCATGTAAGTGGAGGTTTGCAACAAAACAAAAATGCAAACAAAGGACACCTCAGAGGCAAAAATACATGAGAACTTCACAAACGTACACACCACAGACCATGCAGACTCCACACACTAGGGTCTTGCAAACACTAAGGCTTTACCCCAAACCCCAAACACCTACCCAACACAGATAGGCTAACAGCACTGTCCCTCTACCCCATTCCATATGGGCTCTGCTGAGATGACCCCTGTCTGTCATACAAAACAATCCAGACCCTGCCTTGATGGGACTGTTGCACATCTGAAAGTCAAGGCTCACTCCATTAACCCATAGGTGCAACATCAACCTGGTCTGTGATATCAGTACGGCCTGTTGGTGTGACAGATATGTGTCCCACATACTCCCACATCTATGGAATACACTTCCATTCCATATCTAGCCAAGTGCCTCAAAACACCTAGTGATGTACTCCCTGTATAAGTGCATGAGAAACACAAAATACAGTCCCGTGATTCTACCTCTGTCCCTGATGGACAGAGGCTCTGTCTGCTGACATGTCTTAACATGGGCGACACTCCCATCTGTGAGAGTTATAAGGGCTTCAAGGCCAATACCCTACTAATGTCATATCAACCTATACACAACTGTCTGTCAGTGGTTCATCACAGTACGCTGTACTGCTCTGTCACTGACATACCTGGAAGTCACACAGTGCTGTTTGGAATATACTACACATATAATGGACATTTCTGCACAGCAGAATGCACTGTGTACCCACACCCACACTTCTCAACCTCTGACAGCAAGGCATCTGGACAAGGACATAAATAAAAGTGGGACAAAGGCTCACTAAGAGGCATGTGTTGCAAATATTGTCTTACAAACTGAGAAAGTTGGTAGAATAACAGGTTTTGCTTTAGTAAGAATTGTCTGAAGGTTATGAAGTCTGAAACACTAATGTCTGTCATTATTTTGTAACATCATTCTTTAATTATTTGCAACTAACTTGCCATAAAAAGACAGGTTTATGTAGACTTGATAAAACTTCTAGACAAACACCTGGACAATATGCCAAAAACTGTACAGTTGAGAGGTATGGACCAGGATATGACTTTTCAGGTAAGAAGAATACCACTTAAGCAGGAGACCCCAGCCAGTATATCACCAAGTTGCTGGACTGTTTACACAGCTTCATCAGTCAACCGGCTGTAGCCACACCTCTCATCTGGTCTTTTTGGGCAAGAATGTCTATAGTTAGGCTCATAATATTGGTCTGTGCATCATACATCTTGTATTCCTCTGGTAAGGCACTGTGATGATCTGAGGATGTCTGTCACTAGGTAATGACACAATACATTCCAGTGTCAGACTTCAGATATGTCAGAAAATGTCTGCTAAAACAAACCTTGTAATTCTAGCAACTTCCTGTTTACTTCTGAGAGGTATGGCTTTAGCACATAAAACCCCGGACCTGAGTACAACTATCTCTGGAATGGAGTCCCACTCTTACTATAGAACATCATACTGGGCATGCTCCTGCACTTAGAGAATCACAGCCCATGTCGGGACCCACATCAGACTATATAACTGTATTGTGCATATATGTCTTTGCATACAGAAAGCAATGTACACCTTAATTGTGTCTACACACACCCATCAAACAGGATTACCCTCAGCTAGCTGAAGGTGGCCTATATGTGATATATCTGTATCTGTTGCATGTGATGCACAGACATATATATGGGCAACATATAACAATATGTCAAGTATGCACACACATAAATGTGGGGTGGGGAAGAGACAGACAGTGCTAGAGAGAGAGACACAGGAAGACACACACACAGAGTGAGTCATGCACAGGGATACCCTGAATGGCATACAGTGGTGTCCTGCTGCAGACAGTGGCATACCGGTCGTAACCAGTCGCAAGTGCCAGCATGAAGGTGAGCTCCATTGCGTAATAGTACTGAGGTGGGGGTTATAATATCACATCACCTGCCTTTGTGTACGTGTGTGTGTGTGTGTGTGTGTGTGTGTGTGTGTGTGTGTGTGTGTGTGTGTGTGTGTGTGTGTGTGTGTTTGGGTGTGTGTCTGTAGGTTTAAGTACTTACGCACTTCCCATTGCCCTACTTCACAAGATCTGCTGATGTCATTCCCCGTAGAAGTACCATTGGACACCTGTCATCCCTATAAGCTCTGTAGCACGTGCAATAACAGTGAAATGATATAGTACAAATAATTAGATAGGTAGGGGTTATAATCTCAGTCCTGGCAAATGTAAATGTGTGTATGTGTGTGTGTGTGTGTGTGTGTGTGTGTGTGTGTGTGTGTGTGTGTGTGTGTGTGTGTGTGTGTGCACATGCACTTGTGCGTATGTGTGTGTGTGTGTGTGTGTGTGTGTGTGTGTGTGTGTGTGTGTGCGTTTGTGTGTCTGGATGGGTGATGTTCAACTGGACCATGCAGAGGAGCTGTCTGTGTCTGGTTGGGACCGGCCTGTGATACAGATGTGTGACTGTTTGTCTGCACACAATCAAGCTATGTGGATGCCCGACACAGGGCTGTGTTGGACAGCCATGGGAACAGGTTCTGCCAGGAGTCTCACTGCACCACCAGGCCCAAGGACAGATGCAGTACTACTCCCCGATGGTAATTGCTGTCTGATGCATCCACATCCCTGACGGGACTAAACAGGACCACGTACCTATGGCCTGCTCCTGTGTGGTATGGACAGCACCCTCCCTCCAGTAGTGCTGGTGGTACTGCCACTACGAGACTGTGAATGTGCACAGCCATGTGGGCTCTCAGCTGATCATGTTGCTGACCTATGTTCACCTGGCCAATGCCCTACTCCCACACCATGCTCAAGTAAAGACATTGCACGGTTGAGCAATGACAATGTCTCACCCCTCCGTCTATGCACAACATCGGCAAAATGAAGTATGGCATCACAAATGCCGTGGATGTCATCATGCATGGCAGGAAGCTCTGCATTCATGACCCTGAGCATCTGTCTGGTGTTGTGCTCAGTATGCACCTGTGCCTCCATGACGGACCATAACATGCATCTGGTGACCCCTGCTGTGGCAATTATGACAGGGGCTTGATGAGCAACAGTCCTCTGTTGAGCATCCCTGTCCATCTGCCTGTGTGTGACCTCACCTGCTCACTGGCTATGGCTAGTGTCTACACTCACACTTGCCATAGTCACCACACTAGCTTGTTCCATGCCACCACCCTCCAACTGTCTTTTATCTGTGGCTGCTGGGGACTGAGAATGTGTGGGCATACTGACTGTGTGCAGGGACATTGTGGGTGAAACTGGGATACCAACCAATGGCACAGATTCAGGCCCTGACAACCCCACCTGTGCCTCACTATGACCACCATCATCTTAAGAGACACCAACTCCCATGTTCACCTGTGAGGGAAGACAACATATGTAAATCAATACCCTGTAATATTATGTTTGCTGATGCACACACACACACACACACACACACACACACACACACACACACACACACACACACACACACACACACACACAAACTCCTGATAAAGTCTGGCACAGCTTTGCCACCTATGGGCCCTTCAGGCCAGACCTTACTGTAGTTCTGACTGCCACAATACATCTCTTTAAAACCTGCTGTAAGGCTCTCAAGAAAGGGTGACAAATCTTACTGTGTGATTGGCCTATTAGCAGAATGGTAAGTGTGGCCAAGACCAAGGCTATTGGAGTGAGCTATACAGTGTCACCAAGTGCATATGCAAGTACTGTAAGAGCTGACTTACTGCTATACAGACCAGACACAATGACAAGGTTTAATGATATGTAATAATAAGTAATGAAGGAACAAGAAAATACTGCAACAGTGCAGTACATACACAGTTCACACTCACAGGGATTAATTTCAGACAACATTGCAGGACAGTCTACAATACATACAGGAAACGTATAAAGTACTAGGTGCATAGCTTCATAAGATGATAGTAGTCTATTGGCCCAGATGCCCTCATAAGCCTAGCCCAGACTTTCGCCCATGTCCCTACAAAGCCATCACCTGTATCCCTTGTCTAGCTGGTACACACATTGGATCACAGGGGTGTCTTTTCCATTTCCCATGCAGTCATCCAGCTTCTTCTTCAAGAGGGCTATACACGTACTCTGCTAGACATGGGGAGGGAGTGTATTTTACAGACAGTGTATTGTGTGGGACACTACACTATCCTGCAAATAAGTACTATACATTTCACAGACCAGGTGAGGGCCTTGCATGCATGTTGCATGAGTGGAGTTTGTCTTACGGATATGCAGAAACACCCTTAAGACTGGTTTGGAAATGGCTTTTTATGACAGACACAGGTCACCTATGAGCAGTCTTTATGAGACTGAGTACAGGGACAGGGCTTTCAGCCTATCTGTATAGGATAGGTGTTGCAGACCCTGGATTTGCCTGGTCAGGAACCTCTGTGGTCTCTGCAACTGTTTCATTTGCTTGGCAAGGTACAAGCCAAAGGAGCCATTGTACTTGGTAATGCATCTGATATGTGTGGAGTACAGTGATGTTGTGGCCTTCTGGTTCCTGGATGACATACCTGTATTTGTGAGGTCAGCCATGTAGACAGCCTTCCAAACAATGGTGCCCACATGGTGGGTAACTGTAAGGTTGCCACCAACTATGGTGCACAAGTTTCCCTACACATGATTGCATGCTCATTAATTTTTTATTACTGTCATAATTAGTGTGGATGACATATACCACAACAGGGAAAATGATGCATCACCTGGCAGTCAGTTTGAGGCAATGCTTCTGGCATCAGTCATTAATTTGGGTAAGGTTCTCTTGGAGGATGCTCACATCAGTAGGGGAATGTAAGACAGTTGCCAGCTTGCAATCATCTATAAACCTGATCAGCCACAGACCACTGGTTTTGTTGTGCACCTCAGAAACTCATATCTCAAACAGTAGAAGGCCCCCAGACCGATCCTTGGGGAACACCGCTCTGAGTGGGTACTATCATTGAGCCAGTTAGCTACCCATCTGGTAACATACAGGTTGATGCCTAGCTGTGTAGGCTTATATATCATGGCCACCTGGGGAATATTGTGAGAGATTTGGGCTAGGTGAAGGTAGGCAGTGTGTACCATCTTCCCCTTATCCCTGTGTTTGTTGACCACTTCAGAGAAGTTGACCAGGTTTAGCAGGCCTGATCTCCCTTTGACAACACCACACTGTGTGAGCTCAAGTATTTTGAGGTTGCTGATGTCCCTGTTTATAAGGTCCTTGATATTTCCTTCCATTCCCTTGCAGATCAGGTTAGTTAGGCTGATGTGCATATGATTGGCTGGGCCAATGGACTGATCCACCATTGTGTATAGAGATGACAGCGGTTGTCCTCTCTGCAGATGGGATGACACTGGTGCCCAGGCTTTGGTTGACTACAGTGTGTAATGGAGCTGAGCGCTCATGCCTGGGTTCATTTAGGATGCAGCCAGGGATGGTATCCACCCTATGGAGACTTGTGTGTTTTGCCTTTGAGAAGGCATTATGGAGCTGCTTCCTGATGTTTAGGGGAGGGGGGCAGGTGCTGTGCATGTACATGTGTACCAATAGGGGGACAGGGGGGTGATGTTTACACTTAACCTGTCTGCAGCAGGATGGCTATATCTATGCCATATGTGTATGTGGTGTTATTGACAACCACTACAGAGCAGAATTGGGTGTTGCCTCTGGGATTCCAGACATATGTGTGGAAGGCCTAGTGATTGGCCTTGGTGGATGTGCCCAATCTGAACTCAAAGATAACCTAAGGGTAATTCACCTGTGACTGTATTTACTTGTTCAGACCAAGGTGACATTGTTCCAGTTAGGCACTTGCTCCTTCTTGGCCCTGGCCAGCAATTATTTCCACCTATTATGGTATTTGTATATTGCTGCTGTCCACCACAGAGATTTACCCTACCCTGAGGGAGATGATTTTGTCCTGTCAGGTATTGCTGAGTCCATACAGCTATGTAGGTGCTCACATAGTATTGTGGTGTATGCTTGGACACTACTGCTAGTTCCAACTGATGGGACAGTGGCTGTAAAGCTACTTCTCCCTGCTCTGAGGAGATTTATAGTCAGTTTTGGAAAGTTATTTTTGTTTGACCCTGACAAGTGGGTGGCAGGGGAGATGGTGACCTCAAAAGTGATGGCTATGTTGCCTGATCTTACCAAGGAGGATGACACTGTAGGAATGCTACAGTGGCTATTCATGTGGGTTAGGACCAGGTACAGGATATTTCCACCTGTCGTAGGAGTGTTGACCAGCTGATCCAATGCATTGCCATTGACAAAGCTGAGGGATCTTTGTATGTTCATGTTCAGGTAAAAAAGGTCATGCACACTATGGTTGGGTAGTTAAAGTCACCCAGGAGCAGGGTAGATGGTTGAATCTTGACAGATTCAAGCATGTCCAGATAGGTGCAGTGGGTGTCCAGAGTCATGGTTGTAGGTCTATAGCTCTGATTTGAGTAGGTATTTTGTCAACAGTGTACTGCACTTGGGATGTCTCCCATGCATTATACTGTTGGCCAGCCTGGAGGTGTGTATGTGTATGATAAAGTTCAAAACTCCACCTCCTGTGGCTTTGCAGCCCTCCATTTGGGGTCTAAACATTTGGTGGGATGAGTAACCTGGCAAAGTTAGTGTGCTCTCCACAGTTGCAAATCAGGTGTCAGTGACTGCACAGATGTCAGCATCCTCCTGGACAAGGTACTCTTGCAATGACATGAGTTTCATGCTAAGAATCCTAGCTAGCTTATTAGAGCAAGGCTTCTGCACAAAGGCACACATCAATGGTGGGCAAAGGCCGGAAAATAGTGACACTTTATAAATCGAGCTGTAATACACTTAGTTATTAGCAAAGACAGTTTCGCATTCAAAGGAATACTCTGGAGGATATGACATCTGACATTCAAATGTATGCTATTATGGTATAACTTCAGCAGTGATTTTCCAGACAATACACAACTCTATGAGACACTGACTACAAATATGAGGCAAACATGTGGTCAGTCTGCAATACTCTGGGCAGTTGAAAGGTATGAGGTCAGTATATAACATACAGTTTAACACACACTTCTGCACTAGTTGTTTACTATGCACATGCCCTATATAAGTCTTACATTTATAAGACAAGCATATGTATCATAGTAGCATTCACAGGTGACATATGAATATTTACAACATCCCACGTTGCTGGCCTAGCAGTGTCACAGTCAGTATTGGACAACAGACACTCCTGTAGTAGTCATACATGAGCTGACCTTTGTTGGGGTGACTCGGGGGCCAGAGCTGTGATTTATATCACTGCAGACAGGGCTGGCAGGAATGGCCACAGCAACATGTAAGTCCAGCAAATCTTTTTGTGACCTAGTGTTTAACTTCCTGTTTCACATTATTGCATCCCCCTTCTGGATTCCATTACATGCTTAATTGATTGACATACCTGTTATAGTGCTGAAGTGTTTCCTCAGAATAATGCAAATGTTTGGGTTTGTGTAGTCACAGTCTGTCTTTGTGTAGATGGGTTCAGACCTGTTTTGCAAAAGCAGCAGCTTGCCTTTTGTAGGTAATGCTCATGAGCAGGTGGTGGACTGTGCACCAAATTGGTGTCTACCAATTGCTACTTGTGTCCAGAGCAACTGTGTTGTCTTTCCATTAGCCAATTCCATAGCAACACAGTGGTATAATTAAGTCCTTCATCTGGGCCCTGCCCCTTCTCCTTGCCTGTGAGGAAGACATTATGGAGATGTGAGGGCTACAGCTTCACAGAAGGTAGGTGGAAATACCTCTCAGAAAAAGAAATGTGGAGACAGCCCAACAAAATGGGAGACAAAGTTCCAGAATTGGGTATAGATTGTAAGTAAATATTGCTGTTATACACACAGAAAATTGCGAGACAAACAGGGTTTGTCTGGACATGCATTTTCTGCGCAACTTGATGTCTGACAGTGATGTGTCTCTGACATACCTCTGAACTGCCCAGATGTCTGCAGAATGCCCAGAGGTTTGCCTCTTATGTTTGGTGTGTTCCTCAGACAATTTCTGTTTTTGAGAAATCAGTGGGATAATGTGAAGATTGAAGTCAGTAAATACTGCCATCCATTTGTGTTTTAGACATCATATCCTTCAGGGAGGTTATGTTACAACAAATCCTATAACACCAGCAACTGTTTCAGTTTGTAACACCATTATGTGAGATATGTCCTTCTTTTCAGCCCCGTGTCCTCTAAGTATGCCAGGCTTTGTCCAGATGTCTTGCAGTAAGAGGTTTAGAGGTATGGTATATCATGATTTAGTGACTTCACTTTTGATATCATCCCAGTGACTTATCAGACTCCCGTAAGTGGTATGCAGCAGTGGCCATAAATATGGTCCTACACCCTTGACATTCTGTGGAAATCTGTACAGTTGAGATTTATGTATATCTGGCCATCGTTAACAGACTGTCAGGATCCTGTAGCAGTGTAGTGTGTAAATGTTTGTTGGGCTGAGTAGGGAGAGTGGCAGATGTGAGTGTCATAGATTCTTTTCTGTCTGACTGTGCATGCTGCTACAGTTGCTGGTGGTCTATCAGGTGTATATGTTTGTAGGGGCAGAATGAGAAATGTTCTGTAACACCCCAGGATTCCCAGTAGACTGTGATTTGGGGCAGTATATGTTGGTGTAGTTTGTGAATGGCAATCAGGATATGTTTGTTCAAACAGTCATTATACTCTAGAGTTCAGTTGGAGTACTGGTATGCTGCTGTGACTGCAGTGCAAATGGTTGTGGGTGGACAATTTCTCACCAATGTCTGCATTTCCCTATGGTTACATCCCTGTAGTGCATGATTTATTTGCAAATGCATGTGTAATTCCGCAGAGCTAATTTTGGGTAGTGTCATGTGGTCTGACTGTAGTTCAGAAGGTGCTGGGTGAAATGGTTAGCAGCTATCAGTAATTTTTCCCTTCTGTTACATGACTGCAGTCATACCTCTCCACTGTCCAGATGTCTATAAACAGTCCAGATGTGTGGCTTATATGTTTGGTCTGTTCCCCATAACAGTTGTGGGTTTCTGACAAATCACTGGGATGATGTGAGCATTACCATCAATAAATGATGACAATCATTTGTGTTTCAGACCTGAAATCTATCTGAAAATATCTATCAGGTAGGGTTGTGTTGGTCTGACTGTAGTTCAGAAGGTGCTGGGTGAAATGTTTGGCAGCTCTCAGTGTTTATTCCCTTCTGTTACATGACTGAAGTCATACCTCTCCACTGTCCAGATGTCTATACACAGTCCAGATGAGTGGCTCATATATTTGGTCGGTTCCTCATAACAGCTGTGGGTTTCTGACAAATTACTGGGATGATGTGAGCATTGACATCAGTAAATGATGACAATCATTTGTGTTTCAGACTTGAAATCTATCAGGAAATATATGCTAAAACAAACCATGCTACTCTAGCAGACTTCTGCGCTTATAACAGGTATATTTCAAATATAACAGTATTGTTTGCCCTTTATCCCCCCACTTTGTCAAGCTTTTATGCAGATCTCTTGCAGTAAGAGGTGGAGTATACATATACACACATATATATATATATATATATATATATATATATATATATATATATATATATGTGTATATATACACATATATATATATATATATATATATATATATATATATATATATATATATATATATATATATATATATATATATATATATATATATATACACATATAGTGCATGATTTTGTAAAAGCATTACAAATCCTTGCAGCTCGGATGGTGTAGAGGTACATTGCTCTGATTGTAGTGAATGTGGTTCTGGGTTTGAGACATGGCAGGGATGATTATTTTGTTCCTGGGCAGAACAAGGGCTGATGGAGACAGAGTGATTAAAGCACTTTTAAGCAGTTGTAAGTGGGTTTGCGTGGTTTTGCATGAAGCTAACTGATGCTAACAGATGGTTAAGCCCTCTTATCTTCACTTAGCCGTGCTTACTCACGCTTACACCCGCACTAATTTTAAATAAAGAAAAAAAAAGTGATAGGAAAGTGGTGAAATGGGGGCAATCAGGGGGTAAAACATTAGGAAAACCAGCTAGGGTTGTGCAGAATGGGTGTAGGAAAGGACAATAGCTCTACATTTCTACTGCAGCAATATCTGTGACTGATGTGGAACATTTGGAATTTACAGCTTCACCCCACAGGGAGGGGTGTTGGCAACATATATTTGTAGAGTAATTTGAGTGTTGATTGATTTATGTCACTGGACATGGTGGCAAGATGTTCAGCTATGTATGGGGCAACGTTTTTTGTGAGACATATGACCTTTTTTTATTAAGGTGAGAGTAGGATGTTGGGAAGGGCTGTGTGTATGTCTGGGGAGGTAGGGTGGGTAGGATAGGTTGCATTCACAGACAGATAAGACACACAAGACAGTAGGCAGGGGTGGTATATGACACATGAGGGGGGTAAATACCTTGGATGGGGAGGGTGGTTGGGAATCAGAGGCTCATGAGCCCCCAAATGGATACAGTGGGACTTAGGTCCCCACCCATGGGCAGTCACCACTGCATCCTCATGGCCCCAAAGGTGGCTGTGCTGGGGGCTGGACAACCAGGGCAGCCTGTCCCTCCAGATGCATCAGGTGGCCCTCTATCTGGCACAGCTGTCCATCCAACTTGGAACAGATGATGCTGCACACCATACCCCGGAACTTGCAGCAGGTTACAGGCTCCTCTCCACACCCATGCCTGGGGGGATGGGCTCCATCCCCTGAGGCGGTTCCACCCAAAAGTGGTGCAGGACCAATTGATAAGTTCCAGGTTGGATCCCAGATGTGCTGGGGCCCAGTGCCATGGCCAGATGAGATGGGACAGGTGGATCCACTGGGATCTGCCTTCCCAAACATGCTATGGTGTTGATGTTATCCAAGATATATTGGTTAGTCATGAACAAAACATTTCAAAATTAGTTATAAGAGCATGTGTGAGTGTTCCAATTAACCCAAACCAACAGATATGAAACAGTTGCATAGGAAACAGAACACATGCATAAATGGAACAACAGTAAGCATCATAACAGCATGCCAGTTACATTGACGGCCACAGGCCACCAACAATGGTATTTGAACAAGTTATGTTAATATGCAAACAATTAAATATAGGAACAATAATAGAACACAAGTCCCATCATAAGGTTCTGTGAAAAACATACCCGTAGTATATGAATAATAATTAGTGATGCAGATGAGGGGTGGGTGGAAAGAATAAAGTCCATTAACAACTGCATTGGCTTCTATTTTTCATAATAGTACTGCTCAGTACTCTGCAGGTTTGCCTTCACATAACATCTACCTATGGCCTACAGCTTCTGTAGCACATACATAAGTGTTAAACTGTCAACATGTAATGGTATGGGGCAGAATGCGACAACTATGGCTACATTACTAGAGGGGACTTGTACATGTCAGGGTTACATATCTGACAAAAAGGGGTACCCTGCACTGATGTTTTGTGAGTCTGCCACTGGCATACTTCCCTGGATTCCTATCTGTGTCCAAGGGGATTGGCAGCAGTGACCACTAGCCGTGACAGCATGACACATGAGGGACATGTATCGGGGAGAGTGCATGGTGTATGTACCTATTCTGCTGTCATTTTCAGGCATGTGGGTTTGGACAGTGGAACAGTTGTACATGGTATATTAGTATACCCTTCATACAGCTACTGCACACATTTATTTACCTGTAAGACCTGTGGAGAAAATATCTGTTAACACTTTCTGACTGTTTCTACAAATATTCAAGATTTCTTCAGTGCATATATGAACATATCTCGGTACCACTCCCTGGATTTGAACCTTGTCTGGGTGTGCTAAAATGAACAACAGGGCTATTTTTCATTACACTGAGCTACTGGGAAACTGATGTCTCTTGCTTGACTGATTTCTGCCTAATACTCTCTGAGTTAGACAGTCTGACCTTGTAATCCTGACATTTATGCATTTATGCATGACAGATAGTTACTGTACTGTGTATTAGTCCTTTGAAATAATACAATCTTTAAACCAAAGGTTAACGCAAGAATGCTATGCTGCGGGGGGGGACACACTCTAATACTGTGGACATTACTATTCATGGTTCAGATCTTAGTGCATACAGTATTGCATGTTTCCTTTATATCTTGTTTTACAGCTCCACATTCTACTATTTTGCATACTAGCTGGTTCCCAGAACAGCCTCAGTTAATTCATGCTGTTAGCGCCATATTTGCTGTGATGAACCTGTACACATTCTATTTTTACAACAACATACTAGAGTAAACACAACAGTTTGTGGTATAAATCTTTATTACAGTGAAATGACACTTTTATTAATGGATATCCTGTGGATCAATATTAGTGTGACAAATGTCATTTATTCATTAGATGCAGTACACACTGTGCCTACTGGCAGTAAACAATGTACTCCTTATACTTTACGGCTCTATATACTGCAAGATAGATCTGTACTCACCAACCTGTCAGTGCATCTGTGTCAGTCTGTTGGCATGGGCCTCAATATTGCTAGCCCTCTCTGCTGCAGCTGCAGGGGTGAGAAACAAACATTATGCATACCTGTCTTTCACATACTCAGGCTAAAATTTGGTACAGTTATATCTGAGAATCTTACAAACTGCTGGAGCATGGTTGTCCCAAGCATCTTAGCTCCATTGGGCCAAGAACACCCCCTTCTTCTGCTTTAGATCAGCATAGTGATGCCATACCTGCTCACCAGTTCGGGGCATACCAGTGGCACTGGTGAGGTCACATTCCAGATGGTTTCAGGTCTCTGCTTTATACTGTGAACCCTGGTACTGACCCTGCAGCAGTCTGTCATCATAGTTTGATATGAGGAGCCCAGCCATAACCGTGGACTATAAAATGCCTCCGCTCTGCGCCTGAAAGCGTGAGCCCTCTACAACACCTGACATAGTTCCTGCACAGATCAAACTACAACAAGTTCTGGCTGTATTCCCACCTGCATGGTATAAATAAGGCCATATTCCTGCCCTTTGCTGTCATTGGACCATTTTGAAAATGCTGAGCACAGCTTAGCAATGCTCCAACCCACTAAGCAGAGATGAGCTGTGTTTAAAGGAGTAGATGCTGAGCAGTGCTTAGTGGTGGGCAATTCCACTTAGCTGAGCTGACTGCTGCTTAGAATTTACATCTAAGCAATGCTTAAACTGACTAAGCAGAGCTGAGCACTGCTTAGCATCAGTCAGTTTTCATTTAAAAAAAATCAGGATTGTAGATTAATTCAGCATTACTAACATAGTATTAAGTGTATATAATTTACTTTGCATGACATCCCCCATGTGCTTTAATTACATTACCTTGGGATGTGACTATACTGTATGGGCCACTTGTATATACATGGGTGATTTCACAGGCTATATGCACTCACACTTCCATTTTGGACCAGCTATACTACCCTGGGTGACAAACATCACTTATTACATAATTTAATATAAAAAAAAATAATTTTAACAATGCTTTCCCATGTAACAATAAAGTGCAGGTCATGGTACTCAAACCGTGAACGCCTGCTTGCAAAGCCAGGACACTAACCACTAGACTATCTCGTCATTAAGACTTTAGCTATACATTTTTATTTAGCTCCTATGAGATGTTTAAGCAATGCTGAGCAGAGGGCCATAATTTTGAAACCCGCTCAGCTATGCTTAAACTTAACTTTGAACGGAAACAAAAAATTAATAAAAGCACTTTTGGTATATTTGGTAAAGCATATTTGGTAATTCACTACCTGTCATTCTATCAACTGTCTACATCTGTATGGGGCATATCAGGATTGATGTCACTACATAATGGCATACATTTGAGTTTTAGAATTCTAATCCTTCCCTACATGTTGTTATATTAATACAAACCAAAAGCAAGAGCCAGCAACTGTGAGCTGTGTAAAAAAATGTTTAATGGAAAACAAGAAAATAACAGACCAGTTTTGGCTATGGAATTAACCTAGCCTTCAACAGTGTTGATATGCCAAACATCTTGTAGTCCTTATATACACATACAAATGATTAGTCAAGAAATTTAATTGGTGAGCTCATAAATATTCATTTAGACCAGGCTAGAACAATCCACCTAACTTTGCAATCCAGTTTTTCTCTTTAGCATTTAATTTACTGTGCCAGCCAGATTTGTTAGTTCTAACACCTACTATCTTATCAATGATAGTAAAATGAAATGTTGCTGTGGTATGTTTTAAAGTGTGTTTGTATAGGGCATTACTCATCCTTATACATTTGACATCACTAAGATGTTCGGAAATACGTAATCTGAGGGGTTTGGATGTCTGTCCTATATAAAATGCATGGCAGCTACATGTAACCAGATATATAATCCAATCTGTACTGCAGTTTGCAAAACACCTTATATCAAATATAGTCCCACAATTACTGCTAGAGAATTGTCTGGTCTTCAACACATGTTTACAATGGCTACAGTGGCCACATGGCATACAGCCAATTAGCTTAACCCCAGAAATGGAAGTTTGAATCATGTTCTGGTATGGTGGTTCATGATGATGCTTGTAATGATTAAAATAAGATCCAAGATTCTTCCCTTTCCTAAACAAAAACTTGCAAGTGTCAGCTAAATGTTGTGACAAAAAATTATCTGCTAAAAGGATATTCCAATGTCATCTGATGGCATCAATGACTCTGTTGGTATTCCTACCATATGTGGTGATAAATCTTAAGGTGTTGTTTTTATGTTGCAATTCCTGTTTATATTTGAGAAGGTCCTTTCTATCCAAATTGGCATCATGATTGCTTGCCGTGTGTACATAGCCCATGCTGTAACCTCTTTCCTGAAACCTATGAGCCAAATCTTTGCGCAAGAATTCAAACGTGTTTTTGTCTAAACAGATACATCTCATCCTAATAAATTGAGACTTGGGAATATTTTTTGTGATATGGGCTGGATGAAAGCTGGATGCATGGAGTAAAGTGTTATATTCTGGGTATTTACGACATACTTCAGTATGTAGGGTGTTATAATCATTCCTACAAATGAGTACATCCAAATAAGTAATTTTTCATGATACATTGGTGGGACAAAGGTGGATTTCTGGTATTTAAATGTATCCACAGTTGAACAATGCGAAGTATTATCATGAAAATACAGTTTAAGATTGAGCAATCTACAAAATGCTATCACATCCTGTGCTAATATATCTTCTGGAACAAAAAAACCCGGTATAAAAGAAAGACCTTTATTTAACAGAGTTATTTGTGAATCAGATAATGTTACATCAGAAATGTTTAATACATTTGTACTAGAACCAGTGTTTATATGTTCATCAGAAGTTCCATCAATCGCTCCAAACTTTTTATTTTTCCAAATTTTTCAACCTCCCCTCTTGTAAGGCCTAAAGGGACAGTACTATTGTTGCGTTTAGGAGTGGAAGAATCTGGGGTCTGCTGTGTATCCAAATCTGTACCAGAAGAAGAATTTGCCCCAGATGAATCCGTATATGTACTGCGTTTTCTAATAATGGACTTGGGACGTTTCCGTTTAGGGGTGGTGTTAGTTTTGTTATTCCCCCCCTTCAAATCTAACATGTCTGGTATGTTAAAAAGGATGACCTTTGTCATAATCAGTTTGATCTCTTTGAAATTTTTTGAGTTTCCTGTCTCTGAGCTGTTGCTCAAAAGTTAATAAGTCCGAACTAAGTTTGGTCAATTGGGTAGAATAAAATGGTTGAGCTAGATAAATTGGGCTTTGATGACAGATTTAATTGCAGGTTCTGTACATCATTTCATTTTGGAAAAAAAAATGTTTGGAGGGAATGATGGAACTTCTAACGAACAAATAAACATTGGTTTTAGTACAAATGTATTAAACATTTCTGATGTAACATTATCTGATTCACAAATAGCTCTGTTAAATAAAGGTCTTTCTTTTATACCGTTTTTTTTTTTTTGTTCCAGAAGATATATTAGCACAGAATGTGATAGCATTTTGTAGATTGCTCAATCTTAAACTGTATTTTCATGATAATACTTTTGATTGTTCAACTGTGGATACATTTAAATACCACAAATCCACCTTTGTCCCACCAATGTATCCTTGTGTGAGTCTTTTTCAAAACAGTGTACTCAAGGATCTACACTTTTCCAGTATGACTCACCCAAGGCCTAATAATCTCTCAAAGTCTGACATGTTAACTTTACAGGAACTTTCTAATAACAAAAACTTGGTAATCATTTCTGCAGACAAAGGTGGTGCTGTGGTAGTCATGAATTGGGTACAATATGATGCTGAGGCTCAGAGACAATTACATGATGCTAGATATTATACCAAAATGCCTCTTAATCCATCACCTATGTTTAAACAACAACTTGAAAAATTTTTGGAATCAGCTGTATAGAATGGCATCATTACAGAAAATACCAAACATCATCTCACAGTGTCAAATCCGAACAGTCAATACATTTATTTCTTACCAAAGATTCATAAAGACCTTTATAATCTTCCTCATCGACAATTGTGGCAGGCAATGGTTCTTTGACTGAACCATTGTCAAAAGTTTTAACCCAACATCTAAAACTATTATTGAGATGGGTAAGATCCAGAATTCAGGACACCACAAAATTCTTAAGGATTATAAATGAAATGCAAATTGAGGATCACTGGTTGTTAAGTACATTAGATGTCTGTGCATTATATACAAATATACCATACTGGGCAGGTCTTGATGCTGTTGAATACTGGTTACAAAAATCGGGTCTATACAAACCTGGCTTTAACACTTTCCTTATCTGTCTGATGGAACATGTTCTCACCAAGAATGTTTTCTTCTATGGTCAACAATGTTACCTCCAAGTACGGGGTACTGCAATGGGGGCATCCTTAGCCCACACATATGCAGATCTGTACATGGCTTACATAGAGGAACACATTATTTATGATGCTACACATAATATTTACTTGGGGGAAATTGATATAAGGCATAGGTACCTGGATGATTGCTGGATGGTGTGGAGGTCTGATGTTGAATACCTCATGGAATTTGTGGGGTATCTCAATGATAACAAGTGGGGATTACAATTTACTATCAATTATCACTCATGCAAAATTACTTATTTGGATGTACTCATTTGTAGGAATGATGATAACACCCTACATACTGAAGTATTTTGTAAATACCGAGAATATAACACTTTACTCCATGCATCCAGCTTTCATCCAGCCCAACAAAGTCATTGATGCCATCAGTCGACATTGGAATATCCTTTTAGCAGATAATTTTTTGTCACAACATTTAGCTGACACTTGCAAGTTTTCATTTAGGAAAGGGAAGAATCATGATTTTATTTTAATCATTACAAGCATCATCATGAACCACCATACCAGAACATGATTCAAACTTCCATTTCTAGGGATAAGCTAATTGGCTGTATGCCATGTGGCCACTGTAGCCATTGTAAACATGTGCTGAAGACCAAACAATTCTCTAGCAGTAATTGTGGGACTATATTTGATATAAGGTTTTTTGCAAACTGCAGTACAGATTAGATTATATATCTGGTTACTTGTAGCTGCCATGCATTTTATATAGGACAGACATCCAGACTCCTCAGATTACGTATTTCCGAACATCTTAGTGATGTCAAATGTAAAAGGATGAGTAATACCCTATACAAACACACTTTAAAACATACCACAGCAACATTTAATTTTACTATCATTGATAAGATAGTAGGTGTTAGAACTAACAAATCTGGCTGGCACAGTAAATTAAATGCTAAAGAGAAAAAATGGATTGTACAGTTAGGTGGATTGTTCCAGCCTGGTCTAAATGAATATTTATGAGCTCACCAATTAAATTTCTTGACTAATCATTTGTATCTGTATATAAGGACTACAAGATGTTTGGCATATTAACACTGATGAAGGCTAGGTTAATTCCATAGCCGAAACCGGTCTGTTATTTTCTTGTTTTCCATTAAACAATTTTTACACAGCTCACAGTTGCTGGCTCTTGGTTTTGGTTTGGTTATGTTTGATTGAGCCATGCAATCACTTCTGTGCAGGGGACCTTTTTTTGTGCATATTAATTCAAACCCTGTTCCTCTATCAACGTTCTAAGTTTGTAAAGACAATATTTATGATCTGTCCCTACTTGTCCCCTCATCATTTTAGGCTTTGGCCAGTTTTTTGCTCTGAGAGGTTGGCACATGTTTAAGGTGCTGTATGGCACTTTTGCATTGCAGGGGGTGTGTGACACTACCTGTCACACACCCCCTGCATTGCTTCCTATCTACATTTCCTGCTTACAGTGTCCGTAGACACTGAAAGCACTTTGAAAGTGCCGTATGGCACTTTCAGAGTGCAGGGGCCATGTTGGATGTGCGAGCACTACTAAAACATGCCCCCTGCACTCAGTAGTGTTTGTGTTCACTTAACCTTAGCAGTAGCATACTTTCATGAATATGCAAGTTGCGCTGCTGTTAGGGCTATGTGGAAACAGACATGGTTCACTCCGTGCAGGAATAGCACTTTTCCTGCATGGAGATTATTGAATCTAAGCCTTAGTGTATCATCTATGGTAACTCCAAGTAGCTTGGTCTGATTGGTGGGTTTGTTTATTGTGCCTTTGGAAGACGGTATAGAGAGGGGTGGTGTGCTGAGTTTGGATGATTTGTTAGAGGAGATAATGAGCTTGTTCTTATTTGGGTTTTGGATGAGTTGATGGCTGGTGAGGTTATTTTCAATGTAATGGAAAGATGTTTGCATTTTGTGTTAATGTTCTTGAGGGAAGTGGGCTGAGCAGATAAGAGAGGAATCATCAGCATATTGGATGATCGTGGCATATTGGGTGGAACCATTAAGGTTATTAGTAAATATGACAATGAAGAGGAGCCTAAGTGTAGTGCCTTGAGGTACCCCCATGGTGTCCAGTAATAACGGGGATAGGTTGTTTGCTCATTTATTAGCCTGTTGACAGTTAGATAGATAACTATGGAATGATGTTAAGGGTGAGGTAGTGAGATTAAAAGTGGCAAGTTTGTTAAGGAGTAGTTGGTGTGATACTGTGTCAAAAGCTTTTGACATGTCTAGAAAAATAGCTGCAACTAGCTGTCTTTCATTTTTGAGGTGGAAAACGGTATCTGTAAAGGTTATGAGGGCTGTGTTTGTACTATGTTTAGGTCTGAAACCATGCTGAGAGTTGGGCAGTAGGTTGTTAGTAGTGAGGTGATTCATGAGTTGTTGGTAAATACATTTCTCAAGTATTTTGGCTATGGGAGAGAGTATGGCAATAGGTCAGTAGTTTGTAATATCTCTGGATGGGCCACCTTATGCAGTAGTATGATATGAGAAATTTTCCATAGATTGGGTACGTACTGTTCTGAGATAGTGTGATTTATTAGTATGGATATGGGGTAGGCAATGAATGGAGCAGCTAGTTTTAGGTACTCATTGAGAAGTTGATCAGCAGCCAGACAACTGGGTTTTAGTTTATATAGAAGTTTTTTTTTTCATATAGGTGGTTTGAATGGGTTTAAAGAAGAAAGTTAGTTTCATCAGAGTTTGGGGAGGGGACACTGCATTGTAGGTTAATTTTTCTGACTAAGAGACAAGTGATAGAGTAGATGAAGTGAGAGTTGAACTGTGAGGCTAAGGACTCAGCTGCATTACTAGTGAGGGGAGCAGGGGTGGAGGTTTTACCAGGTTTAAAAAGGTAGTTGATGTTATGCTAGAATGTTTGTGGGTTGTGCTTGTATTTTTGTTGGCAGAGAAGAAAGTAGTTTTTTTGTCATTGATGATTCTTTTCTTAGCTTTGTTTCTAAGTTGCTGATAAAGGGTGAGATCACTTTTGTTTTTGGTTGTATGGTATAGTGACCAGGCTCTATCCCTTTGTTTCATTAGTTGTTTAGTTTCATTAGATAGCCATGGGAGCTGTTTGGATTTTTGGTGAATTTTCCTAGAGGGGGCAAGGATATTTAATATTTCAAGGAATTTATTGTTGAAGTATTCTACAGCAAGGTCTATTTGCAGGCTTTTTAAAGGGGACCAATCACAGCTTTGTAGTAGTATATTGAAGGTGCCAGGGGAGAAATTATTTTTGCTACGGGTGTATTTGAAAGGGATACAGGTATGGATATTTATTATTTTCCTGACAAGAAATGTAGGGGCATGGTCACTTAGTACTGCCTGGTACCCCAGATGGGGTTTGTTGATTAAGACCCAGTCAAGTAGTGACTTTTTTGATTTGCGTGCTTGTCAGTGCATTTCTGCTACTTTGTTTCTGCCTGCATTTTACTTGGTGTGGTGACCTTAATCTAGTCTTGTAGTATCTCTCATAATAGTGACAGCATTGTGAATTGCTACAGGATCTGAGCCTTATTTATTACTTTCCTACTGCATTTGTTCTGTTTGCATTTTATTTAGTCTGGGAACCATAGTCTTGTAGTATCACTTACAAGAGTGAGAGAATTGTGAATTGCCACAGGATCTGAGCCTTATATATACAATTACAGTGCATGTTTACTGTTTACTGATTGGATTCTTCTCTAACTCATCTACTATAACCTATGCTGAGCTGTGCTGCAGTGGTTTGCAGTGTCATGTATAGAAGCTGGCACCAGAAGTTGTAATTTTCCATATAAAACTTCCTCTTCTATTTTCTCAAGTATCTAGCTGTGTGAAGAGCAGCTACTTTTCCCTTTGAGAAGCATTACCACAAGAGTGCTGTTTAGAGCAATCCTAGACCTCTTCTCCTAGCCCAACAGCTGTAAAGCCTGATTTTACTGTTTTCATAGAGCACAAAAAAGGATCCACCCTTATTTTTAAGCAGACTGACAGTATGCAAGAGATATAGTTACACTATGTCTATGGAGGTAAATCTCTCACATACAGACACTGATACTTCCAAACAGGTTGCAAGTAACACACACACTACACCTGCTATGGATCAGACACATAGACTCACATATGCTGAGGCTTTTAAATGCAATCTACCCAAACCACAAGGTCTCCCATATGCTGCCCTCAGCAACCTCCCAAATACTCTACACAAGGACAACACTCCCCAGGACACATACGTTCACATCTCCTAATGTCTCAACCTCTAAGTCCTTAATATAAACTGCTACACAACTCAATATATTGGTCATTGGAGACTCTATTGCTATACATATTGATGCCCCCCCTCACCAGGATGACAGTCATGGTCAATTGTCTATCGGGACAAGGATCCACCAGATCACACATGCTCTCAGGACTCTGACCTGCAAGTATCAGTATGACTCTGTCATAGTCCTTGTGGATGTTAATGACCTGAGACATACCTCCTTTGACTATATGAAGAGAGACATGATGGAGTTCTCAGACTGTATGTCCCACTCTGGTATGATTCTAGCATTGAGTAGTGTTCTGCCTTCTCCAGTGATGATACCGCAATATAAACAGAAGATGATTAGCTTAGTTACTGGTGTCATTCTAAGGAGGTCCGATATTTTTTGGTTTGGGGGCTCATGATTGACAGACCATGCTGCTTTGCCAGCGATGGTCTGTGTTTGTCCACACTAGGCTTAATGATATTGGCCAAAACATTATCCACCCTATTGTAACTATTTTAGGAAATGCCAATCTGATGGCCTAATGGTTAAGGTGTTTGCCTTATAAACTCAAGGTGCAGGGTTTGAGTCTCACAAGGGATAATTGGCTAGGCTTTAAATGGCTCACAAGGGCAGTTAGCCTAGTACTACCCTATAAATAAATATAAATATTAAATTTTATGCAAGATAAACTAAAGATGTTACTGCTCAATGCTAGGAGTCTCAACAAGAAGCTCCACTCTCTGGAAGCACTCCTCACCCTGTAGAGTGTTGACATAGTGCAGTTACCGAGACACAGTTTAAAGCCATGGAAGGCACACCAACAGTACAAGGCTATAATTCCTTCCACACATTTAGACCAGCTTCTGTACAAGAAGGGACAAGAGGTGGAGGTTTATTAATCTACATAAAAGGTAAGCACATTTCAAGATCACCCTAACAATATGACATGCTTGAGCAACTCTATTGTCAACTAACCTCAGGTAAAATCCAATACCATATCTTTTCTAGCTATAGGTTTCCATCTAAGACCCAAGATATCCATACCACATGCTTGAATGTACTGGAGTCACTCACATTTCAGACCAATACCTTATTCATGGGTGATTTCAAGTATTCTACAATAAAATGGAATACATACACAACCACTAAAGTGCAGGATCAGAGATTACTGGATTTTATCAATGTAAACACCATGGAACAGCTAGTCAGCACACCTACTAGGGGTGCAAATATCCTGAATCTGGTACTCAGATACTTACATCAGAGGATTAAGAGAAAGCATCCCTCATGTGCTCCATTAGGGGAATATCATGTATGAAGGTAAGTTAAGAATCTTTAGATAATGAGCAGAATGTAGCATGAAATCCTTTTGTAGAATGGACATTCTCCAATAAGGTAGTAATGTATTAATGTACAAGAAAGCTTCTTAAAAGCAAGCTTGAAGCTTTGGTGTAGCATATTAATATACACGGAAGCATGGATGGGAAAAAAATAATAGATACCATCATGTTTACCCTTGTCATCCAGTGCTATAAAACCACAGTTAGCAAGCAGAAACAGAATTTAAGCAAGACCAAGTACCTCATTCCCTATCACCTTGTTGTCTCTTACTCTTGGAAAGCTGCAGGTAGCGAGGGTAGAAAAATAAATTAAAAAAAAACTATCATAAGTAAATAGAGCAACAATTAAAGGGATGTGTGTGTGTGTGTGTGTGTGTGTGTGTGTGTGTGTGTGTGTGTGTGTGTGTGTGTGTGTGTGTGTGTGTGTGTGTGTGTGTGTGCATGGCCGGCCTTAGATAGGTGAACTAGGCGACCGCCTAGGGCGCCGTACAGGCCGGCCTCAAAAGGGCGCAATTTATGGACCGGAGTTCTGCTGTGATGACCCCTAACCGGGAAAAGCTGAAAGACAACAACAACAACACTTTTTTTTTAAATTTCACCGCCGCCCATAGAGGCTAGCAATTGCGCCCTCCCCGGCCTCAAAAGTGTGCAATTTACGGACCAGAGTTCTGCTGTGACGACCCCTAACCAGGAAAAGCTGAAAGACAACAACAACAACATTTTTTTTTTAATTTCACCGCTGCCCATAGAGGCTAGTAATTGAAACTAACAACAAAGTTCAAAAAGCAGTTGCTGTGATTGAGCATTAAAGCTATGATTGTCTAAAAAATAAGATTTAGACCAAGGTAAGAATATTAACATTACTTCCCCCAATGTGTCATACAAGCAAAGGCACTCGATTGCCCCCAAAGCGGCTTTCACTCCTACAAATACAACGGTGTACAAGCAACCCTCCAACTACACTAAACGTGTCCACTGTGATGTAAGTGTGTTGCATTACTCTACTAACCTACTGTCCAATTAAAGGGGCAATGTGTAGTACTTGTTAATTGCATATTAAGGGTGTTAGAGGTCTAACAAATAATAAGAAAAACATTAAATTATAGCTCGTCTCTATACCCTCTAACATGAAATAGTTGTTTTGCAGAAGAATACACTAAAAGCAGCTTCAGGTCCAAATTTTAATCTTCTGTCTACATTTTATGTCTTGCAACCTTCGGTTTTCCAGAGATCTGAAATATTATCTTAAAATGTGGAACAAATGGCCAAACATGAGGAATACATGCATCTTAGTATCAGTATGACTCTGTCATAGTCCTTGTGGATGTTAATGACGTGAGACATACCTCCCTTGACTATATGAAGAGAGACATGATGGAGTTCTCAGACTGTATGTCCTACTCTGGTATGATTCTAGCATTGAGTAGTGTTCTGCCTTCTCCAGTGATGATACCGCAATATAAACAGAAGATGATTAGCTTAGTTACTGGTGTCATTCTAAGGAGGTCCGATATTTTTTGGTTTGGGAGCTCATGATTGACAGACCATGCTGCTTTGCCAGCGATGGTCTGTGTTTGTCCACACTAGGCTTAATGATATTGGCCAAAACATTATCCACCCTATTGTAACTATTTTAGGAAATGCCAATCTGATAAATCTTCCAACATATTAAATTTTATGCAAGATAAACTAAAGATGTTACTGCTCAATGCTAGGAGTCTCAACAAGAAGCTCCACTCTCTGGAAGCACTCCTCACCCTGTAGAGTGTTGACATAGTGCAGTTACCGAGACACAGTTTAAAGCCATGGAAGGCACACCAACAGTACAAGGCTATAATTCCTTCCACACATTTAGACCAGCTTCTGTACAAGAAGGGACAAGAGGTGGAGGTTTATTAATCTACATAAAAGGTAAGCACATTTCAAGATCACCCTAACAATATGACATGCTTGAGCAACTCTATTGTCAACTAACCTTAGGTAAAATCCAATACCATATCTTTGCTAGCTATAGGTTTCCATCTAAGACCCAAGATATCCATACCACATACTTGAATGTACTGGAGTCACTCACATTTCAGACCAATACCTTATTCATGGGTGATTTCAAGTATTCTACAATAAAATGGAATACATACACAACCACTAAAGTGCAGGATCAGAGATTACTGGATTTTATCAATGTAAACTCCATGGAACAGCTAGTCAGCACACCTACTAGGGGTGCAAATATCCTGAATCTGGTACTCAGATACTTACATCGGAGGATTAAGAGAAAGCACCCCTCATGTGCTCCATTAGGGGAATATCATGTATGAAGGTAAGTTAAGAATCTTTAGATAATGAGCAGAATGTAGCATGAAATCCTTTTGTAGAATGGACATTCTCCAATAAGGTAGTAATGTATTAATGTACAAGAAAGTTTCTTAAAAGTAAGCTTGAAGCTTTGGTGTAGCATATTAATATACACGGAAGCATGGATGGGAAAAAAATAATAGATACCATCATGTTTACCCTTGTCATCCAGTGCTATAAAACCACAGTTAGCAAGCAGAAACAGAATTTAAGCAAGACCAAGTACCTCATTCCCTATCACCTTGTTGTCTCCTACTCTTGGAAAGCTGCAGGTAGCGAGGGTAGAAAAATAAATTAAAAAAAAAACTATCATAAGTAAATAGAGCAACAATTAAAGGGATGTGTGTGTCTCTGTGTGTGTGTGTGTGTGTGTGTGTGTGTGTGTGTGTGTGTGTGTGTGTGTGCATGGCCGGCCTTAGATAGGCGAACTAGGCGACTGCCTAGAGCACCGTACAGGCCGGCCTCAAAAGGGTGCAATTTATGGACCGGAGTTCTGCTGTGATGACCCCTAACTGGGAAAAGCTGAAAGACAACAACAACAACACTTTTTTTTAAAATTTCACCGCCGCCCATAGAGGCTAGCAATTGCGCCCTCCCCGGCCTCAAAAGTGCACAATTTACGGCCCGGAGTTCTGCTGTGATGACCCCTAACCAGGAAAAGCCAAAAGACAACAACAACAACATTTTTTTTTTAATTTCACCGCTGCCCATAGAGGCTAGCAATTGAAACTAACAACAAAGTTCAAAAAGCAGTTGCTGTGATTGAGCATTAAAGCTATGATTGTCTAAAAAATAAGATTTAGACCAAGGTAAGAATATTAACATTACTTCCCCCAATGTGTCATACAAGCAAAGGCACTCGATTGCCCCCAAAGCGGCTTTCACTCCTACAAATACAACGATGTACAAACAACCCTCCAACTACAGTAAACGTGTCCACTGTGACGTAAGTGTGTTGCATTACTCTACTAACCTACTGTCCAATTAAAGGGGCAATGTGTAGTACTTGTTAATTACATATTAAGGGTGTTAGAGGTCTAACAAATAATAAGAAAAACATTAAATTATAGCTCGTCTCTATACCCTCTAACATGAAACAGTTGTTTTGCAGAAGAATACACTAAAAGCAGCTTCAGGTACAAATTTTAATCTTCTGTCTACATTTTATTTCTTGCAACCTTCGGTTTTCCAGAGATCTGAAATATTATCTTAAAATGTGGAACAAATGGCCAAACATGAGGAATACATGCGTCTTAGCGTTAACTAGGAAGCCAACATGATAGTTAAATGTTTCTTCATAATTGTAAAAAAACTCTTTTTTGATGAATTAATATTTCAAAATAATTTATCATGGATATTTGTTAAAATATTAACAGTATATATGTCACAGTCTTTTTCAGTGTTAAATTGCCTGCAATGTGGATTTTTTGAGTCACAATCAGGAACGTTCCTCATAGAAAAATTACAGTACAGAAGTATGATTTAAATCTGCTTTTAATGTTTGCGAAAAACTGAATGGTACACTTTTTGTTGGCATGCAGTAAACTTCATTCTCCCAAGCACTGCTGTACTTCTGTGCTATTCTATAGTCCATCACACCAACTATAGATGGAAAAAAATAATAATTTAGATGTTATGTTCTCGCTTACCTTGCTGACTGTGTAAAACTTTGTCGGACTACAACAACTACGGCTAAAGAAGCCACTAGGGTGTTGACGATTAGAGCCGCTTTGTACATAGTTTCATGTTCCGTTATACAGAAATGATAAAACAGATATTAAAACACCTTTGTTAGTCAAACAGTCTGAAGAAGAAATGCCTAGCAGCTGGCCCAAACCAGCTTAGCTACTTTCAGGAGGCCCAAGTTTTCCTATAGCAGCCTACGATCTAAATCTGACCCAAAGCACTTTTTGCAAAGCTTTGCTGCCAAACTTTGAAGTTTTGAGGGAAGTCAGAGTGAGGTAATTACTAATATACTGGAAACGGGTGCAGTTTAAATGTCATCTGCTTTTACTTTTATGTTTTTTATAATCTTATAATTTTATTTCCACCCTTAGTTGCTAGAAAGCTACATACTGTTTGCTGATCTGTTTCTACTAAATTCATGGGTAAAGTATATTTTGACTAATAATAGTCAACTTATGTATTTGTTGATTAAAAATTTATAGTCCAGATAGGTGTAACGCAAGTGTTTATTCAACAGGTGAGACCATAGGAAGGCAAAGTACAAGAGCTTCAGTAAAATATATCAGTATCAGATGGAGAAAAGTCCATGACATAAGCTCAGCCATCACAATCCTGACAGAGTACACATTAAAAGCCCTATATTTTCTGAAGTTGAATGGTGTCTCTGCCTTCATGCATTTGCACTAGAATTTGATTAAAGAGTGATCTTGTAACTGCTACATGCATATCCAATATCCATTCAGTAAAGGAGCAGTATCAGAATTAGAACACATTAATTAAATTAAGGCACTAATGAAATATTCATGGCAATTCTATGGAACTACAGAAATAATGTTTGCTTGTTACTGTTGTTAAATGCAGTGTCAGCAGGACTCTGAACTTACTGCCTAAAATATAATTTCCTGTTCAGTTTTGCAGGTGAAACCCCCCCTCTGCATCCATTGTTTGGCATGCTGCAGCCTACAGCTCTGCTGCTTAAATATTCTAATTATAAAGTCACGCAGCCTTGAGGGTTAAAGAGCTTTCTCTTGTTCTATAATGCTGTGTGACCTCAGAATAACATAAATTAGTAACATGGGTGGGTGGTGCAGGAGGCATATTATGCATCAAAAATGTAATCACAGTTTTATAAATTTTCATATTTTTATTAGAGTTAATTAATATTTCCTTGAATATTTTAATGCTACCCATACAAAGAAATGACAATTATTAAATAAGTGCAGCCAGAAATAATAAAGTAAACTTAATGTTTGAATCAACAGCAAAACTAACTCACAAAAATAAATACTTCAAAATTAAAACAATTTGATACACAAATTCCATATAAAATCTTATTGCGAATGGGCAAAAAGTCTGAGACTGTCAGATATTTCTTCTACCTTCTGGGATTTCTAATAGGGTCTAGTCCTCCATAACTTATAAGTGTGCCACTACACTATAGGAAAAAGTACTTTGCCTGCAGACTCTGTTGTCTCTGTGGTGTGCGGAGGATAGGGGTCATGGCAACTAGCAGGTGTGGTGTGCAGAGGGTAGGGGACATGGCACCTGGCAGGTGTGGTGTGCGGAGGATAGAGAAGTGCTATCATTATTGTAATTTATAGGGGTGGTTGTCTTTCTAAAAACTAAAATAATAATAATGCAGTTTTTTGCACTGAGTTTCAGGCCATGGTTCTGGCACCATTATTTGTGTCAAACCCTCCTGGTGGATATCAACATCTTTGGTGGATTCAGTGATTGCACCCAGCTTGAAGTCAGCATCAGACAAGTATATTTCAAACAGGAGCGGTCCCATCACTGAGCACTGTGGGACACCACTAGTATCAGGTCTTTTGAGGTGCTGGATTTCCCACCTTAACTTCATGTGTCCATTGGGTGACATAAAGATTTATGCCTAAATTTGTAAGTTATTTTGAAAGACCTGAGTGAGGTATTGTGTCAAATGCTTTTGCTAGGTTGAAGTAAGCAGTTTGCACTGTTTTCCTCTTGTCTATGGCTCCTGCATTATGTATTAACCCTGTTATGTATTACTGAATCCTCATCAAAAACGTATACTTTCCTCTCAAACGTTTTGCAGTTTCCTGTAGAAAGCATTGAAAAGGACTGGCCTTGGTACTGGTCTCTGTGATACCCCACCTGCCTGTACACTGACTTCTGAGTAGATAATTACAATAAATTATGCCACAGCACTCCCTGTCTTTGGAATTTGTTTGTTAACCTGCTGTGAATACTTTACCAAGTTATCCATTAGCATTCACTAGAATGAAAAGTTGACCCTCCCATTGTGAATCCATTATGAGTTAAATGTTATGCCCACTGATTTACGGGTATTCCAAAATTATTTCCTTTGGTAGCAGTGCTGTAGCATTGAGGTCAGATTGACCAGTAAATGCAGTTTCGTCATTATTGGGCCATATACTTTGTTTCATTGTTTACTGGAAAAATGTTCAAAACTACAACTTTAGAACACAGTCTAACAGGTGGTGCTTTATTATACAAGGAAGTACAATCAGGAAGGTGGATCAAAGAACACATACATGCATGCATGGCCATAAAAGTGTGTTCAAAGAAACTATAATTTGAAAATAGCCCAAAGGTAAACTTAATTCTCCACTGGCCAGATGCATTTTATTTGAATCTGGGTTTTAATACTGTTTCAGTGAATGTGAGTTTCAATGGCAGAGAAGTTTAGTGCTCGTGCTAAGTCTATTTTCATTGTGAGACTGTTTTGTTTGTTTAGTAAATGGCTATCAGCGTTTGTGCATTTTAAATAAATCATTATACACACTGAGAAGTTTAAACAGTGTTCATGGTAACTGGGAAGAAGTAGCCAAGTAATGGAACATTGGTATGGCTGTGGAGGGGGCTGCTCTGGGGGGAGGCCCAGTCTATTACCCTGCCTAGGGCCCTATTTGACCACGATCCGGTTCTGGTATTTAAAGAAGGAAATACGTACATAAAGGTAGTTACATAGCTCATTTGTGCCTTGAGCCCTTAGTCAGCTTGTGTAACAGCTTAGCTAATAAGTATGTCAAGGTATCTTTTCTTCTATACATTTAAATAATTTGAAGGAAATGACTGGAGTAGCTTTCTTTGGGAGTGACCTTCCTGTGAGTGTGGGTCAAATAGGTGTGTTTCACTAGTATGGTGTGGGTGTGGCTTAAGGGGCGCTAGAGGACTACTTCTCCTAGGGCGCCATTTCAGCGAAGGCCGCCCTGTGTGTGTGTGTGTGTGTGTGTGTGTGTGTGTGTGTGTGTGTGTGTGTGTGTGTGTGTGTGTGTGTGTGTGTGTGTGTGTGTGTGAGTATGTATGCTACTGTGTGTGGAGGGTTGGGGTGATTATAACACTTTTTACTATATTATTACTTGTGCTATTATTGATATAGTTCTTTCTTCATTTGATTTCAATAAGAAATCTGAGGTATATAGTCAAGAAAGTAGTTGTAATTGTCTGGCATGTATATGTGTATGTGTTTTTTGCTTACTGTATACCTAAAATATATATATATATATATATATATATATATATATATATATTTATTTATTTATTTATATATATTTGTAGTTCCCTGCATTTTGTTGAATGATGTTTTTTCAATAAAGAAAAAATGCAGGGGGTGTGGTTTAATGTTGACAGTATGGATAGCCAAGTGGTAGAAATGTGCACATTGTGTAATGCTGAGACAGGTAAGAGGGGTTGGAGGGTGATAGTGTTTGAGTATGCCTATATGAGTTATGGTTAAGGTCAGGGATGAGTGAAGGATTGGTGCTGTATGTTTGTGTGTTGTAGGTTTAGGGTCAAGGTTAGGTTATTGGATAGTGTTTTGTGTGTGTGTTTGTTAATGTTTGTGTGTCTAAGTGGCTTGTGTCTTTATAATTAACTTAACAAGTGTTTTATTTGTGTTATAAACAACTGAATTCTTATATATATATATTATATTTTCATCTTAGTGGGCAAGTGCAATTTAAACCTATGTAATGTTTAAGTCGTGTGATTACTAAATGGGTTATTTAAACCTGTGACATCTTGTAAAAACAGTTCTGATAAAATCCAGAGTTTTAGACAAATGTTCTTAACTTCAATAAAGTTCTTTATTTCACTATCTTGTGGAATTTTTGAGAGTTGGTTTATGTGGGTTGTGGCACTGATGCATTTCATTTCTGTTCTTGGTTCTTGCCACTTGTGTTTTAGTGAACGACAGGAGTGTCATTCATAAATGGTAATTCATAACAGCACCACTTAATGTATGGAGAATGAGTAATGAAGGCAATGTGAATGAAGACTGTTTGCAATATTTTTTAGCATTTATAAGATATGATATACAGTTTTAAGTGAGTGATATCTGATTAACTGCAATTACATTACTGTACTGTAGTTTCAGGATAAACATTGCTGTACGTTAATAATTAGTGATTGTCAGTCATGCATGATAAGTCATGGCAGTATTAATACAGAAAATATTAGGGGAATGATTTCACATCTGTTATGATGGCACTGTAATGATACGTGTTTGTGGGTGATGCTATACATGTTAATATTATACAATTTTCCAGGGTGAAGTTAGATTTGCTGTGTGTGTGTGTGAGTGTGTGTGTGTGTGTGTGTGTGTGTGTGTGTGTGTGTGTGTGTGTGTGTGTGTGTGTGTGTGTGTGTGTGTGTGTGTGTGTGTGTGCGTGTGTGTGCGTGTGTGTGTATGTATGTATATATATAGATAGATATATATATATATATATGTGTATATATATATATATATATATATATATATATATATATATATATATATATATATATATATATATATATCAAAAGTTTGGGAGGCATTCAGTGAAACTGGAATAGTCGAAAGGCTACTTTTCAGCTCACAGAAGGCTGAACCGAAAATGTTCAACACCACAACTGTAAGTGCTAGTGTGCATTCGATGTTGTGAGGTCAGTGCTCTGCTTGGAGATCGCAGTACAGTGGGGATCAGGAAATGTACCCATTTCCTCACTGTAGTGTGATCTCAGAGTTTGTATATATAATTAGCAGGGATTGTGGGGTGAGCAGCCCCCCCCACATGGGGGTTACAGTTGGAACCAACTAGAAACAAAGGTATTCTGGGTATTGTTGACTTTATCGAATATGGACGGGTTGACATTACTGGTTTTGTTATCGTGCCTTTCCGATGTTTTCATTTTCAATATTTTAGTTCAGTGAAGGCATCATTTGACGGAATCTGTTTCAGGATTTTGGTAGGAAACCTATATATATGTATATATATATATATATATATATATATATATATATATATATATATATACATACACACACACACACATATGGGTCTACTTCGAAATGTTGAAGTTTCAAAACTTTGAATTTCTTATGGGTCTACTTCGAAATGTTGAAGTTTCAAAACTTTGAATTTCTTATGGTCTATTTTATTTTTTTTATTTTTATTTTACATTTGTTAACCGGGGGTGTCTGACTGAGCCGAAAAGGCCCTTTTTCAGCAGAGGCCCGGGGAGAAAAGCTCCACAAAGAAAAATTACAGACACATTTAGTTATTTAGACATAATCAGTATACACACAAATTACAAGAGACATGTTTTTACAGTGGCATGCGGCACAAACAGTTACAGTGGAGAGAACAATCAAAAAAGATATTAATTTTAAAAATAAAGGTAAGTAATAGATTTGTGGTGTACAGCTGAACTTTGGAATGTAGGTAGAATACATACATAGTACACAGGTACAGTACATATATTGTAGATTAGCCAGTGTTTGTGAGTAAGATTGAAAAACTATTATAAATTGCTCTAGATTTAGTATGCATATGTTATCCGCTTTCACTAGCCTGGGGAGCAATCATGGCACTGCCAACTTTGCTTGAGATGTTGCCTGATGAGGTCTTTAAAGGAGGCTTTGGATGATGTGTTTTGAATGCTAGTAGGGACAGAGTTCCATTTTTTAGCCTCTGAACTACTATTTAGTGCATCTCCAAAGCTATTGTAGCTGTTGGTGACTTTTAGTAGTAGTTTGCTTGATGATCTAAGAGGTCTTTTGGCTGAGTGATGTTGTACTAGATTTTTAAGATCAAAGTTTTGAAACTGTGAAAGTTAAATAAAAAAAAATAAAAACAAACAAATCTTTTTTTTTTTTTTTGCATTTATGCATTTATGCAGGGGGGCAAGCCCCCCTGCACCCCCACACCCCCTGCTAATTAAATATATTAACTCTGAGATAGCATTACAGCAAGGAAAATGGTAAGTCTACCATTCCATGCTATATGGCGATCCCATGTAAATGGTTAGAAGTTTCAAAACTTCACTCTTATGGTCTCTACCATAAGAAATTCGAAGTTTTGAAACTTCAACATTTCAAAGAAGACCTATATATATATATATATATATATATATATATATATATATGTGTGTGTGTGTGTGTGTGTGTATTATACACACACACACCCATGCACCATGCATACACACACAGACACACACACACACACACACACACATATATATATATATATATATATATATGCATATATATATATATATATATATATATATATATATATATATATATATATATATAGATATATATATATATATATATGTATATATATATATATATATATATATATATATATATATATATATTTAGATAGATAGATATTGTTAAACTGATTTATTGGTGGGAATGCAGCCATGCTTTTATTGCTTTGTTTGATGG
This sequence comes from Protopterus annectens, assembly GCF_019279795.1. Lineage (NCBI taxonomy): Eukaryota > Metazoa > Chordata > Ceratodontiformes > Protopteridae > Protopterus > Protopterus annectens. Next base: position 113,423,512 of record NC_056741.1, on the reverse strand, counting down.
ATGATGAGTGGATTTTATTTTCTTTAGATTATGTTCTTATATTGTTTTTGGTAAATGCATAATGCAGCCTCAGGGATCCACACAGAGAAAAGAAGGTTTCAGCTATTAGGATAGCTGCATTATTGTGGTGACCATGGGGCATGTGGACAAAAGAAGCTGAGAGAGAGTGAGAGAGTAAAGGCCTACAATGTAGTGGTAATGGCTATAAATGGTGTTGGCAGAAGTAGCCACATATTGACATAGTGTAAGAAAAGGGCCAAAGATATGGTAGGACATCCAGAACAAAGGCAAGGCAAAATGAAATTGCCCATATCAGTACTTGGGGTGGGGCTCATACACTAATTCCTTTAATGCCTGATAAGGAATACCTCCTCTCCATTCGAGGTGATGACCATGAAACAGACTGGAATGGCATGGGCATGATCAGAGGTGGTGTGGGCACTGGCAATTGCCTACATCAGCAGCATCCTCAGACATCCATTCAGGAAGGTCAGTTTGACCTCCATAACATATTTATATAAAGAAAATGGCTGCACATGATAAACAATTCATAGGTTCATAGGTAGGTACTAGGCTATCTGCCCGAAGGCATTTATAAGCCTAGCCAGAATGTGTTGGTTTTCGCCTCCCCCTTAGATTAGTTCCCTGTGCCGCTGGCCAGCAGAGCCACTGAAGTGATCCCCGGGGTAAACATTTTGTTTCCATGCACTCGTCAAGGTTTATGTTGAAGAGTGCAAGCGAGGAGCTCTGCCTAATGTAGATTGGAATCTTGTTCCAATGCATGGGAAGTCTCTAGGACAGGAATCTATCCCTCCAACACGTCCTATTTATTGTTGTGGTGAGGTTTAGATCCCTAGAGCATGTGGCTTGAGGGGATAAGGTTTTCTTTAGGTGGAGCATGTCCATCAATTCTGAGTTAGACACAGCCTTATATGTCAGGCAGAGATCACCTCTGAACAGGCGATATGCAACCAAGTACAGCTGGAGTTTCTTCAGTTGAGCTGCATAGGGCATCTGTTTGAGGCCAGTGATCCTCTTGGTGAGGTACTTTTGTGGTCTTTCCAGCTGTTGCAGGTGTCTTGTAAGGTACATCCGAAATCGGGCATTGTACTGTATAATGGGTCTGATGAGTGATGAGTAGAGGGGCACAATGACTTCTTTTGATCTGGATGCAAACCCTTTTGTGATTAGGTGGGCCACATAGAAGGATTTTCTAACCACTTTGGCAATGTGATTATCAAAGGAGAGATTACTATCTGCTTGGGTCCCCAGATCCCTTATTACATTTTCCGTTTTTAGAAGACTACCACCTATATGGTAGTTTGTGGGTACTTTGTTATTTCCAAAGGGAATAACTATGCACTTTTTGGCATTTAGCTTGAGGCCATGATTTTGACACCAAGTATCCATCTCAGTGAGACCCTTTTGGAGGATGTCTGTGTCAGCCGGTGAGTCAATTATAGTCTCTAGTTTGCAGTCATCTGTGAACTTGATCAGCCATTGTTCTCCTGTGCTTGTCTGTACCGCTTAGAAGTATATGCTGAACAGGAGGGGTCCTAGGATTGAGCCCTGGGGAATGCCACTTGTAACCAGCTTAGAGTCAGACCTAGCTCCCACAACTCTCACAATGTGGGTTCTGTCCATGAGCCAATTGGCAACCCATCTTGTGACATAGGGGTTTATGTTCAGGCTGGTGAGCTTGTCTATAATACCAGAATGGGGAATGGTGTCAAAGGCCTTTGCGAGGTCTAGGTAGGCTGTTTGTACCACCTTTCCCTCGTCTATACCCTTGTTAACTGTCTCAAAGAAGTCCACCAGGTTTAGGAGGCATGATCTGCCCTTAACAAAGCCGAACTGGGTAGGGTCCAGTGTTTGGAGGTTCCCAATGTCTCTGTTAATGAGTTCCACGATGATGCGCTCCATAGCGTTGCAGACCAAGCTAGTCAGGCTTAAAGGGTGATAGTTCCCGGGGTCTGTTGTGGCTCCACCCTTGTGGAGTGGAATAACCGTTGCTGTGCACCACTCTATGGGTATGTAGCCTGTGGAGAGGCAGAGTTTGAACAATATGTTTAGGTGAGAGGTTAGTTCATCTTTGAGCTCGTGTAGGATGCAGCCTTGGACACCATCTGGTCCCATTGATGCTGTGGTTTTGGCTTTGGAGATGGCTATTTTAACCTGAGTGTCTGTAATTTTAGGGAATCTACATTCTTCTGGTATGGTTATGGGCCCTTTTGGGGGTGAGAGGGGGGGTGACGTTTGCACTGAACCTGTCTGCCAGGATGTTGGCAATATCGGTTGGTTCAGTGTATTTTGTGCCATTCTGCACTAACTCCAAGCAGATCTGAGCATTGCCATTTAGATTCTTGACATAGCTAAAGAACGCCTTGTGGTTATCTTTGGAGTCCTTGGCAAGTTTTCTTTCAAAGCTCGCCTTGGATGATTTTATGAGGGATCGCAGTTTCTTGCTGATACTGATCAGGGATGCCTTCCCTTCTTGGGATATTACTCTTTTCTGTACTAGTTTCCTCCTTCTATTGTATAGCTTGTTTATGGCAGGAGTCCACCAGACTGGTTTCCTTTTCTTGAAGGAGTGAGTCTTGGATTTGCTTGGGATAGGACAATCCATGCAGGTGCCTGTAGAATGCATTAATAAAGGATTTTGCAGCTTGGACAGCGTTATCCTTTAGCATGGGGGCTTTGAAACTTTCCACCTCTGTCTTAAGTCAAGTGAAGTTTGCTTTTGAAAAGTTTTTTTATGGTGGTTTCCTTGTCCGGGGGGGGCGGAATGTGGATATCCAAAGTGATTTGTTTATGGTCAGATCTAACCAGCAAGGGGTTGACCTCCGGTGTGGAACACCGGTCGCCCATGTTGGTGATGACCAATTCCAATTTGTTGTCACCTCTGGTGGGAGTGTTGACCAGTTGTTCCAGGGCATTTGAGTTTATAAATTCTAGGAAATGTTGGGCAAGGGAGTTAGTACTTGAGTAGTTCTCCCAGTTAATGTTTGGGTAATTAACATCACCCAATATTAGGGTGTTTTGTAGGACCTTTATGTTACCCAGTGTTTCAGAAATGTGAACTGTGGGTCCTGGGACATGGTGGGTGATCTGCAACAAGCTACAATTTGAATCGCAGTTTTGCCCGTTGTTAGTTGCACGTGTATAATCTTTGAAGCATCGTGCTGTGCCACTAACCTGGAGGTGTGGGTATCCTTGATGAATATGGATACACCCCCGCCTTTTGTAATACGTTCCGGGTTCTGTGGCCGAAATGTATGGTATGAGTTGTAGCCTGGTAATGCTGGGGTGCTCTCTGGATCCTTAAACCAGGTTTCTGTTACTGCACATATATCGATTTTTCTCCATACTGAGGAGTGCCTCGAGTGCATGCATTTTAAGGTTTAGACTTCTGGCATTGAGTAGCATTACCCTCAGATTTTTGTTACTTGTGCTATTTACAGTGGTGGGTTTGTCTTTTGAGCCTTGCCTAAAAAAGGCAATATGGGGGTGGCAAGATCCTTGGCCAGTATTTGAAAGCCTAAGGGTGACAGGTGCAAGCTGTCTCTAGTGAAGCAGCGTGGCTTGTCGAGCATGTCATCCCAGGCAGACAGACACTGGATCTCCTTTGAATGACACTAGAAACTTAGCCAATTGTTGAAACTGATAATTTTTTCTTTATACCGTGGTAACATTCTTGGTGTGGGCAGGATGCTACTCAGGGTCAGGGTCATACCGGCCTTGGCTATGTGATCAGAGTGCTCTTCCATGTCTCTTCTCATGTAGTCCAGGGAGGTACAGCTCAGGTCATTCACACCAACATTGACAATGACAGAGTCATGTTTGTACTTGTTGCGGAGTGACCTGAGTGTTTGTGTTATGTGGTGGATCCTGGCACCCGACAGGCAGCTAACAGTAACCTTCTCCTTATTCAGCCTAGTGAGTGGGACGTCAGTGTGCCTGACTATAGAGTCACCTATTACTAGCATGTTGGGTATGTTATTTTGCCTTGAGGGCTGTGATTGCATAGCACACTGGTTTTGTGAAGTATGTGTTTCATGGTTTGTGTTGGGGGGGTGGAGGTTGCTTGGATGTCTGCTTTGGAGGGCCCTGTTCCTTTTGCAGATTTTTATTTAGAGCCTCTGAGTATGTTTTTGTGTATTTACATGTGTTTTTTACCGGTGCTGGTTTAATGGGTCTATGTAAGACTGGTGTTGTGATGCCAGTATTTCCCCTTCTCCTCTTGACGGTCTGATCCAGTCTTGGGTTGAGAGAGTTTAGCCTCCAGTTTGGCTGTATAATTGCATCTCTCGCATGTATTAGTGTTTGGTGGTAGGAGGAGTCGGGTTGTCTGTGTACATGAGGCAGTTGTTACAGTGCCTCAAAATACCCAGATTCACCAGTTGGACTGGAGAGTATACCTGAAAATGCCCATTGGACATGTCTGGATAGGTACAGTAAACTGTTTTACTGAATGGCTGGTAAGGTTGAATAGAGAAACTTGTCCTTCTGTAGTGCTTGAGTTTATAAGTGCTTGCTATGAGTTTTGAGCAAGTGCTGGGCTGAGAAATGAATGACTCGAGTGCTTAAGTTGAAAGTTTGTCTAGTTCCAAAGGAAAATTTGAAGAGGAGACTTTGTGGAGCCAGGAATAGTTATACCCTAGCTAACTGGCACTGCCCAGTGTGGAAAACCGGGCAAATACGTTTTGTTATAGCAGGGAAATGAAAGAGATAGAAATTAGCCCAAAATGGCCAATAAACTACTACTTTCTGACTTGAAACCACTCCTCCAGGGACAGATATGCTGCTCAAAGCTCCTCTCTCTCACAGATGAACAGAGAAACTTCCTTCTATCTAAGTAAGGTATGGGCAAACACAGAGATTTGTAACACAGCCCTGAATTCAGCACTAACCTGAAAACTGGACTATACTAGCTAAGAAAAGCGGGAAACAAGTATATATATATATATATATATATATATATATATATATATATATATATATATATTTTTTTTTTTCAGAAAATAAAGCAGATACAATAAAAAAAAAAACACTTTAAATGCGCATAAAAAGATGCTTATTGTTATATATCTCAGTTCAGAGTTGTAGTCAATGCCCCTAGTAATAAAGTATAAAGTAGGAAGAAGCACAAATACAGTAAAAGCAGATGAATAAAGTGCAATTTATATATATATATATATATATATATATATATATATATATATATATATATATATATATATATATATAAAACAATAGAAAACGAACAATCTGATTTAAACAAGTTACCCAATTAACCAGAAAAAAATCAAAACTGAGCCCTGTTCCAGTAGTCTTCAATCAGACAAGTTCTAACTGCACACTCCCACTACTAGGGTGCAGGGGAACCATCTCCAAAAAAGTTGGCCTGGATCAGTGCTCAAGTTATACAAACAAAGCTAGATTCAGTAGGCCTGAATCTGGTTCTCTGCTACAGCAACAAGGCACACCAATTTCAGAAAGAAACAGTTCAAATAAGCAGGCACAATATGCCTGTAACCAGAAATTCCCAGCTCAGAAGGGCAGAATCCAGCTTCTCCTCCCACAAGACTGTAGACCACAAACCTTCTTAATGTAGAATAACTGGCCTGAAGCCCAAGTGCTTAATTCAGAACTAATTCACTTTTAGAATAGCAGACACTGAGCCTTCAATCAGCATTTCCCAGCTTAGAAGGATGTAAGCTACCTGTCCTGCCACAACAGTGCAGACCACAAACCTTCTTAATGTAAAACAACTGGTATGAAGCCCAAGTGCTTAAACCAAAAGACTTAGAATAATAGTTGCAATTTAATCAGGCTACTACCAGGCAGCAATAAGTGCAGCAGAATAAATAACATTGAGTACTTTTAAGAAGAGATAAAAGCAAAATAAAGAAGGAGGAAACAAAAATACAGTAAAAGCAGATTATTATTTATTTATTTTTTTTTAGTAAAGTGCAAGGAGAGAGGAAGGAAGAACCTAAGTGGGTTGGCCTTCTCGAATCTTCTCTCTGTATTATGTAGAGTGAACACTAGACTCAGAATATGATCTCACACTATTCAGTTAAGTGAGCAAATGAGATGGACTCAGGAGGAGTGTTCAAATTGAGACTTACAGGAGGGGTGGGCAATTCCAGAGCCACCAACACTAACACCAAAACAAGAACAGGGAGGGTGAGTGGGGACAAACAAGAAGAAGAATAAGTACAGTTGTGCAGATTACAGAGATATTAAATCAAAATGCAGATAAAAAATGAGAATAAACACTTAACTTTTCTCAGTATCACAGCTGGCAGTAGGCCGATCTCTCTGCAGCAGCCTGAGCAACAGGTATACCTGATTTAAAACACAGGACAGAAACAAAACAATACAGATGCAGGAATACTTTGGCCAGATGAAACTAGTTCTGAAAACTTACTGCCACTAAGAAAACAGACAAGGCCTCCAGTCAAAGGATTTCACTACAATGGAGGTCAACACTAAGAGAATATACAGCTATAGCACACAAGAAGAAGAATAAGTACAGTTGTACAGATTACAGAGGTATTAAATCAAAATGCAGGCAAAAAATGAGAATAAACAATATTTGGCATTGTGTATAGGAGTGTCATTTAAGTCATTTCTAGAAGAAAGCAGATAATTAGTCACACACACACACACAATCATGCTGTTTACCATCCTCAGCAACAGATAACAAAGATGCAGGATTTAAAACAGAACAGAGAGTATCAGAGAAACAAGTATATATGACCAAAAACTAGGATCCACCACAGATTTATTCAATAATCTCTCAGTAGTCTCTAGCGCTTTGGCTTATGCCTTCAAAGGAGAATACTAACAAGAACCACACAGTGTGTATTTATACAATAAAATCACAACAATCAAACAATTAAATATTCAATTAACTAATCATTCCAAAGCTTCCTTTTTATATTTTCATCCTTATGAACAATAGGGATGTGTTCTAAAACAGTAGCTAATAAACCACTTGGATTACTATTATGAGAGCTTTTAAAATGCATTGCAAGTGGACTTTCAGCTTTTTCATTTTTAATGTCCCTCACATGCTCTTGCAGCCTTGTTTTTAAAGCACGCTTACTTTCCCCCACATAAAACATTCCACATGGACACCATATACAATTCTTTCTGTATTACATGAAAAATTCCCCATAGGTTTAAAATTTCTTCCATTTATATTCTGAAATGTTTTACTTATATATTGACATGAAATACACCACAAGGGTAGGTGCCCATTAAATCCATATTTACATTCAGTCGTATCACTGGGGTAAGAAATCTAGCATGAACCAACATATCCTTTAGATTTTTGCCTCTTTTAAATGAAAAGTTTACATTTTTTTCAAAGATGTTAATCAAATCTCTATATTTAAATAGAGAAGTCCAGTAAAATTCAATTATCTGCCTCACTTCTTCTGACAATAGATCATAAGTCATTACCATATAAATTTTTCTTAAATATTTTAATTTCTGATTTCCATCATAATTTTTATTATAATTTTTACCTATGTTACACACATCACTTTTTCTAACCTTATCTAAGGAAGATAACACTTCCTCAACATTATATCCCCTTTTAATAAATAATTGAGATGTTTTTTTCAAGTTCCTTATCAATTTCAGTTGTATTATTACATAATCTTTTCACTCTCAGAAGTTCACCGTATGGTAAAGATTTCAGTAAAAGTATCAGAGAAACAGATAGATCAGGAAAAAAAGTGCACATTCATAATTAGTTAGACATGCAGTCTGGAGAGATTGTGTTTCATTTTAAGTAATAAAGGATACAGGATACAGTTAATCTCATAATGACACTGTTAGAAATGGTGCTGAATAATAATTTAGTCACTTTTGACAAGAAATATGATTTACAGAAAAGAGGCATCGCTATGGGGTCACCTTGTGGGGGAGCATACGCAAACATGGTCATGGCCTATTGGGAGAGGAATTTTATATTTAATTCTAAATATAATGATTTTTTTTAAATCATATCAGAGATTTCAGGATGACAGTATTATATGGGTTGGTTCACAAGAGTCATTGGATGAATTTCTTAAATATATCAATGGTACAACTTAATTTTTGCAATTTATTTGTAATATTAATCTTGAGTATGTGAATTATTTGGATGTCTATCTAGTGAAGGATGTGGTTAATGAGACCTATACAGCAGTCATCCATAGAAAAGAAACTTATTCCAATTGTTTCTTGCATTATAGTAGCTCACATCTGGAGCACCAAAAAAATCTGTTGTCAAAGGACAACTTGTGAGGGCAGCCCGGATGGTGACTAGATATGACTATTTCTTGGATGAATGCAGCATTCTGCATACGTTTATCAACAGAGATTATCTCAGTAGTTTAGTGGATGCATTAATTCAGGAAGTTTCTAATAAGAGACTAAATGGCATTTTAACCTATATTCGATAGCTCTAAGAGAACTTATGATTTGAACAGTCCAAATACTAATAATGTATTTCATTAACAGCATGAACAGTTTTGTGAATTACATAGTAATCCTGATTTTTCTAAAGCTTTGGTCATTACATATACTCAAGACCACAACATAGCAAGGGGTGTCTTTGAAAAGAACTGCTCCATCTTGTTAGAGGACACTTACATTAGAGCTCATATTAATGAAAAACCCAAAATAGTGTACCGCAAAGGCAAGAGCTTTAAAGAAATTTTTAGACAGGTAGCTTGTACGCCTTCTCAGTTAAATCTAGGTATGACTAGATGTGGGGCATGTCATTGGTGCCATAAAGTAAATATTGGTGATAATTTTTTTCTTAGAAATACTGAGTTTTTCTTGAGAAGCAGATACAATTGCAATTCGAAAGTGGCTGTTTATTTAGCAGTGTGCAATTCATGTTCAGTATTCTACACTGGAAAACTGGAGAGACGTTTCTCTCAAAGAATGTATGGAAATGAATATGCTATCAGGAAGAATAAGTTGAATAATGCTTTAGCAAAGCATATTAACAAATATAACAACCATGATTTTTCTTTCATGGTTATTGACCATGTAAATATTGAGGATAAGAAGTCATGGGAGGTGCAACTAGAGCTAAAGGAGTTAAAATGGCAAATTCCATTACAGGCTGACAACTGGCCAGGAATTAATGAGCGTAGCTCCATAGCACCCATTTTAAAATTAAAGGCTTTACAGAGAAAGAAGATAGATTGATCAGGCTATTTTGCTATTTTTCTATTGTTCTGTGTATTTATGTTCCATGTAGTACTGCATAGGATTATACATATAATATACATATATATATATATAATTTTGTTTTTAACACGTTACTGCTGAATTCATGTTTTTAATAATAATATTAGGTTATTTTAAATGAATGTCAATCATGATGTCTGTTCAATGAAAGATGAAGTGGCAGTATAAAAGGATATGTTGTAATTTTTGAGGTGTCTGATGAAGTTTAAAATGAAAGCACTAACCATGTTTTATATTTTGGAATAAAGTGATTTTGGATTGCTTGCTGGTGTAGCTGTGGAGGCTTGGTTCATTTGCCATTTTATTCAGTTTGTCATTTCTGAATGTTTAGCAAATGCTGCTTTAAGATGACTCAAATGATCTGCAGGAGATTTCTCTTTTTCTGTGCTGGGCTCTTCATTATTTATTTCACAGTGTTCCACAGCAACCTCGGTTCGAATCAGAGTCATGGCACCAAAATGTTAAAGTACAGTTTAAACCATCCATAAATAACATTAATTACCTTTTAGTCTTGAGTCAAGAATAACTCTTCAGGATGTGCAAAATATTTTCTTTTTATTTAAATCCACATATGTCATTGGTGGGAGACTATCTACACAATTTAAAATCAGTCTCACCAAGCAGCAAAAACACACACTCTTTATTTAATTTATTATCAATATCATGCATGCAGAATACTGATGTGGCCAAATAGGATTTCTGCAGACCCGCGTGCTTCTCGCTTAATGCTGCATGTGAACAATCATGTTTTTTAGTACCAATAATGTTTTAGAAAAGTACAGGCCACCTGGCTTGTTAAGCAGTCTTGTCTTCTGACCATGTACATTTTAGTACCAGTACATTCTTACTCCCAACATTCCTTATAACTATCCATCCCAGCCTGGGAAGGTCAGAGCTTACATGCAGTGTGTTCTTTCTTGTTTTCAGAAACCAGTCTTTGTAACATCCCTTAACCCCTTCAGCACATTCTTTATATTCAGTTGTCTGTTAATACAATTGCAGCTTGATATTAAAATGGAGTTGTGAAACACTCAGAACTACAATAAGTAATTGTGGTTTGCATAACTATGGATCTGTACTACATATCATTTTTAACATGAACACATATTAAATAATTCATCAAACATATGTGTGAAGAAATTGTAAGTTAATATGCATTTTGTGTAAAATAATCATGAGAGTTGCATTTTTCTCTAACAAGACCCAGGGTAACCTACCAGGGGCTATATGTTTTGGAGATAATATAGTGCTACAGGCTGGACAGGGGCTTACTTCAGCAACTCTGTGAGCTGTGCTGGCCTCACTTCATACCCAGAGCCAACAGAGGGGGAACCCATCCCAGGTGAAACCAAGGTATGTGTAACCTTAAGAATACTAGCTACGGTACCTTCCAATGACCTACTGGGGACATCATGGGGGTCTCACAGGCATCTGCATCCAGGGTACTCCACCAGTTCCTGGATGTCAGGCTAACACATGCCGATGAGCACATATATTTCCCCAGCACCTGTGAGGAGAGAACCAGCTATATGCATGTCTGCCACCATGTAGGAGACTACCCAGAGGTACTGGATGCCATAGATTGCATGCATATCCACATTAAGGCACCACCCAATGAAGAAAATAGAGTCTATGTCAACCACAAAGGCTATCACTCCATCAACTGCCAGGTTGTGTGGAATGCCCAGGGCATTATCATGAATGTGAGTGCTGGCAGCCCTGGTAGTTATCATGACTCCCATATCTGGCATGCTTCACAGCTGTACCAGGCATTTGCCAGAGGGGACAACCTCTATGGCCATCTGGTGGGGGCTGCTGGCTATGCACTGGAAATGGAAACACACACACACACACACACACACACACACACACACACACACACACACACACACACACACACACACACACACACTGAAAAATGCCATAATGAGGCACATGCACAAACCAGGAACATTATAGAGCATGTGTTTAGGATGCTGAAGTCACGGTTCCACTGCCTCAACATATCTGGTGGAGCCCTGCAGTACTTTCCAACTACATGTGTACACATGTTCATACCATGTGCCATGCTGAACAATATGATCCTGTGGAAACAACTGCAGCAGGAGAAGCACAGGGAAGGCCCACACAGCCCCCACCATTGCCAAGGACCCCACAGGCACAGGAGGACTTGGAGGAGGAACCCATGATTCTCCTCCTGTAGGGAGACTGAGGCATGCCCAGTATGCCCAGGCCTTGGCAAAGAGGCAATGCATAGCACACACATTGACACTGCAGACACCCGGGGACTGACACCTCTCTCTGACTCACACACACAGTAAAATGGATGCCACACACATCACACTACCTGTATCTTACCATGTATAGGCTATGTACTGCATGCATCCAACAGAGCCAGCCTTCAAGCACCATCCGCACAACTGCTGCAGGCACAAGGTAAGTCACTCTTCTGAACAATAAATGAATGGAGTAATGCATCATGGTAGCATAGCTGTGTTATCGCTGCATGCATATAAGGGAATGGGGTGACCTACTGGGCTAGCAGCAGACAATCAACTGCTATGTGGGACAACAGGAAATGTCTGCTCAATACTGGCTTCCCCAGAGAAATCAGTAGTCCCCAGGTGACAATTCTCAGTGCAGTATATGTGGAGGGGGCTAACAAACTGGGGGGGGGTGTCACAGATCACATGTATGGATGTCAATGTGGGGATCCCATACTCACCACTCACCCCACCCAGCAAGTCAGCCATAGAAAACCATAAAGAAATGTCTGGCAAAGGCCTACAAATGGGGACAATGATGAAATGTGCCCATACAGACCTACACAGTTATATCACAGAAGGTCTTGCAGTTGCAGTAAGGCTCTGAATGGTGAGAGGTCTGAAACCTAAATGTCTGCTATTTCACTCTAACCTGTGGTCTTTAGTGATATGTCTGTAGTCTCCAAGACAGGCACCATACTATGCTAAATGGAAACAAAATGTAAAGGGAACATCAGAACAGTCTGTGCACACATTCCCAGGGCTGTCCTAATCAACTTGATAACGTTTTGCATGTCCACAATATGCAGGGGGCAATGAGCTATGTATATGTGTGGTCAATACTGTCAGTATGTGGCCTTCATTTACTCCTGGCTGTCATGTCTTAGTGGCATAGGTACAGCACTGTGGTTGACAGGGTCCATGTTCCAAGAACTGCAGTGCCAACTAATCTGCATGTCAAATACAGCTACACTAGGAGTTGTACTCATTGCCCAGATGTCAATATCTGTTACTGCAGGAAAGCTGGACAGGTCAGGGCCACGGGACCACACATATGGACAGTACACAGCTCAGAGTAACTTGCACAGTGCCTAGCATACCCCTAAATTGTACAGACATTTTGCAGAATGTCCAGAGGTTTGCATCATACTTATGGTCTCTCTGCCATGAAATCGTGGTTTTCTGGCAAATCATTGGCAAATCATAAAATACAAAAGTCAAAAAATAATGACAGATTGTAGTGTCTGACTTCATCCCCTTTAGGAAAGTGCATGTTAATGGAAAATCTGTTATTGTATCACCTTTCTAGGTTTGTAAGGTCAATAGTTAACAATGGTCCCTATATGTAGGCCTTTGTCCAGAAAATACATATGGCTTTGTCCAGATGTCTGGCTCTAAATAGTCAGGAGGTATGGTGCCTAGTAAAACAGCAGATAACTGAAGGTCAGTGTACTGCCAGGTCAGGTTAAAGGCTGACAACTTACTGTGTTAACACTGACAACATGTCACTGGCCAACATCCATACCCCTGGAATAACAGGTTGTCACAGAAGGAGCACAAGTATGCCTTCTATATCACATAAGGGGAAGGGAACCACTGGCTAGACAAATGGAGAATGTGCACACCAGAACAAATTGTGCAGTAACCTAGGTACCATGCAGTGTATGAAGTCAGTAAACATCTCCTGCAAATACACAACACGCACCCATGTAAGTGGAGGTCCACGACAAAACAAAAACCCAAATAAAGGACACCTCAGAGGCAAAAATACATGACAACTCCACAAACGTACACAACACAGACCATGCAGACTCCACACACCAGGGTCTTGCAAACACTAAGGCCTTACCCCAAACCCTAAACACCCGCCCAACACAGAGAGGCTAACAGCACTGTCCCTCTACCCCATTTCATACAGACTCTGCTGAGTTGACCCCTGTCTGGCATACAAAGCAATCCAGACCCTGGCTTGATGGGAATGTTTCACATCTGGAAGTCAAAGCCCACTTGATCAACCCATAGGCACAGCATCAACCTGGTCTGTGATATCAGTACGGCTTTTGGTGTGACAGATACCTGTCTCCCACACACACACACACACACACACACACACACACACACACACACACACACACACACACCCACACCTGTGGAATACACTCCCTGTCCACATCAAACCAAGTGCCTCAATACCCGTAGTGATGTGCTCCCTGTATAAGTGCATGGGAAACATAAAATACAGTCTTGTGATTCCACCTGTGTCCCTGCTGGACAGGGGCTCTGTGTGCTGACATTGCCTAACATGGGCTACACAGCCATGACTTCAGGGCCAATACCCTACTAATGTCATATCAATCTATCAACCTATACACAACTGTCTATCAGTGGTTCACCACATTAGTCTTTACTGCTCTGCCACTGACATACCTGGAAGTCACACAGTGCTATATGGAATATACTGCATATATAAAGGACATTTCTGCACAGTACAATGCACTCTGTACCCACACCCATACATCTCAACCTCTGACAGCAAGACATCTAGACAAGGTCATAAATAAAAGTTGGACAAATGCCCAATGATAAGAACGTGTTGTAAATATTGCTCTTACAAACTGAGAAAGTTGGCAGAATAACAGGTATTGCATTAACAGAAATTGTCTGAAGGTTATAAAGTCTGAAATAATAATGTCTGTCATTATTTTGTAATGTCAGTCTTTAATTATTTGCAACTAACTTGCCATAAAAAGACAAGTTTATGTAGACTGGACAAAACCTCTAGACAAACTCCTGGACAATCCACCAAAAACTGTACAGCTGAGAGGTATGGACCAGGATATGACTTTTCAGGTAAGAAGAATTCCACACAAGCAGGAGATCCCCAGCCAGTATATCACCAAGTTGCTGGACTGTTTACACAGCTTCATCAGTCAACGGGCTGTAGCCACACCTCTCCATTGGCCTTTTTGGGCAAGAATGTCTATAGTTGGGCTCATAATATTGGTCTGTGCATCATACATCTTGTATTCTTCTGGTAAAGCACTGGATGATCTGAGGATGTCCATCACTAGGTAATGACACAATGGCGTCACAGTGGTGCAGTGGTTAACATTGTCGCCTCACAGCAAGAGGTTCTCTAGTTCGATTCTCGGCTTGGGTGCCTTCTGTGTGGAGTTTGCATGTTCTCCCTGTGTTCGCGTGGGTTTCCTTTGAGTACTCCAGTTTCCTCCCACATTACAAAGACATGCATCTGGAGCATTTCTCACCGGGCCTCCACTGAAAACAGGCTCTGTGGAACCTAGTCGGACTTTCCCGGTCAACAAATGTTAAATAAATAAAAAATAAAAAAAAAATAAATAAAATTCCAGTGTCAGACTTCAGGATATGTCAATGTCTGCAAAAACAAACCCTGTACACCTAACATATGTATGTTTACAGTTGAGAGGTATGGCTGTAGCACACAAAACCCTGGAACAGGCTCCAACTGTCTCTGAATTGGATCCCCACTGTTACTATAGAAGGTCACACTGGGCATGTTCCTACACTTGGAAAATCACAGCTCATGTCAGAACCCACATCAGACAATATAACTGTATTGTGCATATATGTGTTTGCATACAGACAACTATGTTCACCATAACTGTCTCTACACACACCCATCAGACAGAATTACCCTCAGCTAGCTGTAGGTGGCCCATGCGTTATATATCTGTGTCTGTTGCATGTGATACACATACATATATATGGGCAACATAGAACAATATGTCCAGCATACACACACACATAAACATGGGGAAGAGAGAGACAGACAGTGATAGAGAGAGAGAGAGAGAGAGAGAGAGACAGGGAAACACACACATAGAGTGAGTCATACACGGGGATACCCTGAATGGCATAGAGTGGTGTACTGCTGCAGACAGTGGCATACCAGTCATAACCAGTTGCATATGCCAGCATGAAGGTGAGCTCCATTGTGTAGTTGTACAGAGATAGGGGTTATAACATCACATCACATGCCTTTGTGTGTGAGTGAGTGTGTGTGTGTGTGTGTGTGTGTGTGTGTGTGTGTGTGTGTGTGTGTGTGTGTGTGTGTGTGTGTGTGTAAAGCTCTGTGGTGTGTACAATAAGAATGTAACAAGATAGGCAGTGATTCTGTCTGGTAAATGTGCATGTGTGAAGATGTTTGTAAGTGTGTATGTTTGTAGGGTAATGCATTTTGATGCCCTTCCCACCCAGTACATTTCCCATTGCCATACTTTACAAGGACTCTTGATGTAATTCATCTTAGATGTAATTTGGGGCACTGTTAAAACCTACAAGCTCCATGGCATGTGTGATTACTGCATAGCACTGTAGTATACATAACTAGATAGTTAGGGGTTCTAAACTCAATACTGGCAACTGCGATACCGTGTGTGTGTGTGTGTGTGTGTGTGTGTGTGTGTGTGTGTGTGTGTGTGTGTGTGTGTGTGTGTGTGTGCGTGCGTGTGAGTCTTGGAGAGAATCATATCCTCCTTATGTGCGTCTGGGTGAAAATCACATCCTCTGGGGGTGTGGGTTATACCACTGTGAGGTGTGTACCACCCAGTGCACTTTCCATTGCCCTACTTTACAAGGCCTGCTGATGTCATTCACCATAGATGTACCTCTATACACTTGTCATCCCTCTAAGTGCTGTGGCATGTGCAATAACTGTGTAATACTATAGTACAAATAATTAGATAGGTAGAGGTTCTAATCTCAATACTGGCAACTATAGTAGTGTGTGTGTTTGCGCGATTTTGCACATAGCGCAGCATCGGGCAGTGCCGCTTAATTGGGTTTAAACCATTCTTGGCTCCAGAAAGTCTGCTCTTCACTTTTTCCCTTAGAACTGATCTAGTTCTCATAATAAACACCCTATTCCTACTCTAAAGCCTGGCACTTGCTCAATAAAGCAATTTATATAAGTCAGCACTAAAAAATTAAAAGCACTACACCCTCACAAACTCCCCTTCAGTACCTTGTTTCCCATTGGCCCTTTTTTCAATTATAAAGGAATTCCCAATACTATTCTAGCATGTCCAAAGGTCAGTTGTCAATCTCCTCTCTGGTCCAGCTGGTGAATCTGGGAATCTTGAGGCAATGTTACAACTGCCTCATGTACACAGACAACCCTCTCCTCCTCCCAACAAATTCCAACATATGTGAGAGCTGCAACCATATAGCCAAACTGGAGGCTAAGCTCTCTCAACTCAGTACTGGCATAACCAGTCAGGAGGAGAAGGAAACCACACTCACTACAATTCCAGTCTCACATAGACCTACCACGACAGCAAACCAAACACATAATCACACAAAAACATATTAGGAGGCTCTAAATAAAAATCGGCCTAAGCAGCAGAGACCTCCAAAGCAGACACCCAAGCAACCGCTACCCCAAAACAAAACACGTGCAACACATAGCTCACAAAGCCAGTGTGCCGAACAGTCACAGTCCTTAAGGCTAAACAACACACCTGATACACTTGTAATAGATGACTCTATCGTCAGGCACACTGACGTCCCGCTCACCAAGCTGAACAAAGAGAAGGTCATGGTGAGCTGCCTGTCGGGCGCTAGGATCTGCCACATAACACAAGCACTCAGGTCACTCCAAGGCAAGTACAAATATGACTCAGTCATTGTCCATGCTGGTGTGAATGACCTGAGACGTACCTCCCTGGACTACATGAAAAGAGACATAGAGGAGCTCTCTGAGCATGTAGCCCAGGCCGGTATGACCCTGACCTTGAGTAGCATCTTACCCTCACCAAGAATGATGCCACAATATGAAGACAAGATGATCAATTTCAACAACTGGCTTAAGTATTGGTGTCATTCAAAGGGGATCCAATGCCTGTCAGCCTGGGATGACATGCTCGACAAGCCACAATGTTTCGCTAGGGACAGCTTGCACTGTCACCCCTGGGCTTTTGGATTTTGGCAAAGGCTTTTGCCACCCCCATAGTGCCTTTTTTAGGCAAGGCTCAAAAGCCAAACCCACCTCCATAGGTATCACAAGGGATAAGAAATTAAGAGTAATGCTACTAAATGCCAGAAGTCTAAACCACAAGATGTATGCACTCGAAACTCTCCTTAGCATGGAGAACATCGATATCTGTGCAGTAACAGAAACCTGGTTCAAGGCTCCCGAGAGCACCCCAGCACTACCAGGTTATACCTCATACCATGCTTTTCGGCCCCAAAACTTGGACCAAACCACAAAAGGAGGGGGAGTATCAATATTCGTCAAAGATACCCACACCTCCAGGTTGGTGGCTCAGCACGAAGCATCAGAGACTATCCATGTGCAACTAACAGTGGGTAAAACTGCCTTCCAGTTTATAGCCTGCTACAGACCACACTCCCAAACTTAGGAACCCCACTCGGCCTTCCTGAGAACACTGGAAAATATGAAGGTCTCTCGAAACACCATTATATTGGGTGACTTTAACTACCCAAACATAGACTGGGAGCATTACTCTAGATCCAACACCCTAGCCCAAAGGTTCTTAGAATTTATAAACTCAAATGCTATGGAACAACGTGTTACCACTCCCACAAGAGGGGAAAACATACTGGACCTGATCATCACCAACATGGGGGGTCTATGCTCCAGACCAGAAGTGTATCCCTCACTGGTAAGATCAGACCATAAACTAATCTCACTGGATATTCACATCCCGACCCCAACCCTGCCCAGAAAACCACAGTGAAAAACTTCTCTAAAGCAAATTTCACACTCCTCAAAACTGAGGTGGAATCCTTCAAAGCCCCCGGGCATGTGTTGACTGCAGAATCCTTTATAAACGCATTCTATGAACACCTTCAGGAATGCATGGATCATGCAATCCCAAATAAAACCAAGACCCAATCCCCCAAAGGCAGACATCCTGTCTGGTGGACCCCAGCCATAAACAAACTATACAATAGAAGGACGAAGCTACTACATGATCAAGCAAAATCCCAAAAAGGGAAGGCATCTCTGATCAGTATTAGCAAAAAACTACGGGCACTCATAAAATCATCTAATGCCAGCTTCGAGAGAAAAATTGCACAGGACACTAAGGATAATCACAAGGCTTTCTTTAGTTATGTTAGGAACCTGGGTGGGAATTCCCAGATATGCTCAGAATTAGTCCAAAATGACAAAAAATACACTGAACCCACAGACATTGCCAACATCCTACCTGACAGGTTCGGCGCAAACCTCTCCCCCCTCCCCACCAAAAGGGCAAATATCTATCCTAGCAGAGTGCTACCCCCCTGACATCTCAGATGCTCAGGTAAGAACCACCCTCTCCAAAGCAAAAAACACAGCATCAATGGGACCAGACGGTGTCCCGGGCTGCGTCCTACATGAACTCCAAGAAGAGCTAAACCCAAACATAAAACTATTGTTCAATCTCAGCCTTACTACAGGATATGTACCCAAAGAGTGGTGTACAGCAACAGTGGTCCCTCTCCACAAAGATGATGCCTCAACGGATCCTGGAAACTATAGCCCCATAAGCCTGACTAGCTTGGTCTGCAAAGCTATGGAAAGGATCATCAGGGACCTCATAAATAAAGATATTGGGGACCTACAGACACTGGATCCTACCCAGTTTGGCTTTTTTAAGGGCAGATCCTGCCTCTTAAACCTGGTCAATTTCTTTGAAACAGTCACCAAGGCCATTGACAAGGGGGAGGTGGTCCACACAGTCTACCTGGACCTGGCAAAAACCTTCGATACAATAACTCACTCGGGCATTATAGATAAGCTCACCAGCTTAAATATAAACCCCTATGTCACTAGATGGGTTGCAAACTGGCTCAAGGACAGAACCCACATGGTTAGAATTGCTGGAGCCATGTCAGACACAAAACCAGTTACAAGTGGCATCCCACAAGGCTCAGTCCTGGGACCTCTCTTGTTTGGTATATATTTCTCGGAGATACAGGCCAACATGGAAGGACTGTGGCTGACCAAGTTCGCAGATGACTGCAAACTGGGCGCCATAATCGACTCTCCAGCCGACACAAGCATCCTACAAAAGGGCCTCATAGAAACAGACAACTGGTGCCAGAGCCATGGCCTCAAGTTAAATGCCAAAACGTGTAGTCATCCCTTTGGCAAAAACAAAGTGCCCACAAATTACCACATAGGTGGTAATCCATTAAGTACGGATGAAGTAATTAGGGACCTGGGGACCCAAGTTGATAGCAATCTCACATTTGAAAACCACGTGGCCAAAGTGGTTAGAAAAACATTTTATATAGCCCACCTAATCATGAAGGGATTCACATCTAGATCAGGGGAGATCATCATGCCTCTTTACTCATCCCTCATCAGGCCCATAATTGAGTACAATGCCCCTTTTGGGATATACCTTACCAGACACCTGCGGCAACTGGAAAGACCCCAAAAGTACCTCAACAAGAGAATCAAAGGGCTCTAACAGATGCCATATGCTGCCCGGTTAAAGAAACTCCAGCTCTAATCAGTGGCATACTGCCTGCTCAGAGGCGATCTGTGCCTGACGTATAAAGCCATATCCAACCCAGAATTAATGGACATGCTGCACCTCAGAAAATCCAAATCCCATCGAGCTACATGCTCGAGAGACTTGAACCTCAGCACTGAAATAAATAGGACATGCTGGAGGGACAGATTCATAACCCAGAGGCTCCCTTCACTCTGGAATAAAATCCCAGTCCAGGTTAGGCAGAGTCCCTCATTGACTCTCTTCAAGAGGAATCTTGATGAGTGGATGGGAGATCGTAGGTTTACCCTGGGTATCACTTCTGTGTCACTGTTAGACAGAGGCACAGTATACTTACCTCGAAAAAGGGCATAGCAAAATTAATTTAAAATGGATGGCAAAAGCCAAACACACTCTGGCTAGACTTATAAATGCCCTAGGGCAGATGGCCTGGTATGAACCTATGAAACTATGAAGCATAACCCCTGTGGTTGTTGTGTTTGTAGGTTATACCATTTTAAGGTCTGTTGACCCCCCTACCCATTACATTACTTTAAAGAGCTTGTTATTGGCATCTGCCTCACATGCACCATGTAACACTATACAGCCCATACCAGTCATCTGTACAGATGTACATGGAATATCCACGTTTGCAACCTATATATGGTCTGTGTTCCCTAATAATGAGCATTCCTGTGATATCATTGCCAAATATATCACAGTTACCATAGTGACTCACATGCCAGCAGCAGACATCGTACCTGACACATCATGCTGCTACAAGATCTGTCACTCTCTCATTTGTGTAGGTTTGTAAGAGCAGTAGATGAGACCAGTCACTATTTCTAATGGGTTATCCCACCTTTCATGAAGGCATTCACAAGATTACTTGTTGTAAGAGGTTGTGTGCTATATTCCAGGCATATAATCTATGTGGAACACGTCATGTTTATATAGCACTATAGTACATACAAGTGGATACGCAGGGTTACTAATATATCTTTTGGCAACTGTGTATGTTTCTTTATATGAAGAACAGACATTGCACAGTCGAGCAGTGACAATGTCTCACCCCACTGTCTATCCATGACATCAGCATAATGACATATGGCATCACAAATGCCATGCATGTCTTCACACATGGCAGGAAGTGCTGGATTCATGACCCTGACCATCTGTCTGGTGTTGAGGTCAGGATGCACCTGTGCCTACATGATGGACCATAACATGTGTCTGGTGACACCTGCTGTGCTACTTGCAACAGGGGCTTGATGGTCAACAATCCTCTGCTGAGCACCCCTATCTGTGTGTGACCTCACCTGTCCTCTGGCTATGGCTAGTGTCTTCACTCACACTCGCCATAGTAATCACACTAGCCTGTTCCATGCCACTATCCTTCAACTGTCCATTATCTGTGACTGCTGGGGACTGGGTATGTGTGGGCATGCAGACTGTGTGAGGGGACATTGTGGGTGAAGGTGGGATACCAACCAATGGCACAGATTCAGACCCGATAACCCCACCTGTGCCTCACTTTAACCACCATCATCTTGAGAGTCCACTAAGACACTGACATCAAGTTGTGAGTGGGAGAGACACCAAACCCCATGCTCACTTGCAAGGGGAAGACAACATATGTAAATTGATAGCCTGCAGTATTATGTTTGCTGGTACACACATGCACCTACACACACACACACACACACACACACACACACACACACACACACACACACACACACACACACACACACACACACACACACTCCTGGTAAGTCTAGCACAGCTTTGTCACCTATGGGCCCTTGAGGCCAGACCTTACCGTAGTCTTGACTGCCACAATCCATCTCCTTAACAGCTACTGTAAGGCCCTCAACAAAGGGTGACAAATCTTACTGTGTAATGGGCCTATTAGCAGAATTGTAAGTGTGACCATGACCAATGCTGTTGGAGTGAGCTTTATAGTGTCACCAAATGCACATGCAAGTACTGTGAGAGCTGACTTATTGCTATACAGACCAGACACAATGACAAGGTGTAATGATATCTGATAATAACTAATGAAGGAACAAGAGAATACTCTATCACTGCATTACCTACACAGTTCAGACTCACATGGATTAATTTCAGACAACATTGCAGGACAGTCTGCAATACATACAGGACACATGTAAAGTACTAGGTGCATAGCTTCATAAGATGATACCAGGCTATTGGCATGGATGCCCTCATAAGCCTGGCCCAGACTTCTGCACATGTCCCTTCAAAGCCAGCACCTGTTTCCCCTATCCAGCAGGGACACATGTGGGATCCCAGGGATGTCTTTTCTGTTTCCCATGCAGTCATCCATCTTCTTCTTCAAGAGAGATATGCATGTACCCTGCCAGACATGGGAAGGGATTGTATTATACAGACAGTGTATTGTGTGGGACACTACACTATCCTGCCAACAAGTACTATACATATCACAGACCAGGTGAGGGCCTTATGTGCATGGTGTGTGAGTGGGGTTTGTCTTATGGATATGCAGAAATGCCATCAAGTCTGGTTTGGAAATTGCCTTTTATGCCAGATACAGGTCACCTATTATCAGTCTGTATGAGACTGAGCACAGGGACAGGGCTTTCAGCCTATCTATATAGGATAGGTGGTGCAGACCCTGGAATTGCTGGGTCAGGAACCTCTGTGGTCCCTGCAAATGCTTCATTTGCTTGGCAAGGTACATGCCAAAAGAGCCATTGTACTCGGTAATGCTTCTGATAAGGGTGGAGTACAGGGTTGTTGTGACCCCCTAGTTGCTGGAAGACATACCTGTATTTGTGAGGTTGGCCATGTAGATAGCCTTCCATACAATAGTACCCACATGGTGGAAAACTGTTAGGTTGCTACCAACCTTGGTGCATAATTCGCCCCACATCTGATTGCATGCTCAGTACATTGTTATTACTGTCATAATTAGTTTGGATGACATCTACCACAACAGGGAAAATGATGCATCTCCTGGCATTCAGTTTCAGACAATGCTTCTTGCACCAGTCATTAATATGGATAATGGCCTCTTGGAGGGTGCTCACATCACTAGGGGAATGTAAGACAGTGGCCATCTTCCAATCATCTGCAAACCTGGTCAGCCACAGACGATTGGTTTTGTCTTGTACCTCAGAAATGTATATCTCAAACAGTAGATGCCCCCAGACCGATCTTTGGGGTACACCACGCTGTAAGGGTCTACTACTAGAGGTGGCTTCCACTACTATGACTGTGTGGGTACTATCATTTAGCCAGTTAGCTACCCATCTGGTAACATACAGGTTGATGCCTAGCTGTGTAGGCTTATGTATCATGGCCATCTGGGGATTATTGTGAGAGATTTGGGCTAGGTGAAGGTAGGCAGTGTTCACCATCTTCCCCTTATCCTTGTGTTTGTTGACCACTCCAAAGATGTCAACCAGGTTTAACAGGTGTCATCTCCCTTTGACAATACTACACTGTGTGGGCTCAAGCATTCTGAAGTTGCCGATGTCCCTGCTTATACGGTCCTTGATATTGCCTTCCATGTCCCTGCAGATCAGGCTAGTTAGGCTGATGTGCATATGATTGGCTGAGTCAGCAGATTGCTTCGCCTTTGTGTATAGGGTTGACAGTGGCTGTCCTCTGTGCAGATGGGATGACAGTGGTGCTCAGGCTTTGGTTGACTACAGTGTGTAATGGAGCTGAGAGCTCATGCCTGAGTTCATGTAGGATGCAGCCAGGGAAGGTATCAGGCCTATGGAGACTTCTGTGTGTTGCCTTTGAGAGAGCATTATGGACCTGCTTCCTGATGATGGGGGGGGGGGGGGGCAGGTGCTTGCATGTCCATGTGTACCAGTGGGGGGATGGGGCATGATGTTTACACTTAACCTGTCTGCAGCCATTTGGCTATATCTATGGCATATGTGTATGTCGTGTTATTGGCCACCACTAAAGAGCAGATTTGGGTGTTGCCTCTGGGACTGCAGACATATGTATGGAAGGCCTAGTGATTGGCCTTGGTGGATGTGTCCAATTTGCACTCAAAGATAGACTTAGGATAATTCACCTGTGACCTTATTTGCTTGTTCAGACCAAGGTGATATTGTTTCCAGTTAGGCACGTGCTCCTTCTTGGCCCTGTTCAGAAACTATTTCCACCTATTAAGATATCTGTGTATTGCTGCTGTCCACCACAGAGGTTTACCCTACCTTGAGGGAGAAGAGTTTTTCCTCTCAGGTATTGCTGAGTCCATACAGCTATGTAGGTGATCACATAGTATTGTGGTGTGGGCTTGGACACTACTGCTAGTTCCAACTGATGGAACAGTAGCTGTAAAGCTACTTCTACCTGCTATGAGGAGATTTATAGTCATTTTTGTAAAGATTATTTTGTTTGACAGTGACAAGAAGGGGGCAGAGGTGATGGTGACCTCAAAAATGATGGCTGTGTGGTCAGATCTTACCAAGGGAGATGACACTGTAGGAGTGCTACAGTGGCTACTCATGTTGGTTACGACCAGGTACAGGATATTTTCACCTTTTGTCAGAGTGTTGACCAGCTGATCCAATGCATTTCCATTGAGAAAGCCAAGGAATCTCTGTGCTTTCAGGTTCAGGTAGAATAGGTCATGCACACTATGGCTGAGTAGTTAAAGTCACCCAGGATCAGGGTATATGGTTGAATCTTGACAGATTCAAGCAAGTCCAGATTGGTAGTGGGTGTCCAGAGTCATGGCTGGGGGTCTGTAGCTCGCTATGACTTGAGTAGGTATTTTGTCAACAGTTAACTGCTCTTGGGGTGTCTCCCATGTGTCATACTGTTTGTCCAGTCTGGAGGTGTGTATGTGTATGGTAATGTTTAAAACACCACCTCCTTTGGCTTTGTAGCCTTCCATTTGGGGTCTAAATGTATGGTTGGATGAGTGACTTGACAAGGTTAGTGTGCCCTCCACGGCTGCAAACTAGATGACAGTGACTGCACAAATGTCAGCATCCTCCAGGACAAGGTACACTTCCAGTGACATGGGTTTCATGCTAAGACCCCTAGCTCCTGTTAGAGCAAGACATCTGCACAAAGGCATACATCAATGGTGGGCAAACGCAAGGCAAAAGTGACCACTTTATATATCTAACTGTAACACACTTAGCTGCTAGCAAAGACGGTTTCACATTCATAGGAATAGTACACAGGATATGACATCTGACATTCAAATATATGCTATTATGTTATGACTTCAGTATTTACTGGGTCGCCAGTGATTTTCCAGACACTACACAACTGTATGAGTCATTGACTACAACTATGAGGCAAACATGTGGTCAATCTGCAACACTCTGGACAGTTGAAAGGTATGAGCTCAATATATAACATACAGTTCAACACACACTTCTTCACAAGTTGTGTACTATGCACATACTCTATAAGTACTCTATAAGCTCCAAAGCAGACATCCAAGCAAACGCTACCCCAAAACAAAACACATACAACACATAGCACACAAAGTCAGTTTGCCAAGCAGTCACAGCCCTTGAGGCTGAATAACACACCTGATACTCTTGTAATAGGTGACTCTATTGTCAGACACACTGACGTCCCGCTCACCAGGCTGAATAAAGAGAAGGTCACAATGATCTGCCTGTCGGGTGCTAGGATCCGCCACATAACGCAAGCACTCAGGTCACTCCAAAGCAAATACAAATATGACTCATTCATTGTACATGCTGGCGTGAATGACTTGAGATGTACCTCCCTCGACTACATGAAAAGAGACATAGAGGAGCTCTCTGATCATGTAGCCCAGGCCGGTACGACTCTGACCTTGAGCAGCATCTTACCCTCACCTAGAATGATGCCATAGTATAAAGATAAAATGATCGATTTTAACAATTGGCTAAAATTTTGGTGTCATTCAAAGGGGATCCAGTGTCTGTCAGCCTGGGATGACATGCTCAACAAGCCACGTTGCTTCACTAGGGACGGCTTGCACCTGTCACCTCTGGGCTTTCAGATATTGGCAAAGGCTCTTGCCACCCCCATAGTGCCTTTTTTAGACAAGGCTCAAAAGTCAAACCCACCTCCATAGACAGCACAAGGAACAAGAAACTAAGGGTAATGCTGCTCAACACCAGAAGTCTTAACCTCAAGATGCATGCACTCGAAGCTCTCCTCAGTGTGGAGAACATCGATAGCTGTGCAGTGACAAAAACCTGGTTCAAGGCTCCAGAGAGCACCCCAGCACTACCAGGTTATACCTCATATCATGCTTTTCAGCCCCAAAACCTGGACCGAACCACAAAAGGAGGGGGAGTTTCCATATTTATCAAGGATATCCACACCTCCAGGTTAGTGGCATTGCACGGAGTATCGGAGACCGTCCATGTGCAACTGACAGTGGGCAAGACTGCTTTTCAGTTTATAGCATCCTACAGACCACCCTCTCAAAGTCAGGAATCCCACTCGGCTTTCCTGAAAACATTGGAGAACATGAAGATCTCTCCGAACACCATTATATTGGGCAACTTCAACTACCCAAACATAGACTGGGAGCATTACTCAAGCCCCAGCACCTTAGCCCAAAGGTTCCTGGAATTTATAAACTCAAATGCTATGGAACCACTAGTCACCACTCCCACAAGAAGGAAAAACATACTAGACCTGATCATTACCAACATGGGGACTCTATGCTCCATACCAGAAGTATATCCCTCATTGGTAAGATCAGACCATAAATTAATTTCACTGGATATCCACATCCCGACCCCACCCCCAGCCCAGAAAACCACAGTGAAAAACTTCTCAAAAGTGAACTTCACACTTCTCAAAACTGAAGTGGAATCCTTCAAGGCCCCAGGGCCAGTGGAAACTACGGCCCAAACTGCAGAATCCTGTATAAATGCATTCTACGGACATCTCCAGGAATGCATGGATCATGCTATCCCAAACAAAATCAAGACCCAATCATCCAAAGGCAGGCGTCCAGTCTGGTGGACCCCAGCCATAAATAAACTGTACAACAGAAGGAGGAAGCTACTACATGATAGAGCAAAATCCTTAAAAGGGAAGGCATCTCTGATCAGTACTAGCAAAAAATTACGATCCCTCATAAAATCCTCCAAGGCCAGCTTCGAGAGAAAAATTGCACAGGACACTAAAGACAATCATAAGGCTTTTTTCAGTTATGTTAGGAACCTGGGATGCAACTCCCAGACTTGTTCTGAGTTGATTCTAAACGACAAAAAATACACTGAACCCACAGACATCACCAATATCCTGGCAGACAGGTTCAGTGCAAACTTCTCCACCCCCTCTCCCCCAAAAGAGCAAGTATCTATCCCGGCAGAGTGCAGCCTCCCAAACATCTCTGATGCTCAGGTGAAGGCTGCCCTCTCCAAAGCAAAAAACACTGCTTCCATGGGACCAGATGGCGTCCAGGGTTTGCGTCCTACATGAACTCCAAGAAGAACTAATCCCTCAAGTAAAACTGCTGTACAGTCTCAGCCTCACTAAAGGATATGTGCCCAAAGAATGGCGTACAGCAATAGTGGTCCCACTCCACAAAGGTGGCTTCTCTGTGGACCCTGGAAACTATCGCCCCATAAGCCTGACTAGCCTAGTCTGCAAGGCTATGGAGAGGATCATCATGGAACTCATAAACAAAGACATTGGGGATCTACAGACACTAGATCCTACTCAATTTGGCTTTGTCAAGGGCAGATCCTGCCTTCTGAACCTGGTCGACTTCTTTGAAACAGTCACCAAGGCCATAGATGAAGGGAAAGTAGTCCACACAGCCTATCTGGACCTCGCAAAGGCATTTGATGCAATACCCCACTCGGGCATCATAGATGAGCTATCCAGCCTAAATATAAACCCCTATGTCACAAGATGGGTCGCAAACTGGCTCAAAGACAGAACACACTGAGTCAGAGTTGCTGGAGCCATGTCAGACTCGAAACCGGTCACAAGTGGCATCCCACAAGGTTCTGTCCTGGGACCTCTCTTGTTCGGTATTTACTTTTCTGAGGTACAGGCCAACGTGGGAGGACTATGGCTCACCAAGTTCGCAGATGACTGAAAACTGGGTGCCATAATTGACTCTCCAGCTGACACAAACATCCTTAAGAAAGGTCTCGCAGAGATGGATAACTGGTGCCAGAGCCATGGTCTAAAGCTAAATGCCAAAATGTGTATAGTCATACCCTTTGGCAAAAACAATGTGCCCACAAATTACCACATAGGTGGTAACCCATTAAGTACAGAGAAAGTAATTAGGGATCTGGGGACCCAAGTTGATAGCAATCTCTCCTTTGACAACCACATTGCCAAAGTGGTTAGAAAGACCTTCTACATAGCCCACCTCATCATGAAAGGATTCACATCTAGATCAAGAGAGGTAATCGTGCCCCTTTATTCATCCCTCATCAGGCCCATCATAGAATACAATGCCCCCTTTGGGATGTACCTTACCCGACACCTGCAGCAATAGAAAGACCCAAGAAGTACCTCACCAGGAGGATCAAGGGACTCAAACAGATGCCATATGCTGCTCGGTTAAAAAAACTCCAGCTCTACTCAGTTGCATACCGCCTACTTCGAGGCGATCTATACCTGACATATAAAGCTATGTCCAACCCAGAATTAATGGACATGCTCCATCTCAGTAAATCTAAATCCCTTAGAGCCACGAGCTCGAGGGACTTGAACCTCAGCACAGAAATAAATAGAACATGCTGGAGGGACAGATTCATAACCCAGAGGCTCCCTTCGCTCTGGAATATAATTCCAATTCATGTTAGGCAGAGCACCTCACTGACTCTCTTCAAGAAGAATTTTGATGAGTGGATGGGGGATCGTAGGTTTGTCCCAGGGATTATTTCCGTGTCACTATTAGGCAAAGGCACAGTAAACTAAACTTTAAAAAGGGCACAGCATACACAAATCAAGGGGTGGAGTAAGCCAAACACAATCGGGCTAGGCTTATAAATGCCCCAGGGCTGATAGCCTAGTATGAACCTATGAACCTATAAGTTTCTTACATTTGTAAGACAGGCATATGTATCAGAGTAGCATTCACAGGTGACATATGAATACTTACAACATCCCAGGTACCTGGCATAGCAGTGTCACAGTCAGTATTGGACAACAGACACTCCAGTAGTAGTCATACATGAGCTGACCTTTGCTGGGGTGACTCAGGGGTCCGTGCTGTGATCTATGTCACTGCAGACAGGCCCAGCAGGAATGGGCATAGGTGCCGGACACCAACATGTGAGTCTAGGAAGTCTTGTTGTGACCTAGTGTTTAACTTCCTATTTCACATTATTGCATCCCCCTTCTGCATTCCATTACATGCCTAATTGATTGACATACCTGCTATAGTGCTGAAAACTTTCCTCAGAATAATGCAAATGTTTATGCTTGTGTAGTTGCAGTCTGTCTTTGTGTAGACAGGTTCAGACCTGTTTTGCATAGGCAGTAACCTGCCTTTTGTAGGTAATGCACATGAGCAGGTGATAGTCTGTGCACCAATTGGTGTTTCCCACTTACTACTTGCATCCAGAGCAGCTGTGTTGTCTTTCCATTAGCCAATGCCACAGCAACACAGTGCTATAATTAGGTCCTTCATGTGGGCTTTGCCCCTTTTCCTTCTCAGTGAGGAGGACATTATGGAGGTGTGGGGGCTACAGCTTCACAGAAGGTAGGGAGAAATACCTCTCAGAACAAGAAATGTGGAGACAGCCCAACAAAATGGGGTCAGAGTTCCAGTATTGGGTACAGATTGTAAGTAAGAATTGCTGTTATACTCATAGAAGATTGTTAGATTAACAGGATTTGTCTGCACATGCATTTCCTGCATGACTTGACGTTTGACAGTGATATGTCTCTGAGATACCGCTCAACTGTCCAGATGTCCGTGTAATGCCCAGGGATTTGCCTCTTATGTTTGGTCTGTTCCTCAGACAATTTCTGTTTTTGAGAAATCAGTAGGATAATGTGAGGATTGAAGTCAGTAAATGTTGACATCCATTTGTGTTTCAGACATCATATCCTTCAGGGATGTTATGTTACAACAAACCCTGTAACACCAGTAATGGTTTCAGTTTGTAACACTATTATGTGAGATATGCCCATCTTTTTGTGCCCCTGTCCCCCAAGGATGTCAGGCTTTGTCCAGATGTCTTGCAGTAATAGGTTAAGAGGTATGGTATATCATGTTTTAGTGACTTCACTCCTGATATCACCCCACTGACTTAGCAGACTCCTGGATGTGGTATGCAGCAGTGGTCATAAATATGGTCCCACACCCTGGACATTCTGTGGAAATCTGTACAGTTGAGAGTTATGTATGTCTGGCCATTGTTAACAAACTGTCAAGATTGTGTAACAATGTAGTGTGTAAATGTTTGTTGGGCTGAGTTGGGAGAGTAGCAGATGTTTGTGTCATAGATCCTTTTCTATCTGACTGTGCATGCTGCTACAATTGCTGTTGGTCTATCAGGTGTATATGTTTGTAGGGGCAGACTGAGAAATGTCCTGTAACACCTCAGCATTCCCAGTAGACAGTGAGTTAGGGCAGTATGTGTTAGTGTAGTGTCTGACTGGCAATCAGGATATGTTCTCAAACAATCGTTATACTCTAGAGTTCATTGGGGTACTGGTATGTTGCTATGGCTGTGGTACAAATGGTTGTGGGTGGACAATTTCTCACCAATGTTTGCTTTTCCCTACAGTTACAACCCTGTAGTGCATGATATATTTGAAAATGCATGGGTAATTCCCCAGAGCTGATTTGGGGTAGTGTTGTGTTGGTCTGAATGTACTTCAGAAGGTGCTGGGTGAAATGGTTGGCAGCTCTCAGCATTTTTTCTCTTCAGTTACATGACTGCAGTCATACCTCTCCACTGTCCAGATGTTGAGACACTGTCCATATGCGTGGTTCATGTGTCTGGTGTGTTACCCATTACAGCTGTGGGTTTCTGAAAAATATCTGGGAAGATGTGAGCATTGACATCAGTAAATGGTGACAGTCATTTGTGTTTCAGACCTGTAATCTATCAGAAAATATATGTTAAAACAACAATGTATGTCACTATTGTTTGCCCTTTATCCTCCCACTTTTTCAGGCTTTTTGTAGATGTCTTGCAGTGAGAGATTGTTTATATATATATATATATATATATATATATATATATATATATATGTATATATATATTTATTTATAAATACATACATATGTATATAAGAGTACTACGGATATGTATTTTTCCCTTATGTTAAATGACTGTAGTGCATGATATGTTTGTAAAAGCATTACAAGTTCCTACAGCTGAGATGGTGTAGAGGTATGTTGCTTTGATTCTAGTGCTCAGGGTCCTGGGTTCAAGACTAGTAATAGGTGACTCTTCCCACACACTAGGCTGAACAAGGAGAAGGTTACTGTTAGCTGCCTGTTGGGTGCTAGGATCCGCCACATAACACAAGCACTCAGGTCACTCCAGAACAAGTACAAATACGTCTCTGTCATTGTCCATTTTGGTGTGAATGACCTGAGCCACACCTCCCTGGACTACATGAAAAGAGACATGGAGGAGCTCTCTGATCACGTAGCCAGGGCCAGTATGACCCTGACCCTGAGTAGCATCCTGACCTCACCAAGAATGATACCACAGTATAAAGAAAAAAATTATCAATTTCATCAATTGGCAAAGTTTCTGGTGTCATTCAAAGGGGATCCAGTGTCTGTCTGCCTGGGATGACATGCTCGACAAGCCACGCTGCTTCACTAGAGACAGCTTGCACCTGTCCCCCTTAGTCTTTTGAATTCTGGCCAAGGCTGTTGCCACCCCTATAGTGCCTTTTTTAGGCAAGGATCAAAAGACAAACCCACCGTTGTAAATAGCATAAGTAACAAAAAAATAAGGGTAATGCTACTCATTGCCAGAAGTCTAAACCTCAAAATGCATGCACTCGAGGCACTCCTCAGTATGGAGAAAATTGATATATGTGCAGTAACAGAAACCTGGTTTAAGGCTCCAGAGAGCACCCCAGTACTACCAGGCTACAACTCATACCATACATTTTGGCCACAAAATCTAGACCGAAATACAAAAGGCGGGGGCATATCCATATTCATCAAGGATACCCACACCTCCAGGTTAGTGGAACAGCACGATGCTTCAGAGATCATCCACGTGCAACTAACAATGGGCAAAACTGCAATTCAAATTGTAGCTTGCTACAGATCACCCACCATGTCCCAGGACCCCCATTCCGCATTTCTGAAAACACTGGGAAACATAAAGGTCCCACCAAACACCCTGATATTGGGTTATTTCAATTACCTAAATATTAACTAGGAGAACTACTCAAGTACTAACTCCCTTGCCCAACAATTCCTAGAATTTATAAACTCAAATGTCCTGGATCAACTGGTCAACACCCCCACTAGAGGTGGCAACATATTGGACTTGGTCATCAACAACATGGGCAACCGGTGTTCCACACCAGAGGTCAACCCCTCGCTGGTTAGATCTGACCATAAACTAATCACTGTGGATATCCACATTCCGCGCCATCCCCGGTCAAAGAATTCACCGTGAATAACTTTTCAAAAGCAAACTTCACGTTACTTAAGACCAAGGTGGAAAGTTTCAAAGCCCCCATGCTAAAGGATAACTCTGTCCAAGCTGCAAAATTCTTTACTAATGCACTCTACAGGCACCTACAAGAATGCAGGGATCGTGCTATTCCCAAGCAAAACCAAGACTCACTCCTCCAAGAAAAGGAAACCAGTCTGGTGGACCCCTGCCATAAACAAGCTATACAATAGAAGGAGGAAACTAGTACATTAAAGAGTAAAATCCCAAGAAGGGAAGACAGCCCTGATCAGTATCAGTAAGAAACTGCGATCCCTCATAAAATCATCCAAGGGTAGCTTAGAAAGAAATATTGCCAAGGACTCCAAAGATAACCACAAGGCATTCTTTAGCTATGTCAAGAATCTTAGTGGCAATTCTCAGATCTGCTCGGAGTTAGTGCAGAATGGCACAAAATACACTGAACCGACTGATACAGCCAACATCCTGGCAGACAGGTTCAGTGCAAACTTCACCCCCTCTCACCCTGAAAGGGCCCATAACTATACCATAAGAATATAGTGCTCCTGAAATTATTCACTCAGGTTAAAACAGCCCTCTTCAAAGCCAAAAACACAGCATCAATGGGAACAGACAGTGTCACAGGCTATGTCCTACATGAGCTCAAAGATGAACTAACCCCTCACCTAAACACTTTGTTCAAACTCAGCCTCTCCACAGGCTTCATGCCCATAGAGTGGCACACAGCCACAATTATTCCGTTCCACAAAGGTGGAGCCACAACAGACCCCGGGAACTATCACCTTATAAACCTGACCAACTTGGTCTGCAAAGCTGTGGAGTGCATCATCATGGATCTCAGTAACAGAGACATTGAGAACCTCCAAACACTGGACCCTACCCAGTTCAGGTTTGTTAAGGGCAGATCATGCCTCCTAAACCTGGTAGACTTCTTTGAGACAGTTACCAAAGTTATAGATGAGGGAAAGGGGGTCCACACAAACTACCTAGACCGCGCAAAGGCCTTTGACACCATTCCCCATTCAGATATTATAGACAAGCTCACCAGCCTGAACATAAACCCCTACATCACAAGATGGGTTGCCAACTGGCTCACGGACAGAACCCACATGGAAAGAGTTGTGGGAGCTAGGTCTGAGTCTAAAACAGTTACAAGTGGCATTCCCCAGGGCTCAGTCCTAGGACCCCTCCTGTTCGGAATATACTTCTCAGAGGTACAGGCAAGCACAGAAGGACTATGGCTGACCAAGTTCGCAGACAACTGCAAACTAATGGCTATAATTGACTCTCTGGCTGATACAGACATATTCCAAAAGGGTCTCACTGACAGAGATACCTGGTGTCAAAATCATGGCCTCAAGCTAAATACCAAAAAGTGCATAGTCATCCCCTTTAGAAAAAACAAAGTGCCCACAAACTGCCACATAGGTGGTGGCCCCCTAAATATGGAAGACGTAATAAGGGATCTGGGGACCCAAGTATATAGTAACCTCTCCTTTGATAATCACATTGCCAAAGTGGTTAAAAAATCCTAAGTGGCTCATCTAATTACAAAAGTGTTTGCATCCAGATCAAAAGAGGTCATCGTGCCCCTCTACGCATCACTCATCAGACCCATCATAGAGTACAATGCCCCATTTGGGATGTACCTTACAAGACACCTGTAACAGTTGGAAAGACCACAGAAGTACCTCACCAAGAGGATCACTGGCCTCAAATAGATGCCTTATGCAACTCGACTGAAGAAACTCCAGCTGTACTCAGTTGCATACCACCTACTCAGAGGTGATCTTGCTAACCCTCTTCAAGAGAAACCTTGATGGGTGGATGGGAAACAGAAAGTTTACCCCAGGGATCACTTCAATGGCTCTGCTGGACATAGGCACAGAGAACTAATCTAAGGGGGCAGCAAAAGCCATCACATTCCGGCTATGCTTATAAATGCCTTCAGGCAGATAGCCTAGTACCTGCCTATGAACCGATGACTTTTTTTCATTAATGTTACATTACCATAATGCATGATATGCTTGTAAAAGCATTACAAATCCTCACAGCTCAAATAGTGAACTGGTATGTTGCTGTGATCTTAGTGCACAGTGTCCTGATGTTGAGACTTGGCAGGGCTCATTATTTTGTTGTTGGACAGAACAAGTTCTGATGGAGACAAAGTGATTAAAAGGACTTTAAGTGGGTTTGCGGGGTTTTGTGCAAAGTTAAGTGATGCTAAGAGATGCTTACTTCCTCTTAGCTTTGCTTAGTGGAGCTTACTCCCACTTGCACCCACATTAATTTTAATTAAAGAAAAGAAAAATGGTTGATAGGAAAGTGGTGAAATAGGGGCAAGTAGGGGGTAAAACATTAGGAAAGCCAGCTAGGGATGTGCAGGACAGGTGTAGAAAAGAACCATAGCTCCACATTTCTTCTGCAGCAACAGCTGTGAATAATGTGTAGAATTTGGAATTTACAGCCTCAAACCCCACAGGAAGGGATGTTGGTGACAGATGTTTGTAGAATAATTTGTGGGTAGATCGATTAATTTCACTGTACATGGGGTGAAATGTAGAGCTATGTATGGGGCAATGCTTTTTTTTGTGGGACAGATACCCTTTTTTTAAGGTGAGAGTGGGATGTTGGGGAAAGGCTGTAGGTATGTTTGGGGAGGTAAGTTGGGTAGGATAGGTTGCATTCACAGATAGACCAGACAAGACAGTAGACAGGGGCAGTATATGACACATGAGGGGGGTAAACACCTTTGATGTTGAGGGTGGTTGGGAATCCGAAGCCCATGAGCCCCCTAATGGATACAGTGGGATTGAGGTCCCCACCCTTGGGCAGTCACCACTGTACCTTCACGGCCCCAAAGGTGTCTGTGCTGAGAGCTGGACAGGAGGTGCAGCCTTCCCCTCGAGGTGTGCCATGTGGCCTTCCATCTGGTGCAGCCATCCATCCAACTCTATGCAGAAGACTCTGCGCACCATACTCTGGAACTGGTAGCGGGTGAAGGTCTCCTTTATGCACCTGCTCCCAAGGGGAGATGGGCCCCATCCCCTGAGGCAGTCCCACCTGAAGGTGGTGCAGGACCAGCAGAGGAGGCAGTTCCAGGTTGGGTCCCAGACATGCTGGGGCCTAGTACCATGGCCAGATGAGGCAGGACAGGCACATCTGCTGGAATCTGCCTTCCAAAACTTGTTATGGTGTTGAGATTTTACAAAATATATTGGTTAATCATGAAAAAAACATTCAAAATTAGTTATAACAGCATGTGTGGGTGTTACAATTAACCCCATACAACAGATCTGAAACAATTGCATAGCAAACAGAACACATGCATAAATGGAACAACAGTATGCATTGTAACAGCATGCCAGTAACACTGATGGCAACAGGCCACCAATGATGGTATTTGAACAAGGTATGTTAGCATGCAACTAATCAAATATATGAACAATAATAGAACACAAGTCCCAACATTAGGTTTTGAGAACAACATACCCATAGTATATGAATGATAATTATATTATCGGCTCAATTTGTGCTGAAAAGAAATATCCTGAAAACTAAAAGAAGAGCATTCCTGCACTGTCCCTCACTAAGGAAAAGGACTGCAAGGTCTATATTTTAAGTGTAACTGTTGTGCTAATAGATTGCTTGGCTGAACTGGGTTGACAGCTAGCCTATAGTAAAAGATATCTTAACAGTCTTGGACTCCCTAGTCAGGCTGCTGTAATAAGTAATAAAAAAGCATTCTACAGCTTAAACAGCATGTATAACCCATCCCCCCCCCCGCTTACTTCATCTCACAAATGCTAAAGAAATAACAGTACAAAAGTCAGGTTAAAAGCTTGCTTTTTCCCAACAGTCAGTGAAATTGCCTGGCTAAGCTACAAACTTTGTATAATACAGTATTGAGTAAAACACAGCTCACTTTTAAAAGAATTGAGTAAAAGTGAGTAGATTGCAGCTCACTTTAAAACGAACTGAGTAAAAAAACTGTAAAGTTGTATTCTTTAAGCCTGCATACTCACAGACCATGAAAAGCCTTGTAACTTGGTATAGCCCTTCTCCGCTTGCCCTCGCTCCACTCGGGCTCGCAATGCACTCCACCCTGCCCCCAAATACCACCCACCCCACTACTGCTAAATTTAAGCTCAACAAACCACTCTCCCTCCTACAACCTATCATTGATAACCTGCACCTCCATACACCACCTCTTCCTGCCAAGAACCCCCTTAATTCTCCACCTACATTCCTTACCAAGTACCACTTCTATCAAGATGAGACCAATTATGTTCCTTTCAGTTATATTGCCCGGGCTGTATCTCCTCACCATCTATGAAAACCAGTCCTATCTTGGCTTTTACCACCCCATATCTCATACCATCTCTGCTCCCAGCTTGAGT
Source organism: Protopterus annectens (assembly GCF_019279795.1). Lineage (NCBI taxonomy): Eukaryota > Metazoa > Chordata > Ceratodontiformes > Protopteridae > Protopterus > Protopterus annectens. The sequence goes on along the minus strand of NC_056741.1, from coordinate 113,386,472 downwards.
GAATCAGACCAACCCCTGGTGCACTACAAACCTGTTCTCTGCACTTTTAACAACCACCAACTAACTAGACCATAGACCATCTCCCCCAAAACTAGATATTATAATAAAATAATAAGTAAAGTTCTGAAAATAATAATTACAGTACAATTTACTCTGATGAGGGATGGAGATATCCACCCTAAACCTGGACCCACCCTTCCCACAATCTCTCAGCCCACTACCACCTTCAACATATGGCTAAATGCAAGGTCTCCTAACTGTCTCCTGACTTGTCACCTAAACATCAGGAGTATTAACAACAAGGTCCATAATCTTCATGCCCTTCTAGCCACCTACTCACCTGATGTGTTATGTCTTACTGAAACCTGGCTAAAACCAGGAACTAAAAATGATGAGGTTATCCCACCAGGGTACAACATACTTAGACTAGACTGAAACACCAGGAGAGGTGGAGGAGTAGCAGTTCTGTTTAAAAACACAATAGATGTCACTCTAGCCCCACAACAACCCACCTTGTTCAATAATGCAGAAGCCCTAGTTAGCAAACTACAGCTCAACAAAAGTAAATTTATATTCATTGCCTGCATTTATATCCCCCCCGGCAACAATGCAAATACCTTAGAAGACATCCTCCAATGGCTTTCCAACACATATCTCCATGAAACTATGGTATTATTAGATGGGCTGGAACAATTGTTCCTCTGAATCTCCCACCACCGATATAAACCTTCACAGCTATACCCAACTTGTATCCTCACCCACCAGAATAAATAAATCCAACTACAAAGGCAGTATCATGGACTGGATTCTTATCAACAATCACCCAGACCTGTATAACATGGGTACCCTCCCAGATGATATAAGTGATCACCTACTCACTTACATCATTAAGCATAAAGTAGATAACCACCACAAAGTTCTTTATAAATATATCAGAAACAACAAGAACTTTAACTCCACTGACTTTCAGAATGAACTTAGAGCATGGAATTGGGCCATACTTAAAGAACTTCCACTAGATGATGCTGTAGAGTATTTTAATTCTAAATTCGTCTCCATTCTAGATTCCCACCCTCCTATCTGAACCCTTAGAGCCAAAACTAAGACTGCCCCCTGGCTCTCTAAAGTAACCAAAACCAAAATCATAGCAAGAAATAAAGCATGGGACAATTGGCGCACCTCCAAAGACCCACTTGACCTTATTAAATTCTGATAACTAAGGAATGATACCAAGAAAGCCACATTGCTAGACAAAAAAAACTTCTATCAACACCTTCAGCAAAAACACCAGAACAAACCTCAAAAATTTTGGGCAGGCATAAACAAACTGCTCCACCCTGGCCAAACCTCCACCCCCACCCCCTCAACTTGCGACCTTAAAACTCCAGAGAAAACTGCTAACATGATTAACAACTTTTTTACCAAAACCATCCAATCACTAGCTAGCCAACTACTCCCACTAGCTCCTTTCAAAACTCTTCTGCAACCACTACCACAGTCCTTTTCGCCTTCCAACCTGTATCTACATTGACCATCCAATCTCTAATTAACAAACTAAAGCCCACTACCTTGGCAGCTGATCTCCTCCCACCAGAATATTTACAAAAAGGGGCAGATGCCTTTGCATACCCTGTCTCGATCATAATAAACCACACCTTGACTGAAGCCACTATCCCCTCTCTCTCTGGAAGGTTCCCCATGTCATTCCCCTTCATAAAGGAGGGAATTCTTTAGAGCTCTCAAACTTCTGACCAATAGCCATAATATCACCACTGGCCAAAATTATGGAAAAGTGCATCCAGAACCAATTAATGCACAATCTCACCCAAAATAAACTACTGGCCAATGCTCAGCATGGTTTTAGGCCACACCACAGCACCACATCAGCCCTCCTATCCTTCTCTAACTCTAACAACACCAGTCGAAACAATAACAAACTTACCTCAACTCTCTTCCTAGAGCTCTCTAAGGCCTTTGATATGGTCAATCTTTGCACCTTGAAGGAACTGTCACTGAATAGTAGCGACATTAAAAGGCTCCAATCTTACCTGTCTGATAGGCAACAAGCAGTTTTATGGCAGAATACCCTAACCACACGTCTACCCATTACTCTAGGAGTCCTCCAAGGCTCCATACTTGGACCACTACTCTTCTCAGTCTTTATCAATGACCTACTCACCATCACTAATCCAATGAAAAAAAACTCCAGAGGTACACCACGACAAACGGATCCGACCTGACGAAAACCTTTTTATTCACACAAAGAGCACAGAGCAATGGCCAGTAAGTGATTTCACATTTCTCTGAATGCTTCTTCAGAATTAAAAAGTACTCCTTCTATAGTACATCAATATAAAGGCAGGTTTAACCAGCTTGCACCAATCAAAATCATCTCATTACATTGTTAATTAATTCAGTAATCAAAAATCATTTAAATCATCCCTGCCTAGTAGTGTTTACAATACTGAAGAATGTAGTGGGTCATCACATAACAATGCATATAGAAAGCATATGCAAATGTGTGCATGCAATAAAAACAAACATATATATATATATATATATATATATATATATATATATATATATATATATATATACATATACACATATATATATATATATATATATATATATATATATATATATATATTTATACACACACACTAACTAATAAAATGTACATAGAAAATATATACAACAAGATACAACCATTGACATATAAAATATGGGCATTCATATAAATGTCCTACATCTAAAAACATGTTTATTCTAGACATTTTACATTCATAATGACAGTAAAATTTCATTACCATAAAAATGTGCTGTTCCATATATAAACTACTATTCCATAAACATTTCATATGCATGTATATATATACAAACATGTATTCATACTTGTATACCAAGGTAATAAATAGGGGTCTGCCCATTAAAAGTGACTAGTGAGTAAGGAAGGGGTCTATCTTTAAGGAAGGGTTTCAGTGAAACCCTATCATTACCAGTCACTTTTAATGGGCAGACCCATATTTATTATCTTGGTACAGACGTATGAACAGCAGATTTCTTGGTAATGAAATTTTACTGTTATTATGAATGTTAAATGGTTAGAATAAACATGTTTTTAGGTGTAGGACATGTACATGAATGCCCATATTTTATATGTCAATGGTTGTATCTTCCTAAATATATTTTCTATGCACATTTTATTAGTTAGTGTATAAATATATATATATATATATATATATATATATATATATATATATATATCTATATATTATATACTAGCTGTAACCGGCCACGTGTTGCTGTGGCTCAGTCTGGTTAAATGGAAAAAAAAGAAAAGAGAAAGCGCATGCTTCTAATATGTTTATTTTCACAATGCTTGTTGGTATACAATATTTTTTGTTGTTCCATTGTCTGTGCAGATATAGAGATTGTCTGGTTTGCCAACTCTAGAACACGCAACATATAATTGTCCATGTGAGAAGCAATCCGTGTGTAGATAAAAAAACGCACAATACTAAAGATTGGCCCTGAGCTTTGTTGATGGTCATTGCCAACGCCAATCGAATTGGGAATTGCAATCTCTTAAATTGAAATGGCATATCTGTTGGAATCATAGGAATGCAAGGAATGAGGACATCTTCACCTTTGAAAGGTCCTGTCAAGATTGTTGCTTCTATGACGTTGCTCATTAATTTTTTTACTGCAGGCTGCGTGCCATTGCAAAGCTTTGGCTGGTTGATATTTCGCAACATGATAATTGGCATTCGATTTTCAATTGCAGTACGTGCGGTGGCATCCCTGGCAAATTGAGTGAATTCAAAAATTCTGTTGGATAATTAACCGCTTCATCTGCTTCCACAACCGTGTCAACGGACTTGTATGTGACTGCCTCGCTTGGAATGTTAGACTGAATAATGTTGTTAAGTTCGTAGACATCTTTGTTCTTGGCCACAAGAATAGCTCGTTCAGTCAGCCAATCATGATTCTTATAATTGGTTTGAATATTGTAAAATACTTTTTCAACCAATTCTTTTGACGTTATTAAATTGCAGAAGTTATGAGGCAATGAAATTCGTCCTGAGGTCAGATCAACTGGCACCTTTCCTTTCCCAATTTCCAGCAATTGATGTGAGAATATCTAGCTAATCGATCATTTTGCAGCAGGACACGCATATTTGTAGTTAATTTTAACGTCTTTACGTGTTGCCACAAAGTAGAGTATTTCAGGCAAGCATTTATTTCATCCACTGGTGTCGATCGAGGAATTACAGGAAATGTGGCCTGAAATCTCCTGCAAGCAATATTAATGCATTCCCAAATGGTCTGATGTTTCCACGCAAATCTTGCAATGATCGATCAAGAGCCTCGAGCGATTTTTTTGTGGCCATTGTGCATTCATCCCAAACAATAAGTTTGCATTTCTGTAATACTTTTCTCATGCCGGATGCTTTGGAAATGTTGCACATGGGAGTTTCAATGAATTGCATGTTCAATGGCAATAAGCGGAATGAGCAGTTCTTCCACCTGGTAGCAATGTTGCAACTATTCCGGATGACACAAGAGCTAAGGCTATGCCGTTTTGGGATCGAATTGCTGCCAGAATCAATCTAATTAGGAATGTTTTACCAATTCCTCCTGGTGCATCTAAGAAGAAGATTTCTCCAACCCCATTATTGACAGTTTGCATTATTTGATCGGAAATCGTAAATGGATCGTAAATTGGAAACATTGAAATGGAATCGTAAAATATTTAGTATAACGTGTGTTGCTTTTACATCCAACAGATGGCGCTGTTTTTCAAAAAAGCATGTTTTTACCTGTCACAGGTATGACATCTATATAATACGCGTGTATTCGAATGCAACGTGTGACATCTATATAATAGTAGGTATATAAAAGCACGCGCGTATTCGAATGCAACATTGTGTGAAAATTTCAGAGCAATCGGTGAAGAACTTTTGGAGATTTAAGATTTTGAACAAATGAACATTTACATTTTTATTTATGGAGATATGTTTGTTTTTATTGCATGCACACATTTGCATATGCTTTCTATATGCACTGGTATGTGATGACACACTACATACTTCAGTATTGTAAGCACTACTAGGCATTGATGATTTAATTGATTTTTGATTACTGCATTAATTAATGATGTAATGGGATGATTTTGGTGCAAGCTGGTTAAACCTACCTTTATATTGATGTACTATAGAAGGAGTACTTTTTAAGTCTGAAGAAGCATTCAGAGAAATGTGAAAGCGTTTACTGGCCATTGTTCTGTGCTCTTTCTGTGAATAAAAAGGTTTTCATCAGGTCGGATCCATTTATTGTGGTTTGCCTCTGGAATTTTTTTCATTGTATTTGCTCTTTTGCTCATCAGGGGCACTTTATTCAGAGCTCTGTTTGCCTTGACTTTTCTGTATTGGATTTCAGCTACGGAACATGACAAGAGACCATTTACACAAGGTTTAATCTGTTGAACTCCACTTTAGGAGAAAACTCTAAACAGAAAGATGATGTGTCTTTTTTAAGACTTTTGAAAGCAGAGACTAATCCATTATTGAAATTGACCAGGACTGAATTAATGGCTAATGCTAATCATGGTAATAACACTGTGCACAATATAAATGTGGTACAACTTACCGGGAAGATGGAAAATACTTTGGATAAGCTTAAACATGCACAATGGCAGAGGAAGCACATGGAAGCTTGCCTCTGGTTTAAGGTAGTACCTAGAGGTCTGCGTATTTTAAAGATGCTCACTTTCGGCAACACATATCCAGAGTTTCTAATTAAATGGCAACAACTGAATATTGAAACAAGCTGTGGTTATATGCAGTTGCTTATTGAGCACTATAGGGATGTTGAGAGAGGACTTGTGGATGAAGCAACTAGTACACAGCAAGAACTAGCGAATGCCCTTTTAGTGATCAAATTGAATGATTTTTTTTTTTTTGTTAGAACTAAGTACACACTTAGCACTACTTGAAAACAAATTAATGCAGGTGAAAAAGATGGGCAGACCCCTATTTATTACCTTGGTACACAAGTATGAATACACGTTTTTATATATATATATACGAGTATGAAGTTTTTATGGAATAGTAGTTTTTATATGGAACAGTAGATTTTTATGGTAATGAAATTTTACTGTCATTATAAATGTTAAATGGCTAGAATAAACATGTTTTTAGAAGTAGGACATTTATATGAATGCCCATATTTTATATGTCAGTGGTTGTATCTTGTTATATATATATTTTCTATGCACATTTTATTAGTTAGTGTGGGTGTGTATGTGTATATATATATATATATATATATATATATATATATATATATATATATATATATATATATATATATATATATATATATATATATATATATATGTGTGCGTGTTTGTTTTTATTGCATGCACACATTTGCATATGCTTTCTATATGCATTGTTATGTGATGACACTACATTCTTTAGTATTGTAAGCACTACTAGGCAGAGATGATTTAATTGATTTTTGATTACTGCATTAATTAGTGATGTAATGGGATGATTTCGATTGGTGCAAGCTGGTTAAACCTGCCTTTATATTAATGTAATACAGAAGGAGTACGTTTTAAGTCTGAAGAAGTGTTCAGAGAAATGTGAAAGCACTTACTGGCCATTGTTCTGTGCTCTTTGTGTGAATAAAAAGGTTTTCATCAGGTCGACTCTGTTTGCCGTGGTGTGCCTCTGAAGTTTTTTTCATTGGATTTGCTCTTTTGCTTATCAGGGGCACTTTATCCAGAACTGTGTTATGTTTGCCTTACCCGCCATCACTCCCAAGGCCACCTGCATCCAATACACTGACGACTCTGCTTTAATATGTACCGACTCCTCCTCAACTGAGCTTATAACCCTAACCCAGAATACTTTCAGTGATGTGGAAAAATGGTTTGCAAACCATCAGCTTCTATAAAAGCCCAACAAAACTAAACTGCTCATCTTTTCCCCCACCTGCAAATCCTCCTCACCATTCTTTACTATAAGTTCTAACAACAGCACAATCATATCCCCGGATACTCACACAACTCCTGGGTGTCACAGTCGATAACGCCCTAAAATATGATATTCATGTCAATCAAGCCATCAAATCTTTCACCAAAAAAACTGCACTCCCTATACAGGATCAAACCCTTCCTCACTCCTTTTGCAAGAACCACTATCGCTCGGTCCCACCTACTGTCTACCCTCCTCTATGCCTCCCCCCTCTTCACTAACCTGACCATGCCACCCTTATCAAACTTGCTAGTTGTTACAACCATATTGCTAGATTTTCTACAGGTGCTACCTCTAGGAACCACCATTGTATCAACCTAACTCAACTAGGATGGCTAGAGTGGCCCAGTCTTCTCCAATACAACCAACTTATAATAACCCACAAAATACTATATCAACCCAAAAAAACATCAGCAGTAAATAGGATCATCAAACCATACAACAACCTGAAGACACTATGCTCTTCTGAGAAACTTCTGGTACAAACAACTAAGAGCATAAATGTGGCTGGGGACTCACTATTTGCCAACTCAGTAAGCAAAATTTAGAATATGCTACCTCTCAAACCTACTTATCAGTCCTACTTAACCCAGTTAAAAAAAAAGCCATAAACTGCACTTCCAACAGCATTGGCAGTCCCTGCTTAAACCTCGACTAATCACCACCCACTGTTCCTGCAAACTCTCCCTAAGCATTTCAATCTTATACTCTAATAAGTGTACAAATTCTTGAAGGGACTTAGCTCATAACTCATTGTATTATTGTCTGAAATTGGAGCCACATGATTTTGATGTTGTCTACTATGTTTTAACCATATTTGTCACCCTACTGAAAACTGCATATTATACTTATCTCTAAATGTTTCTATTGTTCCTAATGTATTTATACTCTGCTTTCTGGAGCTTTTCTTCCTGGGCCTCTGCTGAAAATGGACATATATCCAGTCGGACTTTCCCGGCAAATAAATATAAAATAAAATGAATAAATAAATTATTGATGCAGATAAGGGGTGGGGAGAGAGACAAAAAGTCCATTAACAACTGTTTAGGCTTCTATTTTTCACAGCAGTACTGCTCAGTACTCTATGGGTCTGCCCTCACTTTACATCTACCTATGGCCCATAGCTTCTGTAGCACAAACATACCTATTAAACTGTCAACCTGGAATGGTATGGGGCAAACTGTGACAACTCTGGGTACATGACTAGAGGGGACTCCTACATGTCAGGGTTACATATCTGGCACAGAATGGGTACCCTGCAGTACTATGTGAGTGTGCTACTGGCATACTTCAACTGGTTTCCTATCTGTGTCCAGGGTTATTGGCAGCAGCGACCACTAGCCGTGACAGCATGATACTTGAGAGACATGTATCAGGAAGAGTGCATGTTGTATGTACCTTATCCTACTCTCATTTGCAGACAAGGGATTCAACAGTGGAACAGTTATACATGGTGTATTAGTATACCCTTCATACAGCTACTACCAACATTTCTTTACCTGTAAAACCTGTGGAGAAAATATCTGTTCACACTACCTTACTGTTTATTCCTTGTGTGTAGATATGTACACATTTTACTACCACTCCCTGGATTTGAACTGTGTCTGGGTGTGCAAAATCAACAACTGAGCTATTTCTCATCACAATGAGCTACTGGGGAACTGCTGTTTCTCATTTGACTGGTTTCTGCCAATACTCTCTTGGTTAGACAGTCTCACCTTGGAATCCTGAGATGTATGCATGACAGTGTACTGTGCATAAACCCTTTGAAATAATACAATCTGGAAAGCAAAGGTTAACATACGGCAATGCTACATGGTATACACTGTGATACATTACACATTACTATTCAGGGTTCAGAGCTTAGTGCAGTATATATTTCATATTTAATTTATATCTTGTTTTACATCTTCACAATCTACAGTTTTTCTTAACTCCTGGTTCTCAGAACAATCTCAGTTAATGCATGCTGTCAAAGCCATATTTCCTGTGTAGAACCTGTATACATTCTATTTCTTCAGCAACATACCAGAGTAAACACAACAGTTTGTGGTATGGATCTTTATTACAGTGACATGACACAGGGCTTTAGTACTACATATCCTGTAGATCAATATTAGTTGGACAAATTTTATTCGGTTAACACAGTAACAGTATACCTACTGGCAGTAAAAATGTACTCCTTCTTAGTTATTTCCACTATATACTGCAGGATATATTTGTACTCACCAGCCTGTTGCCGCAGCCTTAACAGTCTGTTGGCATGGGCTTTGATGTTGCTAGCCAAAAGTGCCCCCTTCCTCTGCTTTAGGTCAGCATAATGGTGCCGTACCTGCTCATCAGTTCAGGGAATGCCAGTAGCACTGGTGAGATCACATGCGAGACAGTGCCAGACCTCCACTTTGTATTGTGAGCCCTGGTACTGGCTCTGCAGCAGTCTGTCATCATGGTTTTCTAGAAAGATTCCAGCCATGACCTTGGACTCTTGAATGCCCCAGCTCTGTGCCCGAAAGCGTGCTCCTTCACCAATGCCCGACATAGTACTTGCACATATAAACTACAACAGGTTCTGGCTGTATTCCCACCAGTGCAGTTTAAATAAGGCTGTATTCCTGCCCTTTGCTGTCATTGGACCATTTTGAAACTGTTGAGCACAGCTAATCAGTGCGCAAACCCACTAAGCTGTGTTGAGCAATGCTTAAAGGAGTAAGTGTTGAGAGGTGCTTAACAGTGCACAAATCTACTTAGCTGAGCTAACCACCACTTAGAATTTACATCTAAGCAATGCTTAAACTGGCTAAGCGTAGCTGAACAATGTTTAGCATTGCACAGTTTTCATTTAAAAAAATATTAGAATTGTAGATAAATTCATCATTACTAACATTATTAGGTGTATATGATTTACTTTACATGACATCCTCCTATGTGCTTTCATTACATTACCTTGGGGTGTGACTATACTGTATGGGTCACTTGTGTATACATGGATGATTTCCCATGTTATATGCACTCAAACTTCCATTTTGGACCAGCTACCAACACTGGTTGATAAATATCACTTGCTACATAATTTAACATAAAGAGATTAATTTTAACAATTTCCCATGTAAATAAAATGCTTGTCTTGGTACTTAAACCATGAATGCCTGCATGCAAAGCCAGGACTCTAACCACTATGGTAGCTCATCATTAGAATTTTAGCTATACATTTTTATTTAGCTATGAGATGTTTAACCAATGCTGTGCAGAGGGCCCTAATGTGCAAACCTGCTCAGCTATGCTTAAACATACCTTAGTATGGAAAAAAAAAGAAAAGGAAATTAATAAAATCACTTTATTTACATGCATCAGTACTCCTTGTCAGTCACAGTAAGGGCAATTGTAAGGGGACAAATAGGGACAGATTTTAAATATTGCTCTTACAAACTTAGAACATTGATATAATAATATGTTTTGTATTAGCATGACTTTTCTGAAGGATGTGGAATCTTAAACTCAATTGTTTGTCATTATTTCCTGACTCCAATCCTTTGCTATTTGCCAGGTAGGGACAGCTGTTTGGGGGAACACACCAACAGTAGGCAGACATGTGGACATTTTGCAAAAACCTGTACAGTTAAGGGGTATGGCCTTAAGGCACTTTTGCAATGCAGGGGGTGTGTGACAGTACCTGTCACACACCCCCCGCATTGCTTGCTATCTTCATAGCTGCTTTCATTGTCCATGGACACTAAAAGCACTTGGAAAGTGCCATACGGCACTTTTACAATGCAGCGGGTGTGTGAAAGTACCTGTTACACACCCCCTGCATTTAATTTGTGATCTCCTATCTATATTTCAGTGTCTGCAGACACTGTTTTACTATTTTATTTGCTTTCAGTGTCCATGGACACTGAAAATCATTTAAAAAGTGCTGTACTGCATTTTCAGAGTGCAGGTGGTGTGTTAGATGTGTGAGCACTACTTAAACATGCCCCTAGCACTCAGTAGTGTTGTTGTCCACTTAGTGTTAGTAGTAGTGCATCTTCATAAATATGTAAAGCATGCTGCTGTTAAGGTTATGCAGAAATGAGCATGGCACACCTCATCACAAAAGGTTTCTCATCCAGGAAAAAAGAGGTCATTGTTCCCCTCTACTCATCACTCATTAGACCCATTATAGAGTACAACGCCCCTTTTGGTATGTACCTCACAAGACATCTACAACAACTGGAAAGGCCACAGAAAAACCTCACAAAGAGGATTACCTGCCTCAAACAGATGCTCTATGCAGACTGTCTCAAAAAACTCCAGCTTTACTCTGTTGCATACCGCCTACTCAGAAGCGATCTCTGCCTACCATACAAAGCTATGTCAAACCCAGAGCTGTTGGACATGCTCCACGTAAAGAAATCCCAACCCCTCAAAACTACATGCTCTAGGGACCTAAACCTTGTCACCACAATAAACAGAACATGCTGGAGGGATAGATTCCTGTCTCAGAGACTTCCCATACTCTGGAACAAACTTCCTATCTATATCAAACAAAGCTCCTCATTAGCACTTTTCAAGAAAAATCTTGGTGATTGGATGGGAGATAGGAAATTCACCTCGGGGGTCACTTCTGTGGCTCTGCTTGACAGGGGTACAGGAAAATAATTTTCTTGGGTGGCAAAAGCCAGGGTACCATTTGGCTAGGCTTATATAGGCCCTTAGGCCTATATCCTACTACCTACCTATGAATCTATGAACCTATGAATCCTGGGGCAGATAGGCTTGCATAATTGATGATTATTATTTTAATGACATAATGAATTAATATGGTGTGCAGTACCTTAATAGGAAACATTATAATATTTCTAATATGTAATAAATAAAAAGGGAGAATCATTGCATAATAAAAAATGTAATACATGTTCCATTCCTTTGCAAGGTATGAACTCATGATAACTGCAGATTTGGAATGTGTAATACATACGGTTTTGTGACATCCAATCAGTCAGCTAGTGCAATAACATTTTTTATAACTCAGCATTGTAGCAGATTCAGTATATACATATTTTACTGGATTCCTTAAGTGGTAAGTGGAAAATATTCAGTAAATAGTAAAAAATGTACTTATTCCTTATAATATACCATTTGTAATCTCAGGGAAATGTGTCATTCCACAAAAGGCATACATGGTCTGGAGCTGAACAAATTTCAGTGGAAGTCAGGCAAAACTTTTATAAATAGTAACGTGATTAACTTTACCTTAGAAAATAAAGATTACCTTTTGTTAAAGCTAAGAGGACATGTCTGATGAACAGTGAAAGCAGACCATGCACCACACAGAATAGCCCACACATATCATTACATGCATCAATTACACTCTATGTGTGTTTTTTTTTTATTTATTTATTTTTTTTATAAGAGAGGAAACACTAATTTAAATGTCATATTTCATAGGTCTGGACTAAACGCAGCCTTTTGAACTGTCCAGCTGTATCTAAATGACATTTTCCACAGGTCTGGATTAGATGTAGTTTCATAAACTGCTCAGCCATATCTAAATGTCATATTCTGTAGGTCTGGACTAGAAACAGTCACTTGAACTGCCCAGCCATATCTAAATGTCATATTCCACAGGTCTGGACTGGATGCAGCCTCATGAACTGCCCAGCTATATCTAAATGTCATATTCCACAGGTCTGGACTGGATGCAGCCTCTTAAACTGCCCAGCCATATCTAAATGTCATATTCCATAGGTCTGGATTAGATGCAGCCTCTTAAACTGCCCAGCTATATCTAAATCTTATATTCCATAGGTCTGGACTAGACTCAACACATTGATCTGAACAGCCATATCTAAATGTCATATTCCACAGGTCTGGACTAGACTCAGCCTCTTGAAGTGTACAGCCATATACCATACATGGGTCTACTGCATGGGGTCTCTTACTATTGCCACTGACTGGTCACCATTAGTCATAGCAGGACTGGAACTTGGAGCTGCAGTCACAGCATGGGTCTGTAAACCACCAGACTGGCACATGATCATGTTGTGCAGAATGTGACATGTAGTAAACATAATGCTTGCAGTACCTGGGTTATACTGAAGGGCAATTCCAGACTTATCCGGGCAACAAAATCTGGTACAAGGATGTGTTAAATTCCTCTTCTGCAGCTCCAATAACATTCCTCACAGGAGTTATAAGTAACGGCTCCAGTGAATAGCCTGCATTACCTGAAAATAGAAAACTAAAAGAGAAGGGGATGAGACACAAAAAATGAAAGGAGGTTTAATGCTAAGCTATTACACCAATTTAAAGTGTCCAAAAATATAAGGACCTTTATTAAATACATTAAGAAAGGCCTCCTAATTTATTCAATAAAGTTCATTATATTCTTGGATACTTTGAAGTGGTGGAACAGCTTTGCTGATGTGTTTGGTGTATATAAGTAGATTGCATTAATACCATGCAAATCTTGTTATTGGGCTTGGACCTTTGCATTTTTTTGTGTGTTTTTAGTACTAAGCTACACATTTTCCAAATACTTACTAATTAGATAATGGTTATTAAACTTTCCACTTAACTACATGACCACTGGGCCTCCTACCATGCAGGATGAGGTGGTAGAGTGAGTTAGTATACCAGATGTGGGAAGCATGGGCCAACATATTGATGATGCACCCCCATGCATCACACATTATCTGGCAATTGATGGAATAGTAGCTCTTCCTATTGAGGGAGCACTCACCCTAAGAACAGAAGGGGCCCTGATTACAACATGGGTGCAGTCTATCACCCCAAGTACCTCAGGGAAATCTGCCATCCCATAAATGGCACATGTAGTCTTGGCTTAGTCCTGAGGTGACACTGTGACATAGATGTACTTATCCACATGTGCCATGAGTATACCATGGAACTGCTGAAGTATCCTCAAGGCAGAAGCTTGAGAAATATCCAAAATGTCCCTAGTCTACTTCTGGAAGGTCCCAGTTGCAAGTACAGTGAAGACTATACCTTGGTATCCACAGAAATGCCAAGCATCACCCCACTTAATGTCTATGAGCCATACATACTCACAAACCCTTAAAATATGGCTCTAGTTAATTTGGTCATGTTGACTCTAAACCTATCAAGAACTTCCAGATTATCAAAATTGTAATGATTAATTCATTGTGTATATTTTGGCCTTGTTGGCCAGCAAGTCATGTTTTGACTGTGCCAAGATGAGAAGTTCACACTGACAAATAACAAAGTTAGCAGCAAGAAAGAGCATCTTTGACAATTGCAAAGTAGATAGAAATGGTAAAATTCCTCTTTTTAGAACGTGTCTTTGGCTAGCACAGAAATACATCAAGATATGTCTAGGAATCGAAAATAGGATGGAAGAGGGATTATTAGCATAAGAAATTTTCCATCACTTTTCATTACCATCTCATTATTCCTTCATTTGCGTACATTTAATTAAAGCCACCGTATAAGCATAAATGCTCTCTATGTATTGCAGAAAAGCTGCAGTCATGCCCCAACATCGCCAATTGCTCTAAAACCTTCACTTAATGACTATGAAAACTGCCAACAGTGTGATATGTCAGGATGTGTATAACAAGGCTATTTTTTTCCAAAGTTCAATTATGTAATCAGCAAGTTATATGCACTGCAACACTATTTGCTCGTTCGGTAGTCTCATTTTTTTTCTTAATCATACGTAAGATGTTCATTATGCTAAATTCTTTTTAGTTCTACTCCTTGAAGCTACAGTTGGTTTCCTTATAGCATGCAAAACTGTTAAAACTAGAGGATTTTTCTGAATTTCGTTTTCTGCACACAAACTCTGCAAGAAGATAAACAAACCACTATACCCAAGAATGAAATCAAATCATCACAATGCACATTATTGGCAACTTCATTTGATAACTATGTATTTATATTGTGAATTCTTCCTTGGTACAAATATCTGAGAAATCAAATATGAAAATATATTTGGGATTTCTATTACAGCAATCTGAAATTGGTATTTCTTAATTTTATACACACAAATAAGCATCTTTTGACTCTACGGTTTTGTATGATGGCCTGTATAAGTAAGCAAATAACATAATGACAATATTAAAAGAATGAAAAGAGGGAGATAGGAAAGGTTGAAAATGGAATGAGATAACAAAGAGGGGCGCAAAGAAGGAAAACATCATGATGGTTTAGCAGGAGGAGGTGAGAGAGGAGGGGTACTATGGATTTGCTGGGGGTAGAGTCTATTTTTAGAACTTTTTTGTATATAAGACAAGTGGGTTGTAAGTATGTAAGATGGTGTAGGAGTGAAGATAAAGGAAGGAAGGGGTCAAGATGGCTGTTGCCTAACACACAACTCTGGTTCACAAGGGCTCAAAAGTTTCCACTGCTGAATGGTGTTACATTGAATGACCCTGATGTTGAAGGGGAAGGGACCTGTGTTGGTGACTGGGGAAGTGAGTTTCTAGGCACTGAAGAGAAGCTTTGATTGGCTGAAGTCATCTGTCCACTACCTGTTCCACCATGTCCTCAGCCAAGTCCCAAAGCTGATGTCCAGTGAGGCTTGTTAGGGTGCCATGTGCCAGGGTGCCTGCAGGACCTGTGGAACACCCAGATCCAGTGATGATGTCCCTGGATATAAACAGTGTGATCATTCCCTTATGTGGGAGCATACTTCTCAACCTCTAAGCACAAGAAATTTGGAGAAAGCCTAAAATAATGGGGAGGGGGGCAAAGGTCCAAAAATAGGGACAGATTTTAAATGTTGCTCTTACAAACTTAGAAAGTGACTAGAATAACAGGATTTGTGTTAGCATACATTTTCTGCAGGATATGAAGTCTGAAAATCAAATGTATGTCATTATTTAGTGACCTCAATAATCAGTGATTTGCCAGAAATCCAAAAATGCGAGGCAAAAATCTGGACATTCTGTGAAACTCTGTACAATTGAGAGGTATGCCTGGGAGGTATGCAGCTAGGCTGCTCCTGTGGAATTTAGATTTGTAAAAAAAATAATGAACAGAAATGGAAGAGAAAGAAAATAAAGAATGGAAAGGAATGCATGATGAAAATAAGAGAAAGGAAAAGGTGGGGATGGGAGACAAGAAATGCACAGAATGGAAAGGAATGCATGATGAAAATAACAGAAAGAAAAAGGTGGGGATGGGAGACAAGAAATGCACAGAATAATTTCACCCATAATATTACACATCACTTTAGTCATTATTATCAATCAATTTTATTTTTATTAATCCTTACCGAATTAAAGCAAAATGTATGGATAAGGCTTGTGCATACATGGGGACAATGAATGTATTGCTATCAAGTCTTGGTGGTACCTACATCGCCATTCTACTGATAACATAAATAAATGGTAATACATTGGATATTTCTGGCTGATATGGATTTAGTTGCAATGCTTTACTGAAAACACTTTGGTCCTTCTGTTACCATTTTTTATAATAGCCTTACAGTTATATATATTTATGAGGTCAATTAATACAAAAAATGCATTTGTTACTTTAATTTCCTTTTGATATGGTTGCAGTACTGCATTGAAAACACTTTAGCCCTCCTATTACCATTTTTTTATAAATAATGTGGCAGCTTATATATATATATATATATATATATATATATATATATATATATATATATGGGTCTATTTCATAATGTTCAATTTCATAGCATTGAGACCAAAACATCTAAATCCCAAAACACTGAAAACTCAGAAAACTGAAAATATGCTTCATAACACTGAAAACTACAATGCATATGTAAATAACATCCTCTCCACCTACAACAACAAACATACTTTCTACTACATTTCTGCAGAGGGGCAAGCCGCCCTGCACCCCCCACACCCCCTGTAAATTAAATATACCAACTTCAAGATTGCACTACAGTGGAAAAACGTTAATTTCCTAACCTCACTGTATCACAATCACCATACACTGAGGTTAGGAAATTAACATTTTTTCCACTGTAGTGCGATCTTGGAGTTGGTATATTTAATTTATGGGGGGTGTGGGGTTGCAGGGGGGCTTGCCCCCTGGCAGAAACATAGTAGAAAGTGCGTTTGTTCGTTAGGTGTTGTAGGTGGATGGGGATCTGGTTTACTTGTGCAATGTAGTTTTCAATGTTATGAAGCACACTTTCAATGTTCTGAGTTTTCAGCGTTTGGAATTTTCAGTGTTTTGAATTTTCAATGTTATGGTCTCAGTGTTATGAAATTCAATGTTATAAAATTTCAGTGTTATGAAGTAGACACACATATATATATATATATATATATATATATATATATATATATATATATATATATATATAGATCCCATCCTAATTGTCAAATTTACAGTTCTCCAAAACTCCACTACACCGAAACGGCACTCCTCTATTTTTCTCTAATTTTTGCTGGTGGGAAAGCCCCCCCGCACCCCCCATGTGGGGGGCTACTCCCCCACAAACCCTGAAAAATATGTATACCAACTCTGAGATTGCACTACAGTGACAACAAGCTGTACACCTACCTGCATGAAAGGAGACGTTTCGCGGACATGAAGATCGGAGTTTCAGAGAACTGTAATTTCAGCAATTAGGATGGGATCTATATATACATATATATATATATATATATATATATATATATATATATATATATATATATATATATATATATATATATATATATATATATATATATATATATATATATATATATATATATATACAGTTAGAGAAAGATAAATATAGATAGATATATGTATATATCTTTATTTAAAGACAAACATTTATTACTTGACATTTCCTTTTTAAATAACAATGGTTCAATTCATACTTACCCATAATCCCAACCAGTCTGGTAAGTCTCCTATATTGTTGACAGCTGCTGTAGTTTGTTTCTTCTTTGGCTAGATAGAAAAGACATAAGACCATTGTTTTTTTTTGTTTTTTTTTTCGCCTGCAGCTCATCTTTTCCCTTAACATTCCTGATATTATCAAAGTCTAAACCAACTATACTAGAAGTAGTGATTATAGTAACAGAGATAAAACAACCAGAACTGGGATCTTTAGAAAATGGTATTAGCAAATTACTTGGGAAAAATGGGAATTGTGGGAATAATACATACAAGGGAGGAATGAGGTTTAAAAGAAGGCAGGAGTTGAATGAGCTATGTAATGTAGATTATAAGTGATGTATGTTTGCAACTGGGATTCTGTCATTACTCTTTGTGATGTAAAATGCTTGCAACTATGATTGTGCCAGTATGGTTTGTTTTCATTTATATAAATGTATGATTGCTTATAAGTGATAATTTAATACAAAAATGTTTCTTGTTTAAAAATGAATACTTATACTGTAAAAGACATTTCAGTTACTGTTGCACTTGCTAGTATATTTGTTTATTTCTTTAAACATTTATAGGTTCATAGGTAAGTACTAGGCTAGCTGACCTTGTGGACCATTTTAAACCTAGTCAGTTTCCTTTTCAAGCTCAAAATAATCTATCACATTTGGTTAGATATTGACTTTACCCATGCCTTGGTCAAAAAATTATGTTTTATTCTAATGAGAATAACTCGGATCATACCACAGATAATTTGAGGAGACCCATGCATGGGATGAAGCATTTTCACCTGCATCTGCCCATTATTAGTACAGGGGTACTCCTGGGGTAAATTTCCTGTTTCCCATCCATAGATTTAAGTCACACAAACACAGACTTTGTTTTATGTGAATGGGAAGTCTGTTTCACAGTAGCAGTATCCTCTATGAGATATACCTGTCCCTCCAAACCATTCTCTTGATGTTGCAGAAGAGGTTTAGATCCTTACACAAGTATTTCTGATAACATTTGACTTGCTGATGTGCAGTCAATTTGTCAATAATTAGTCAGAGTATGCCTTGCATGCCAGACATAGATCAGCTGTTAGAAGTCTGTAGGATACTGAGTACAGTGACAGGGCTTATGAGTTGGTCCATGTAGGACATGTTTAGGTCTTGTATCCTTTTATAAGGTATCTCTGTGGGCATTCAAGTTGTTGCATATGTCTGGACAGATACATGCCAAAGAGGGCATTATATTGAATGAGTGGCCTGATGATGACTGAGTAAAGGGAAACAATGATATCCCTTGATCTAGACATAATCCCTTTTTTTATAAGCTCTGCAATATAGGACTTTCTTATCACAATAGACACATTTGTTCAAAGGTTAAAAACACATCTGAAAGTTAATTTACATCTGAATAATCATACTGTGCCAATATTTCCTTTAATGCAAGTTGAAATAGTAGGAATGCATTTTCCTTCAAAGTGAATCACATTTACAGAAACTCATTTAGGGTGGGGTGAGAGGGTCAACTGCCCCAGTTGTAAAGTGTTGGGGGGCACAATCAGCTGATCCCAACTGCTGTTTAAGACAAACCAGCTCTTAAAAGCTGGTATTGCATTTGAGGTCAAACCTGAACACTGTAGGGCTCCTTGTGTGGTGTAAACTGTAACAACTGCTTGATAGAATGTAGCAAGTAGTTTGATACAATTTAAAAGTAATATTTTTAACTAAAATCTGCGCACTGTAGCAGTCCTTGCAGGGTATAAACTGTAGCAAACAGTTTGCTACAGTTTAAAATAGATTTTTTTAACTTAAACCTGAGCGTCGTAGTGCTCCACTCAGATAGGGTATAAACTCTAGTAGTTGTTTTCTACATTTGCAGTTAGTTACAGATTAAATGAAGAAATTAATTTTTTTACTAAAATGCAAGGAAGGAGGCTTGGGGCCAGTGCACATAAACAAGACCTGAATGGCTGTGGCAAAAGGGGAGGGGGCATGTTGTGCATCTGGCAACTTGTTTTTTTCTTATTTTTTATGCTCTACTTGTAGAGCTGGGGTTACAGATTGGGTAGAATCCTGAAAGCTGCAGAACATCCTGTTTTTTTGCTGATCATTTGAAGAGCTGAGATGGTGGGTACTAGTTTATGGGACCGACACTGGGTGCTGGTTGAGCCAGATGTACTTCTGAACTTTTACATGTGTGAGCAGCTTGTCTGTTTGGGGTAAAGTTGTTGTCTGGAATATTACCATACACTTTCAGTGTAGGTTCTATTTTCTTCAGGCAGTAGCAGAAAGTGTACACGTAACAATTGAAAGTAAGTTTTCACTTGCTTTCATTTCAACCTTCATTAAACAAAACATATTAACTGTTATAGATGGATGCAGTACATAGTCTTCAGGAAAATAATGTGTGATTTAATAATTTTCTGCTTAATATTTGTAAGAAAATAAGGAGAGTGTCAAAATGTATACAGGAGTAATACAACTGGTGCACTCTCAATAAACTTTGTTGTGGTCATTCACTTGACACTGCATCCTCCACTCTGCTTAGGGTGTGGTGCCTGATTGAGTCCATCCATCTTGTACATGCAGTTAATATTGTGCAAGAAATGAATGGCTTATACAATTTTCATGCTAATCAATATTTTCAGGCCAACACACGCAAACTGTTTTCTTAGGTTGAAAGGTAAATACATCAGGCTGCAGACTATTACAAGCCTAGCCAATAATCAGCAGTCAGAATTAAACCATGTACATTGTAGTTCTGAGGTGGAGACCTTACCAATTATACCAAACCTGCTCCCATAGTCCAACCCCTGTTTTGGACATGTAGTGACTGATAGTTGCTGCCATGACAAACACAAGTTTTAAGTAATTGTCGGAAATGATCTAAGATGTACTACACAAGCTAAGTTTCATTATAAAAATGGTCTGCATATAGCACAACTACTAGCTAAGGTAATGTCTACTGTAAATGAAATTATGTGGCAATGTAAATATATATTTTCATTTGTGCATACATATATTTAAAGTAATTGTAAATGTACTCATGCAGATGTGCATCTGCCCTTACAGACATATGTATGCATACTTAGATATATTTCTTTACTCATAAATATACATTTGTAGCTAAACACAAAATGATGTCATTACATAGACATTCTTTTTTTGTATACAGATACAGTTCTCTGTACAGATATGATCATGCTTTCTTTTCTTAACAGTAATGTATAGATAAATAGGTTCATAGGTTCATAGGTAAGTACTAGGCTATCGGCCCTAGGGCCTATACAAGCCCAGCCAAAAAGGTACCCTGGCTTTTGCCACCCAAGAAAATGATTTTTCTGTGCCACTGTCGAGCAGAGCCACAGAAGTGATCACCGGAGTGAATTTCCTATTTCCCATCCAATCATCAAGATTTTTCTTGAAGAGTGCTAATGAGGAGCTTTGTTTGATATAGATAGGTAGTTTTTTCCAGAGTATGGGAAGTCTCTGGGACAGGAATCTATCTCTCTGGCATGTTCTGTTTATTGTGGTGACAAGGTTTAGGTCCCTAGAGTATGTAGTACAGAGGGATTGGGATTTCTTTAAGTGGAGCATGTCCAACAGCTCTGAGTCTGAGGTAGCTTTGTATGTTAGGCAGAGATCACCTCTGAGTAGGCGATATGTGACGGAGTAAAGCTGGAGTTTTTTTAGATGGTCTGCGTAGAGCATCTGTTTGAGGCTGGTAATCCTCTTTGTGAGGTATTTCAGAGGCCTTTTCAGTTATTGATGTCTTGTGAGGTGCATACCAAAAGGGGCGTTGTACTCTATAATGGGTCTAATGAGTGATGAGTAGAGGGGAACAATGACCTCTTTTTTTCTGGATAAAAAACCTTTTGTGATGAGGTGTGCCACATAGAAGAATTTCCTGACTACTGTGGCAATGTGATTATCAAAGGAGAGACTACTGTCCACCTGTGTCCCAAGGTCTCTTATCACACTTTCAGTGTTAAGTATACTACTGCCTATGTTGTAGTTCATGGGTACAAAGTTTTTACCAAAGGGGATGACAGTGCACTTTTTTGGCATTGAGCTTGAGGCCATGGCTTTGACACCAGGCATCTGTCTCAGTGAGGCCCTGTTGTAGGATGTCCACATCGTTAGAAGTTTCGATTATGGCTCCTAGTTTGCAGTCATCTGTGAACTTCATTAGTCAAAGACATTCTGTGTTAGCCTGTACTTCAGACAAGTGGATACCAAACAGGACACGACCCAGGACTGAACCATGTTGTACGTCACTTGCAACTGGTCTGAAGTCGGATTTGGAGTCTGTTACTTTCACAGTGTGGGTTCTGTCAGTGAGCCAGTTGGCAACCCATCTTGTGACATAGGGATTTATACCTAGTTTAGTGAGTTTATCTATAATTCCAAAGTGGGAGATGGTGTTGAAAGCCTTGGCAAGATTTAGATAGGCTGTGTGAACCACCTTAACCTCATCTACGGCTTTGGTGACTGCTTCAAAGAAGTTTATCAGGTTTAGGAGACATGATCTACCGTTTACAAACCCGAACTAGGTGGGGTCCAGAGTTTGGAGATTACCAATGTCTTTGTTTATAAGTTCCATGATGATACATTCCATGGCCTTGCAGACCAGGCTCATCAGGCTAATGGGGCGGTAGTTCCCGGGGTCCGTGGTGGCTCCCCCCTTGTGGAGTGGGATAACTGTCACTGTGCACCATTCAGCGGGCACAAAGCCTGAGGAGAGGCTATGACTGAACACGGTACATGGGTGGGGTGCCAGTTTGTTCTGTAGTTCATGTAGAACGCAGCCTGGGATGTTGTCTGGTCCCATGGATGCTGTGTTCTTGGCTTTGGAGAGTGTGGTTTTTACCTGTGCAGCCGTGATTACAGGAACTTTGCATTCTTCTGGTATAGATATGGGCCCTTTAGGGGGTGAGAGGGGGGTAAAGTTAGCACTGAACCTATCTGCCAGGATGTTGGCAATATCAGTTGGGTCTGTATATTTAGTGCCATTGTGCTGTAACTCAGAGCAGATCTGAGTGTTGCCATTGAGATTCTTGACATTGCTATAGAATGCTTTGTGGTTGTCTTTAGAATCAGTGGCAATTTTGTTTTTGTAACTAGCTTTGGAGGATTTTATGAGGGATCGTAGCTTTTTACTGAGGTTGACCAGGGAGCTCCTCCACTCATGGGATTTTACTTGCTTTTGCAACAGTTTCTTCCTTCTGTTGTACAATTTGTTTATGGCAGGGGACCATCCAGATTGGCTTCCTTTTTTTGGAGGATAGCGTCTTGGTTCTGTTTGGGATAGCATGATCCATGCACTTGTGTAAGTGCTTATAAAGTGCAATTATGTAGGATTCAGTAGTTGTAACTATATTGTCCATCTGCATGGGTGTCATGAAGTTCATCACTTCTGTCTTAAGAAGCATGAAGTTGGCTTTGGAGAAACTTTTTACCATGGTTTCCTTAATGGGGGGTGGGGGCAGAATGTGGATATCTAGGGTGATTAGTTTATGGTTGGATCGGACCAATAAGGCATTGACTTCAGGTGTGGAACACCATTCACTCATGTTGGTAATGACTAGATCCCTGGTGGGGGTGTGGATAAGTTGAACCAGGGCATTGGAGTTTATAAATTCCAGAAAGCGTTGAGTGAAGGAGTTGGTACATGAGTAGTTTTCCCAGTTAATGGTGGGGTAGTTGAAATCGCCCATTATTAGGGTGTTTGGTTGAACCCTAATATTTTCCAGTACATCAAGAAAAGAGGAGTGGGAATCCTGTGGCATAGTGGGGGATCTGTAGCAAGCTACAATTTGGATTGCAGTTTTGCCCAGAGTTAGTTGCACTTGGATAACCTCGGATGCATTTTGCTGAGCAACTAGCCTGGAGGTGTGGATATCCTTAATGAATATGGACACACCTCCACCTTTGGTGTTCCGGTCCAGGTTACATGGCCGAAATGTGTGGTATGAGTTATAGCCTGGTAGTGCAGGGGTGCTCTCTGGAGCCTTGAAACAGGTCTCAGTCACTGCACAGATATCTGTTCTCCATTTTAAGGAGTGCTTCGAGTGAGTGCATTTTGAAATTTAGACTTCTAGCATTGAGTAGCATAACCCCCAGTTTTTGCTTGCCTGTTCCTGTTCCAGTGGTGAATTTGTCATTTAAACCTTGCCTAAAAAAGACACTATAGGGGTGGCAAGACCCTTAGCCAGTATCTGGAATCCCAGAGGTGACAGGTGCAGGCCATCTATGGCTAAGCATCATGGTCTGTCGACCATGTCATCCCAGGCAGACAGATACAGGATCCCTTTAGAATAACACCAGAAGCTTAGCCAATTGTTGAAGTCAATCATTTTTTCCTTGTACTGTGGTATCTGTCTGGGTGATGGCAGAATGTTACTCAGGGCTAGGGTTATACCTGCCTGGGCTACAAGATTGGAGAGCTCTTTCATGTCGCTTTTCATGTAGTCCAGGGAGGTACATCTCAGGTCATTCACACCAACATGGACAATGACAGAGTCATATTTGTACTTGTTGTGGAGTGACCTGAGTGCGTGGGTTATTTGGCGGATCCTGGCACCTGACAGGCAGCTGACAGTAAACTTCTCCTTGTTTAGCCTGGTGAGTGGGACATCAGTGCGCCTGACTATAGAGTCACCTATGACTAGTGTGTTGGATACATTGTTTTGCCTTATTGGCTGTGGTTGAGTGGCACACTGAGTCTGCAGGCTATGTGTCCTTTGGGTTGTGTTGCGGGGTGGAGGTTGCTTGCATTTCTGCTTTGGAGGTCTCTGTTGCTTGAGAGGATTATTATTGAGAGCCTCAGCGTTTGTTTTTGTGTTTCTATGTGTGGATTTTGGTGATGTAGGTTTAGTGAGACTATGTGATGAGTGTGGTGTGGTCTAGTGTTTACCTTGTCCTCTTGACTGTCAAGTTCAGTCTTGGTTGGAGAGAGCTTTACCTCCAGTTTGGCTAGATAAGTGCATCTCTCACAGGTTGTAGTGTTGGGTGGTAGGAGGAGAGGGTTGTCTGTGTACATGAGGAAATTTCTACATTGCCCCAAGATGCCCAGATTCATCAGATAGACAGGAGAGAACACAGAGAGCCGACCCTTGGACATGCCTGAATAAAAAAATATTTTCCTCTAGATAAGTGAGGAAAGTGAGTATAAGAGCTGTTTTTCTCTAAGCAAATGAGGAAAGTAAGTACCAAAACTGTTTTCCTCTAGGCAACGAGGAAGGTTGAGTGCTGTAGTAATTAATAGCTTATTTAGTGCTTACAACAAGTTCTGAACAAGTGCTGATCATGAATAAGCAAATTCAAGTGCTAAAACTAAGAATCTGTATCTGGACTAAACTAGTTACAGGAAAGGGGGGAAACAAGTGCAAATGCGGACTTTTAAATCAGAAAGATGAGAGAGATGGAAAAACTGCCCAAACGGCCAATAACTACAATTTCTAGGTCAGAACCACTCCTTATGTGGTAGATAGGTTACCTAGTGCTTACTACTCCCACTGATAAGCTAGAAGGCTTCCCTCCAACACAGAAAGCTTGGGGGGCTCAGAAGCTTACATACAGTCCTGGATACAGCAAATCTGTATCTGGACTACACTAGTTACAGGAAAGGTAGGAAACAGGCTTAGATTTTTTTTAATACAGAAAAGTAGCTAAAACAGCAGTAAAAACACAAATGCAATGCAAGCTAGCACACTTGAGTATGTAGCAATGTTAGACCAAACAGTTTAAAAAATGCAATTAAATTAAAAATGACTAAAAACAAGTGCAGAAGGAGTCTATTAGGTAGAATGAGGTAAAAAAATGGGACTGAGGGGAGTGTCCCAGATCAAATCTACAGTGGGGGCGGGCAACTGCAAAAGCTTTCAAATTTAAACAAGACAGGAATAGGGAGAGAGAGAGGGTAGGGGAAAAAAACAACACCTTCAGCAGAGATCTGAAAAACTATACAGTGAAGCAAAAATAACAGTGCACAACTCTGAAGTCAGCCAGCAATGATATAAAATTAGTCAAGCAACAATTACCAGTAGACAACTCTGAAGTGCCAGAAAAATATACTCAGCTCTGTATATCTCCAGATAGTTTGAAGAGTACACTGTCAGGACACAGGAAGGCTCCAGCAATCATATGCAGGCTGTTACTAACAGGGTCTAATTTTATGCAAGTAATCCTTGAGATAGTCAGATAACACACAGGATGTAAAACCAGTTATACCAACTTAAGACACAGAGAAATAGGGGGAGGTGGGGAAAAACACCTTCAGCAGAGATCTGAAAAATTATACAGTGAAGCAAAAATAATAGTGCAGAACTCTGAAGTCAGCCAGCAATGATATACAAGTAGTCAAGCAGCAATTAACAGTACACAACTCTGAAGTGCCAGAAAAATATACTTAGCTCAGTATATCTCCAGATAGCTTGAAGAGTACTCTGTCAGGACACAGGAAGGCTCCAGCATGTTTGCAGTTACACATATTTCATCTAGCAAATACCTTCATTTATGCAGCCTTCATACACTTTATTTTTTTAAATCTATGTGTAATATAACCAAAAGAAATAAAAAAAAGAAAAAAAGAAAGAAAAAGAAATAATTATTATAGAACTCTGGCCTTCTGTATGTCACCTGATCTACCCACTCAGCCAGCTGGTAGAGTCTATTCTTCTGTAAGTCATGGTATCTATGTCTGCACTGGGGGCCTGAGTAGGTGATCCCTGTCAGTGATGACAGATGTTCACCCAATTCCTGCCTGATGTCTATTTTTTTCAGTCAGACCCTTTTATTCATGCCTGCATCTTATTCTGTTATGAATCCCTCAGAAGATACAGTATCATTTTGACCTCCTTGTCAGACCAGCTTGTAGTGTGGCCTTGTACATTCACAGGTGTTGCCATCATTAGAAGTACCTGTACCAGAATGAAGACAGTAGGAGCAGAGCTATGGTTCACAGGTTTCGATTCACTCCATTTAGAGTATGACATCAGCCTAACCAAACACAGTTTATCAGCAGAGACATTAGAACTGGCACTGTTATTATTGCCAAGTTTGGTTTAACTAAAAATTCTTTGCCACATACATGTTTTCTTTTAAAGGAATACATTCACATTTCATTTAAATGGTGGATACAAGTCATTAATGAAATCATCAGTTCTTATTTTGAATTGCTACTGTTGCTGTGCTTTCCTTTTGCTGCCTTTTTGGAGTATTACACCTGACTTTCATGAAGGAATAATTTCTTCATAAATTCCACATGCAATACAGCATCAGTATTATTTTTAAAGGGGGGATGCTTTTTGCAAAAATAAATATGCCTATGTGTCAGTACCAACATTTAGTAAATGCTCAGTGCTTTGAGGTGATAAGTTTTGCCAAATGATGTTGATGAGCATGGGTTATGCTTCATGGTTGTACAAACTCACAGGCATATGACTTCATGCTGCCCTTTTTAAACATTGGCAGCTTAGAGAATAAATTATGCTATCCATGCATTTTCATGGCATTTTGGGGATTGCTTGGGACAATTGTGGACTCTGTCACTATCCATAGCATGTGTACATGAAACCACAACTGCGTTCATGACTAGGTGAGGCCTTGTTATGCATACAAATTGCCCTACATGTTTGCATATTACCATGATTCACAGAGATAAGCATAAAAGGACTTAATGCGCATTCAAAACATGCAATTGTTTACTGTACTTATTTCCTTGTTTCACTTGAAAGAAAGTTACTGTTTGTCATTTTTGCATTTAGTAACACATTGCACTCAAGTTACCTGGCACTTGCTCACTAAAGCAATTATATAAGTCAGCACTAAAAATTAAAAGCACTACACCCTCACTCCCCACTGGCCCTTGTTTTCAATTAAGGATTTCCCAATATTATTCTAGCATGTCCAAAGGTCAGTTGTCAATCTCCTCTCCGGTCCAGCTGGTGAATCTGGGAATCTTGAGGCAATGTTATAACTGCCTCATGTACACAGACAACCCTCTCCTCCTCCCACATAACACAAATACTTGAGAGATGCAGCTATTTAGCCAAACTGGAGGCTGAGCTCTCTCAACTCAGGACTGGCAAGACCAGACAGGAGGAGAAGGCAACTACACACACCACAAAACCAGCCTCACATAATGCTACCACTCCACTAAATCAAACACATAAACACACAAAGACATACTGGAGGCTCTGAGTAAAATTTACCTAAACAGCAGAGGCCTCCAAAGCAGACACCCAAACAACTGCTACCTCAAGACACCCCACAAGCAACACATAAACCACAAAAGCAGTGTGCAAAGCAGTCACAGCCCTTAAGGCCAAATACAACACCAAACATACTTGTCATAGGTGACTCCATAGTCAGACACACTGACGTCCCACTCACCAGGCTGAACAAGGAGAGGGTCACAGTAAGCTGCCTATCGGGCGCTAGAATCCGCCACATAACACAAGCACTCGGGTCACTCCACGGCAAGTACAAATATGACACAGTCATTGTCCATGCTGGTGTGAACGACCTGACGCACCTCCCTGGACTACATGAAGAGAGACATAGAGGAGCTCTCTGATTATGTAGCCCAGGCAGGTATGACCCTAACCCTGAGCAGTATCCTTCCTTCACCAAGAATGATGCCACAATATAGAGACAAGATGATCAGCTTTAACAATTGGCTTAATGTCTGGTGTCATTCAAAGGGGATCCAGTGTCTGTCTGCCTGGGATGACATGCTTGACAAGCCACGCTGCAGCAAGGGACGGCTTGCACCTGTCACCCTGGGATTCCGGATATTGGCTAAGGCTCTTGCCACCCCATAGTGCCTTTTTAGGCAAGGCTCAAATTCTAAACCTACCACCCTAGAAAACAAAAATGGGAAGAAACTGAGGGTAATGCTGCTCAATGCCAGAAGTCTAAATCTCAAAATGCACGCACTCGAGGCCCTTCTCAGTATGGAGAACATCGATGTCTGTGCTGTAACTGAAACCTGGTTCAAGGCTCCTGAGAGCACCCGGCACTATTAGGTTTTACCTCATATCATGCTCCGCCCCAAAACCCGGACCACACCACAAAAGGAGGGGTGTATCCATATTCATAAAGGATACTCACACCTCCAGGTTGGTGGCAACGCACAAGCTTCGGAAACCATCCAGGTGCAACTAACCATAGGCAAAACTGCTCTACAAATTGTAGCATGCTACAGGCCACCCTCTCAAACTCAGGAACCCCACACAGCCTTCCTGAAGACACTGGAGGGTATAAATGTATCTCCAAACACCATCATATTGGGTGACTTCAGCTACCCGAATATAGACTGGGAACATTACTCAAGCCCTAACTTTCTAGCCCAACGGTTCCTGGAGTTCATAAATTCAAATGCCATGGAACAGCTAGTCACTGTTCCCACAAGAGGAGAAAATATACTAGATCTCATTGTCACAAACATGGGGACAAAATGCTCCACACCGAAGTATATCCCTCATTGGTGAGATCTGATCATAAACTAATCTCACTGGAAATCCACATCCCGCCCACCCCAAACAAAAAGACCATAGTGAAGAACTTCTCTAAAGCAAACTTCACACTACTCAAGACTGGTGTGGTATCCTTCAAGGCCCCTGAGCCAGAGGAAACCACAACCCAAGCTGCGGAAGCCCTTACAAATGCCTTCTATGAACACCTCCAGGACTGCATGGATCAGGCAATCCCAAATAAAACCAAGACTCTTTCCACAAAGGGCAAACGTCCAGTCTGGTAGACCCCAGCCATTAACAAACTTTACAATAAGAGGAGAAAGCTATTACATGATAGAACAAAATCCATAAAAGGGAAGTCACCCTGATCATTATTAGTAAAAAATACGAGCACTCATAAAATCAACTAAGGCCAATTTTGAGAGAAAAATTGCCATGGATTCAAAGGACAATCATAAGGCCTTTTTCAGCTATGTTAGGAACCTGGGTGGAAACTCCCAGATATGCTCAGAATTAGTCCAAAATTATACAAAAATCACTGAACCCACAGACATTGCCAACATACTGGCAGACAGGTTCAGTGCAAACTTCACCCCTCTCCCTAAAGGAGAGATAACTATCCCAGCCGAGTGTAGCCTCCCGGACATCTCAAATGCGCAGGTGGAAGCTGCTCTCTCTAAAGCTAAAAACACAGCATCGATGGGACCGGATGGTGTCCCCGGCTGTGTGCTACACAAGCTAAATGAGGAATTAAACCCGCACATAAGGCAGCTGTTTAATCTCAGCCTTACCACAGGATACGTGCCCAAGGAGTGGTGTATGGCAACTGTGGTCCCACTCCACAAAGGCGGCACCTCTACGGACCCTGGTAATTACCGCCCCATAAGCTTAACAAGTCTAGTCTGCAAAGCTATGGAGAGGATCATAATGGAGCTCATAAACAAAGATATAGGGGACTTGCAGACATTGGACCCGACCCAGTTTGGCTTTGTCAAGGGAAGATCATGCCTTTTGAACTTGGTCGACTTCTTCGAAACAGTCACCAAGGCCATTGATGAGGGAAAGGCAGTCCATACAGCCTACCTTGACCTTGCAAAGGCTTTCGACACAATACCCCACTCGGGTATTGTAGAAAAACTTACCAGCTTATATGTAAACCCATATGTCACAAGATGGGTTGCAAACTGGCTTAAGGACAGAACCCACAGGGTTAGAGTTGCTGGCGCTGTGTCAGACTCCAAGCCGGTCACAAGTGGTGTCCCACAGGGCTCGGTCCTTGGCTCCCTATTGTTTGGCATCTACTTCTCAGAAGTACAGGCCAACATGGGAGGACTTTGGCTGACAAAGTTTGCAGACGACTGCAAACTGGGCCATAGTGGAAAGTGCATCGGACATGGATATCCTTCAGAAGGGACTCACGGAAACAGATAGCTGGTGCCAGAGCCATGGCCTGAAGTTAAACGCCAAAAATGTATAGTCATACCCTTCGGGAAAAACAAGGTAACCCCAAGCTACCATATAGGTGGCAATCCACTAAGCACAGAAGAGGTTATCAGGGACCTGGGGACCCAGGTTGACAGTGGCCTTTCTTTGACACTCACATTGCTAAAGTGGTTAGAAAGACCTTCTACATTGCCCACCTGATCATGAAGGGATTCACATCCAGATCTAGTGAGGTCATTGTTCCCCTGTACTCTTCACTTATCAGACCAATGATCGAGTACAATGCCCCATTCGGGATGTATCTCACCCGACATCTGCAGCAATTGGAGAGACCCCAAAAGTTCCTCACCAAAAGGATAAAGGGACTCCAAAATCTGTCATATGCTGCCAGATTGAAGAAACTCCAGCTCTATTCAGTCGCATACCGTCTGCTCAGAGGTGACATGTGCCTGACATACAAGGCCATGTCCAACCCGGAATTAATGGACATGCTCCACCTCAAAAAATCCAAATCCACAAAAACCACTAGAGCAAGTGACTTAAACCTTAGCACAGATATAAATAGGACGTGCTGGAGGGATAGATTTATCACTCAGAGACTCCCTATGCTGTGGAATAAAATCCCGGTCCATGTGAGGCAGAGCACCTCGCTGACTCTGTTCAAGAGAAATCTAGACCTGTGGATGGGAGATCGTAGGTTTACCCCGGGAATCATCTCTGTGTCACTGCTGGACAGAGGCACAACAAACTAATGGGCACAGTATTTTTTCATATAAGGGGTGGCGTAAGCCACAAAAATTTGGGCTAGGCTTATAAATGCCTTAGGGCAGATAGCCTAGTATAAACCTATGAACCTATGAACCTAATTGACTGAACGTATGTGAATATGTTTAACACCACTATATTAACTTGTGATTCCTCAAGTTTGGCAACAAGTAGGTTAAGACACCACATAATTTTCAAAGTAAGGAAAAATAACAGCAATATTGCAAAACCGATATGACACTGTTCAAAATAATGTAATTAATGTGTTTACTTAAATAATTGTTTGTTTTACTGATATGATGGACATATTACAATCATTTAAGAGACTACTATGAAACTTTCATTTGTAAATGACAATTCATTACAGCTGCAGCAGCAGCAGTGGAAAATGCATAGTGATCACTGAGAAAGTAATTTATTTTGGTGCCATTTAATGACTGTGGACACATGGTAGAAATGCAGTGATTTAACTGTGAAGTCCTGAAGAGTCAAAGATGTTTTGTTGGTTTAACAAATATGAGTCTTTACTGGGAAATTTCTGAGTGTCACTGCTGAAAGGAAAGTGATAAGGGGAAGGATGTATCTGTTAAGAAAATGCTTTTGTCTAACTGCTGCTCATATATTCATGATGATGCAACGTTATTTCAATACAACCCTAAATGACCAGGCTGAAACTGTGCATGTGTGTGTGTATATGTATGTATCTATATATACCTATATCCATATATAGAATCTATAGCTATGTGTGTATATATATATATATATATATATATATATATATATATATATATATATAGATGTGTATATATATATATATATATATATATATATATATATATATATATATATATATTGACACACACACACACACATGGATTTTATGTCAGCTACTTTTTGTTGCTATGGAAAGCAGGCAGGCATTCATTGGTGCATTATTTGACTGATGATTGCATCAGAAACTTCTGTGAATGTCTGTGACATATATTGTTTTAGTTGCAGTGAAGATGCAAAAACAGGGCTCAAGGCAAAAAGAGGATAACTTCAGCTATGAGGAGAACTGTATCCCCATGGCAGCCCTTAGGATGTATGGCAAATGTCTTTTTAGAAAAGGGTAGCCCAAACAAGCTGAAAGTACAAAGCCCTGGAATGAAATTGCTATGGATATAAATGCAGTTGATGGAAGGAAATGTGCATAAAGACAGTGCAAAAAGGGAAGAAATTATATGGTGGGATGTGCTAGAGACAATGTGAAGCAGAATATAATTGCCCAAACCAGTAGTATGAGGGGGCCCTATAACACTTATCCCTTTAAGACCAAATTAGGAATACGTCATCTCCATTCATGGAGATGATTGTAACATAGAGGATGATGGAACTAGAATAGTAAGAGCTGGTGCGGACACTGGCTATTACCATCATCTGCAACAACAACACTTTTCTGATCAGGAAGGTTGGTTTAAAAAAGTAACATATATTCATATAGAGACTTGAATTCTGACAAAGAATGATTACATTAAAGACATGACAAACACTATTAATAAGGTGAACCTTCTACATCTGCACAGAATGACAATGAAGATGTGTGCATGTTAATGTCCCTAACACCACCTTTGTAAGCATACCGTGCTTTATGCCACATCCTTATTGGTAATGATTTCAATTCATATTTTACATGCATAGCAGCAGAAACAAACAGCTGCACTATAGCAATGCATTTGGAGGACATCAGTAGTAGAATTGTTGTTTGTGATGATGATGATGATAACATAATTATATTTATGAGGCAGCCTGAAGAAAGCTGCACACAGATTCCAAGTTAAATGGCAGGATTCCACACTCTAAAAAAGTCAATAACTCTGCAAGAAGTGTCAGTACATCCCAAAGTCAAGCACATGCTGACCCTACACTTACCCTTGTACAGGAAGAAAATCCATTCATAGGATCATAGGAGGTTACTAGGCTATTGGTTCTATGGACTTTGCAAGCCTAGCCATGTTATACCCTTGTTATTGACTAACATATATAGCCTGTATTTGCACACAAATCTATGATCAGCACCAGCTGCCCCTGTCCAAGAAGGACATAGTTGAAACCCCTGGGGTAAATTTACAGTTTCCCATCCAATTGTTCAAGTTACACTTAAATAGAGTTATGGGGAAGCTCTGTTTTCATGAATTGGGAGTTTGTTCCAGAGGAGTGGCAGCCTCTGGGAGACATATCTGTCTCTCCAGCATGTTCTGTTAATGTCACATGCTAGGCTAAGTTCCCTAGAGTGAGTGAATCTTGTTCCATTAGATTTGCAGATGTGCAGCATTTCCATTAAGGCAGTGTCTGAGACTGCTCTGTAGGCCAGGCACAAGTAATATGTAAGCAGCCTATATGATACAGAGTACAGTGACAGGGCCTTTAGTCTGTCCATGTAGGTCATATGTTGAAAGCCCTGAATTTTCTTGGTGAGAAATTTCTGAGGTCTGTCCAGCTGCTGCATGTGTCTGGTGAGGTACATACAGAAGGAAGCATTGTACTTTATTATTAGCCTGATGAGGGATGAGTACAGGGGAGTTATAGCCTCCTTCGCTTTGGATGCTATGCCCTTACTTATGAGATGTGCAGCATAGAAGGCCTTCCTTACCACTGTAGCACATGATGATCAAAGTTAAGTTTGCTATCAATTTGCATTCTCAAATTTCTCACCACTGGATTTAAACTTAGGGGGTTATTACTAATATTGTAATTTGCAGGACTTCTTCTTTGATGAAGGGGATGATAATACATTTTGTTTTGTGTTAAGTCTGTGGTTTTGGCACCAAACATTTGTCAGTGCAAGCCCATTTATAGTATGTTGACATCGTTGGGGGATTCAGTGATTGCACCCAGTTTGCAGTCATCAGCAAACTTGGTAAGCCACAGGCCATCTATTTTCTCTTGGACTTCTGAGAAATAGATTCTGAACAGTAGGGGGCCTAGCACAGATCCTTGTGGAACACCACTGAGAAAAGGTCTGCTGGTAGAGGCGGAATCCCCAACTTTGACTGTATACATTCTGTCAGTGAGCCAGTTTTCTATACATCTAATGACCAGCTGGGTGAGATTCTCAATGATAACTGAGTGGGGGATTGTGTTAAAGGCCTTGGCTAAGTTGAGATAAGCAGTATGTATTGGTTTACCTTCATCTAGGGCTTTGGTGATATTCTCAAAAAAGTCCACTAGGTTTAACAGGCATGATCTACCCTTAACAAAGCCAAACTGGATAGGGTCAAGAGCCTGAAGGTCCCCTATATCCTTGTTAATAAGGTCCATGTTGACTCTCTCCCTGGCCTTACAAATAAGGCTGGTTAGACTATAGTTTCCAGGGTTCGTTGAAGGACTTTCTTTGTGCAATGGAATTATGGCTGCTATTTTCCACTCTGCTGACACAAAGCCAGTACTTAGTCTGTGGTTGAAGAGAGTGCCCAGTGGTTCCACTATCTCCTGTTTTAGACCATTTAGTAAGCAGGCTGGGATGTTATCTGGTCACATAGAGGCTGTGTTTTTGGCCTTGGAGAGTGTCATGATTACCCGCTCTTTGGAGATAGTATCTAGGGGGCTGGTGACAGGTATGATTTGGGGTATGATTGATGGGGACAGGGGGGGAAGTTTTCACCAAACCTGTCTTCTAGAAGTTTGGCAATGTCCTCAGGTTCAGTATGAGTAGTACTGTCCACTACTAATTTGGTACAAAGCTAGGCCTTCCCTTTTTGATTTTGGATGCAGGTAAATAATGCCTTGTGATTATCCTTAGCTAAGGATGCTAATTTAGTTTCATAATTTGCTTTAGAGAACTTTGCAAGATGTCTAATTTGCTTGTTCAAGCTGTGGGGGGTGTTCTTCTTTTGCTGAGATTGTTCCCTCTTTTTCTTTGACAGAAGTTTCTATCTCTTGATATATAAACTATTTACTCTAGACATCCACCAGGGTGGCTTGTTTTTTTGTGAGGTCCTTGTTTTGATCCATTCAGGTATGTGTTTATACAGGCAGTTTTGTACACCTCAGTATAGTACTCATTGCCATCAGTGGTGGCAGGGAAGTTTGAAACTATTTATTCCATCGCTAATGAAGCTATAGTTTGCTTTGGAGAAATTTTTCAACCTTTTTGCTCCATGGGAGGGGGGAGGGTCAGGTATGAGTGTTACTTTGAACAGGGCTGATTTATGACTGAACTTTACCAGGGGGGTCCCCAGACATGGGTTGGTGGTGAATACTAAGTCAAGGACGTTAAAGCCCATTGTAGGGGTGCAAACTATCTGTTCCAGAGCATTTGTGTTAACAAAGTCCAGCAACCTTAGGGTGAGTGTGTTTGTGCTCATATATGTTTCCCAGTCGATGAAAGGATAGTTAAAGTCACCCATGACCAGGGTGTTTGGCTGTATTATGAGTGACTCAACTAGGTACAGGTAAGCAGAGTAGTTTTCGTGGTTCATGGTGGGGGACCTATAGCTAACAATGATGTGGAAGGGGGGTTCTTTCCTACAGTTCACAGGACTTGGATTATCTCTACAGAGTTGTACTGTTTAACCAGTCTTAAGGCGTATTTGCCTTTATTGAAGATGGATACACCTCCTCCTTTGCTTCTTTCATGTTCAATTTCCAGTCTGAACATGTGGAGGGCATTGTTCCTTAAATGGCCAGGGTACTCTCTATGGCCTTGAACCATGTCTCTATGACTGCACAGATACTGGCCCCATCCAAAGTAAGAAGTGCTTCCAGTGACTGCAGTTTCTGATTTAAACTCTTAGCATTAAGCAGCATAACCTTGAGTTTGTCTCCAGAGGATATTTTTACATTTGGGAATTTTGTTCTTATGACATTGCCTGAAAAAGGCACTATGGGGGGAAGCAATACCTTTGGCAGTAATTGAAAGCCAAGAGGTGACAGGTGAAGACCACCTCAGGTAAAGCAGCATGGTCTGTCGACGATAGTATCCCAAGCTGACAGATACTGGATCTCCCTGGACTGACACCAGAAGCTAAGCCAATTGTTGAAGTCAATCATTTTTTTTTTGCATTAAGGCATCATCCTGGGTGAAGATAGAATGCTGCTTAGGGCTAAGGACGTATCTGCCTGGGACACATAATCTGAAAGCTCAGTCATGTGTCTCCATATAGCACAGTGAGGTATGTCTCAAGTCATTCACTCCAACATAGACTATGACAGAGTCATAGCAGTACTTTTTGCTAAGAGACTTGACTGCATGCGTGATTTGGCAGATCCTGGCACCTGACAGGCAGCTGATTGTGACCTTCTCCTTATCCAGCCTGGTGAGGGGGACATCTGTGTGCCTCCCTATGGAGTCGCTTATGACAGAGGCATTTGGTTTTGAGGTGTTTTTCCTTAGGAGATTTTTGTGTGAGACACTGATGTCACTGTTATTATGTGTAGTGGATACAGTTGGGACAGTATTGTGTGCAGAAGGTTTGCTCTTGGGAGGTCTCTGCTATGTTGGTATACTTCTAGTGAGTACCTCCATGTATGTGGGTTTATGTGATGTGTGCTTTGTTAGTGTAAGAGTTGGGATGTGGGTGTTGACAACCTGCTTGGTATTTGGTTTGTTTTTATGTGAAAGAGAGAGAGCATTGATTCCAGATTCATAGTATAGATACATCTCTCACATACTGTACTGGTATGTTTTAGGAGTAATAGGTTGTCTGTATACATGAGGCAATTGCTACATTACCCCAGGATGCCCATGTCAATCAATCTGGCTATATAAATGGTGGGAATCTGTCTGTCCATTATGTCAGGTGTATAGCGGGGAGTGGGCTAGGTGGACCAGGTTCTGCTGTAGGACTAGTAAAATCAGCAAATCTGTGGGAGGTTTAGGGGTTTAAACCCCCATCAATGATTCAAAATGGGCAGCTGAGTTGCTTTCTGGGCACAGTGCACAACTGTGTTGTGCGTCAAAAAAGAGGGAAGCTTAGGAGGGCTCCCTAGCAGACAACTAGGGAAAATTTGTCTTTCTAACTATTTACATCTGTATATGACAGCATTAAACCCTGGTGCCCAGCTACATGCAAATGGGAGGTGTTTAAACAGGAGAAATTAAACTGTTTTAAAACAAACTAACCAATGGCAAAGCTCAAGACTGAGCCTTATTCCAGTAATACCCAGCTCAGATGGGTCCTGATCCACACACTTCTGCCACAAGGGTGCATGGAGGACCTCTTAATGAAAGATGGCTGGTTTTAGTGCTCAAATGAAACTAAACAATCTAGATTCAGCAGATCTGAATCTAGCCTATGCTAAGAAATGCAGGAGTATCACATATTTCACCTCTACACCAGTATCTTGTACAGGACGAAAATCCATTCACCTGTATGCCAATATCTCAAAATGCAGATGAACACCTTCAGGATGATGGCAGAAATTCAGAGGTAACAGCATCCAAAATGATACCTTCACAAATGGGAACCAGGCACTGGAATTTTACACAGCTACCCCAGGCAACATGTAAAGCACTGGCTGCCCAGCAACAAATGTGCTGTGACATTGCTAGGGCTCAGAGCTTTGTTACAGAGTCAGTTGGAAATGGTAAGAGTCCTCCAGGCTGTACATGAGGATTTCCACCACTACATGTTAATGGCACAAAGTAAGGATAATGCCATGATCACACTGGTATGTAGTGTGGCTTCAACTGTGACCAACTCCATTTGTAAATAGTTGGGATGCAGCATACTCAAGTAGGAGTGAGTCTTGGAAATGGAAGAGGACAGGCTACTGTCTGGATACAAGGGGGTAAATGCTTCTCAAGTATTTATTGTAATTAGTAGGGTTGAACAAACAGAACAGTTTTCATGCAGTCCACATTAGTGTTCATCTGCACCTAGCAGAGTTTCTCATTCAAGGTCATGGTCACAGTCTCAACGCATTGCCAGATCAGCATCTGCAAGATCACCTGCACAAAGTAGGTCAAGACATCAGACCAATTTGCCATCCACCATTCATGATAGCTCCTCTCCAAAATCACTTGCACCACCACCTATCCTGTCCTGTCTTTAGGAGATGGTATGATACATTTGACCTTGACCTACTAAGTTTCAAGTGTGACATTTCTGTTACTATTTGACCTTCACACACTTGTTAATGTTTAACTTGATGACGGGGAAGGGAGTTAGGACACTTTTCAACTGTATGCATTTCATTTATCTAATTATAATGCTTAAAATGTCATAAAACTTTGGAAAGAAAGCTGTATGTCATAACATGTGACTGCAGCAATTAACACCATTAAGGCCCTATTCATATCATTGTTACAGTTGGAAATTACTAAGACTTAAAAGTGGTAATACACAAGTATTTGGGAAACAATAATAAGAGCAGTAAAAATGAAAATTAATATCCTCCCATGAAAACAAATATTGCTGCCATTTCACCCTCACTGTTTCACAAACGATGATGCTTTTATCTCTGAGGCAACAATTTTTTATATAGGACAAAATTAAATAATCTGGTGTAGAGTACTTTAGCAGACATAGTTCAAACTGAGGAAACCTTCTGTAATAAAAAAAAGCAAAATGATACATTTTTATTCAATTGTAAGGCAAGAACACAGGTTAAATGATGGAGTAACACTTTTTACTAATTTTACCACTTGAGGTTATTCAGTATGTGCATACTTGGGTTAACTAACTTACTAGTATTTATTGTGAAAAACAGTTAAAATGTGATTATTCCTTATATGATGCTTTACAACATCCCTAAGCAGGAGTAATAAAGCACACAGGCATGAGTTTTGGTAACAATAATATGAGTAACCATTCCAAAGTAAAAAAAATATATATATATGTGTATATATAAATATATATATATATATATATATAGATATATATATATATATATATATATATATATATATATATATATATATATATATATATTTATTAAAGATGAGAAAGAATGTCTTATAAGTACTGGTCCAGAAATAAAAAAAAACTATTTATTTTATTTTATTTTACATTTGTTAACCAGGAAAGTCTGATTTGGAACAAAGCCAGTTTTTTCAGCAGAGGCCCGGGGAGAAAAGCTCCAGACGTATGTCTTTGTAAAAAAAAAAAATATATATATATATATATATATATATATATATATATATATATTTATATATATATATATATATATATATATATATATATATATATATATATATATATATATATATATATATATATATATATATATATATATATATATATATATATATATATATATATATATATATATATATATATATATATATATATATATATGTATATATATATATATATATATATATATATATATATATATGAGTATAGATATATATATATATATATATATATATATATATATATATATATATATATATATATAAAAGATGAGAATGTATGATGGACAGTGACAGTAGACCATGCACTACGCAGCATAGCTCATAGATATCACTGCATGCAGCAGTTATATTCTAAGTGTTTTTTATAAGAAAGGAAACACAAACCTGAATGTCATAGCCCATAGTTCTGGACTAGGCACACCTTTTTATTTGTGCAGCCATATGCCATTCTTGAGCCTGTCACATGGAGTCCCTTACTACTACTGCTGGCTGATCCCCATTAGTCATAGTAGGACTGTTAACTGCAGCATTGGTCTCTTCACCACCAGACTGTCACATGATCATGTTGTGTAGAATGCAACATGCAGTAAACATAATGCTTGCAGTAGCTGGGTCACACTGAAAGTTACTTCTAGACTCATCTAGGCACATTAAATATATCTTCAAGAGGCCAATGCCCCTCTCATTGACAATATGGGTCTGGGACAGGGCTGTATCATAGTTCCCTTCTGCAGATCCACTTGGCTATCTCACTGCTGTCATTGACTCACCTGAAAGGGAAAAAAATAAAAGACAGAAAGGGGGGCACAAAAATCAAGAAAAATGGTTTAGTATTCATCAATACTTTTTATATAAACAACCACTTAAATAAAATAGAAAAAATATTTTTCTACTTATCAACAAGATTACCACTGAGCATCCTACCATGCGCGAACAGGTGGTAGAGTGAATTGTCAGGATGCTGGGAAGACAGATTGATGATGCACCCCATGCATCACACACACACACACACACACACACACACACACACACACACACACACACACACACACACACACACACACACACACACACACACACACTCTACCTGGGAACTGATACAATAGTACCCCTTCTTATTGCAGTACTACTTCCCCCTCAATGAACAGATTGGGCCCTAATTGCAACATGGGTGCAGTGTTTTACATGGAGTACCTTAGGGAAACATGGCACCCATAAAAGGTACGAGTAGTCTTGGTTCAGTCTTGTGATAACACCAGGAAATGCTTGGGTGGCATAAGCCAGGGAACCTTGTTGGCTAGGCTTACATAGGCCCTTGGGCCAATAGCCTAGTACCTAATTATGAACCTATGAAAATAGATATACTTATCCACATGTACTAAGACTACATCCAGGAACTGCTGAAGTATCCACAAGGCAGAAGCTTGTGAGATACGCAATGTATCCACAGTTTGTCTCTAGAAGTTCCCCATAACAAGAATAGTGGCTATACATACCTTTGTATCCACATGGATATGAAGGCCACTTATTCCTCCAGTGCCCCTGTGGGGGTCACACAAACTCACTAAGGCCCTTGTAATATCCCTGTCCACCATGAAGCTATGAAATATCTCCCAATTGTCAAAATTAGATTGAATTATTCTCTACCTGTACCTCAGCCATCTTGGCTGCTGAGCACACTGGCTGCAAGCAGTTTTGCTGAGCCAAGACAAGCATCTTACACCAGGAAATAGTGAGGCTAGCAGCAAGTGCAGCATCATCATGGATTGTAAAGTAGTTTGAACCAAAACAAACATCTCACACCAGGAAATATCTAGGCTAGCAGCAAGTGCAGCTTCATCAAGGACTGTAAAGTAGTTAGAACTAAGACAAACAGCTCACGCCAGGAAAAAGCTAGGCTAGCAGCAAGTACAGCATCATCAAGGACTGTAAAGTAGTTAGAACTAAGACAAACAGCTCACACCAGGAAAAAGCTAGGCTAGCAGCAAGTACAGCATCATCAAGGACTGTAAAGTAGTTAGAACTAAGACAAACAGCTCACGCCAGGAAAAGGCTAGGCTAGCAGCAAGTACAGCATCATCAAGGACTGTAAAGTAGTTAGAACTAAGACAAACAGCTCACGCCAGGAAAAGGCTAGGCTAGCAGCAAGTACAGCATCATCAAGGACTGTAAAGTAGTTAGAACTAAGACAAACAGCTCACGCCAGGAAAAGGCTAGGCTAGCAGCAAGTACAGCATCATCAAGGACTGTAAAGTAGTTAGAACTAAGACAAACAGCTCACGCCAGGAAAAGGC
Source organism: Protopterus annectens (assembly GCF_019279795.1). Classification (NCBI taxonomy): domain Eukaryota; kingdom Metazoa; phylum Chordata; order Ceratodontiformes; family Protopteridae; genus Protopterus; species Protopterus annectens. The sequence goes on along the minus strand of NC_056741.1, from coordinate 113,344,505 downwards.
TAGGCTAGCAGCAAGTACAGCATCATCAAGGACTGTAAAGTAGTTAGAACTAAGACAAACAGCTCACGCCAGGAAAAGGCTAGGCTAGCAGCAAGTACAGCATCATCATGGATTGTAAAGTAGTTTGAACCAAAACAAACATCTCACACCAGGAAATATCTAGGCTAGCAGCACGTACAGCATCATCAAGGACTGTAAAGTAGTTAGAACTAAGACAAACAGCTCACGCCAGGAAAAGGCTATGCTAGCAGCAAGTACAGCAGCATCATGGATTGTAAAGTAGTTTGAACCAAAACAAACATCTCACACCAGGAAATATCTAGGCTAGCAGCACGTACAGCATCATCAAGGACTGTAAAGTAGTTAGAACTAAGACAAACAGCTCACGCCAGGAAAAGGCTATGCTAGCAGCAAGTACAGCAGCATCATGGATTGTAAAGTAGTTTGAACCAAAACAAACATCTCACACCAGGAAATATCTAGGCTAGCAGCACGTACAGCATCATCAAGGACTGTAAAGTAGTTAGAATAGCATGACTGCACCTTTTATAACGAATGTGCAGACAGCAAGGAAAAGTGTGAAGCTTTGACCATAAATCACAAGCAGGCAGAAGAAGACCTATTTAGTATATTCCATTTTATATCCTTGTTCATTTACATCTCATTATTCTTTCATTTGCTTATTCATATGCATGGCCATCAAACTTTAGTGTCAGTGTCTTGAATCACACCTTAGCTGTGCTTATTCACAAATAGCACTGATAGCCATCACTCATTTGTGTAATGACCATGAATACTACCTCCCTATCTCATAATGCTGTTGAGAAGGAGAAATATCAAACGGGAAGCAGATTTCTATTTCTCAGCCTAAACATCTGCCTCTGCATAGAGTGCAAGTTTAACTGCTTCTTTCTTTTTCTTGTGGGCTGCCTTCAAGACCTAAATTTTAGATACAGATCACTAATAGCATTCGTAATATAGCATGCATTTTGTTCATCTAGAATTTATAGCTGTAAGCAAGAGACTGTAATTTATTCATTTAACATTTGTTTACTGGGAAAGTCCAAGTTGGAATGAAGCCAAGTTTCAGTGGAGGCCCGGGGAGAAACGCTCCAAGTGCATGTCTTTGAAAAAGGCACTATGGGGGGAAGCAATACCTTTGGCAGTAATTGAAAGCCAAGAGGTGACAGGTGAAGACCACCTCAGGTAAAGCAGCATGGTCTGTCGACGATAGTATCCCAAGCTGACAGATACTGGATCTCCCTGGACTGACACCAGAAGCTAAGCCAATTGTTGAAGCCAATCATTTTTTTTTTGCATTAAGGCATCATCCTGGGTGAAGATAGAATGCTGCTTAGGGCTAAGGACGTATCTGCCTGGGACACATAATCTGAAAGCTCAGTCATGTGTCTCCATATAGCACAGTGAGGTATGTCTCAAGTCATTCACTCCAACATAGACTATGACAGAGTCATAGCAGTACTTTTTGCTAAGAGACTTGACTGCATGCGTGATTTGGCAGATCCTGGCACCTGACAGGCAGCTGATTGTGACCTTCTCCTTATCCAGCCTGGTGAGGGGGACATCTGTGTGCCTCCCTATGGAGTCGCTTACGACAGAGGCATTTGGTTTTGAGGTGTTTTTCCTTAGGAGATTTTTGTGTGAGACACTGATGTCACTGTTATTATGTGTAGTGGATACTGTTGGGACAGTATTGTGTGCAGAAGGTTTGCTCTTGGGAGGTCTCTGCTATGTTGGTATACTTCTAGTGAGTACCTCCATGTATGTGGGTTTATGTGATGTGTGCTTTGTTAGTGTAAGAGTTGGGATGTGGGTGTTGACAACCTGCTTGGTATTTGGTTTGTTTTTATGTGAAAGAGAGAGAGCATTGATTCCAGATTCATAGTATAGATACATCTCTCACATACTGTACTGGTATGTTTTAGGAGTAATAGGTTGTCTGTATACATGAGGCAATTGCTACATTACCCCAGGATGCCCATGTCAATCAATCTGGCTATATAAATGGTGGGAATCTGTCTGTCCATTATGTCAGGTGTATAGCGGGGAGTGGGCTAGGTGGACCAGGTTCTGCTGTAGGACTAGTAAAATCAGCAAATCTGTGGGAGGTTTAGGGGTTTAAACCCCCATCAATGATTCAAAATGGGCATCTGAGTTGCTTTCTGGGCACAGTGCACAACTGTGTTGTGCGTCAAAAAAGAGGGAAGCTTAGGAGGGCTCCCTAGCAGATAACTAGGGAAAATTTGTCTTTCTAACTATTTACATCTGTATATGACAGCATTAAACCCTGGTGCCCAACTACGTGCAAATGGGAGGTTTTTAAACAGGAGAAGTTAAACTGTTTTAAAACAAACTAACCAATGGCAAAGCTCAAGACTGAGCCTTATTCCAGTAATACCCAACTCAGATGGGTCCTGATCCACACACTTCTGCCACAAGGGTGCATGGAGGACCTCTTAATGAAAGATGGCTGGTTTTAGTGCTCAAATGAAACTAAACAATCTAGATTCAGCAGATCTGAATCTAGCCTATGCTAAGAAATGCAGGAGTATCACATATTTCACCTCTACACCAGTATCTTGTACAGGACGAAAATCCATTCACCTGTATGCCAATATCTCAAAATGCAGATGAACACCTTCAGGATGATGGCAGAAATTCAGAGGTAACAGCATCCAAAATGATACCTTCACAAATGGGAACCAGGCACTGGAATTTTACACAGCTACCCCAGGCAACATGTAAAGCACTGGCTGCCCAGCAACAAATGTGCTGTGACATTGCTAGGGCTCAGAGCTTTGTTACAGAGTCAGTTGGAAATGGTAAGAGTCCTCCAGGCTGTACATGAGGATTTCCACCACTACATGTTAATGGCACAAAGTAAGGATAATGCCATGATCACACTGGTATGTAGTGTGGCTTCAACTGTGACCAACTCCATTTGTAAATAGTTGGGATGCAGCATACTCAAGTAGGAGTGAGTCTTGGAAATGGAAGAGGACAGGCTACTGTCTGGATACAAGGGGGTAAATGCTTCTCAAGTATTTATTGTAATTAGTAGGGTTGAACAAACAGAACAGTTTTCATGCAGTCCACATTAGTGTTCATCTGCACCTAGCAGAGTTTCTCATTCAAGGTCATGGTCACAGTCTCAACGCATTGCCAGATCAGCATCTGCAAGATCACCTGCACAAAGTAGGTCAAGACATCAGACCAATTTGCCATCCACCATTCATGACAGCTCCTCTCCAAAATCACTTGCACCACCACCTATCCTGTCCTGTCTTTAGGAGATGGTATGATACATTTGACCTTGACCTACTAAGTTTCAAGTGTGACATTTCTGTTACTATTTGACCTTCACACACTTGTTAATGTTTAACTTGATGACGGGGAAGGGAGTTAGGACACTTTTCAACTGTATGCATTTCATTTATCTAATTATAATGCTTAAAATGTCATAAAACTTTGGAAAGAAAGCTGTATGTCATAACATGTGACTGCAGCAATTAACACCATTAAGGCCCTATTCATATCATTGTTACAGTTGGAAATTACTAAGACTTAAAAGTAGTAATACACAAGCATTTGGGAAACAATAATAAGAGCAGTAAAAATGAAAACTAATATCCTCCCATGAAAACAAATATTGCTGCCATTTCACCCTCACTGTTTCACAAACGATGATGCTTTTATCTCCGAGGCAACAATTTTTTTATGTAGGACAAAATTAAATAATCTGGTGTAGAGTACTTTAGCAGACATAGTTCAAACTGAGGAAACCTTCTGTAATAAAAAAAAGCAAAATGATACATTTTTATTCAATTGTAAGGCAAGAACACAGGTTAAATGATGGAGTAACACTTTTTACTAATTTTACCACTTGAGGTTATTCAGTATGTGCATACTTGGGTTAACCAACTTACTAGTATTTATTGTGAAAAACAGTTAAAATGTGATTATTCCTTATATGATGCTTTACAACATCCCTAAGCAGGAGTAATAAAGCACACAGGCATGAGTTTTGCTAACAATAATATGAGTAACCATTCCAAAGTAAAAAAATATATATATATATATGTGTATATATATATATATATATCTATATATATATATATATATATATATATATATATATATGTATAGATATATATATAGATATATATTAAAGATGAGAAGGAATGTCTTATAAGTACTGGTCCAGAAATAAAAAAAAAACTATTTATTTTTATTTATTTTTTATTTTATTTTATTTTACATTTGTTAACCAGGAAAGTCTGATTTGGAACAAAGCCAGTTTTTTCAGCGGAGGCCTGGGGAGAAAAGCTCCAGATGTATGTCTTTGTTAAAAAAAAAAAAATATATATATATATATATATATATATATATATATATATATATATATATATATATATATATATATATATATATATATATATATATATATATATATATATATATATATATATATATCTATGAGTATATATATATATATATATATATATATATATATATAAAAGATGAGAATGTCTGATGGACAGTGACAGTAGACCATGCACTACACAGCATAGCTCATAGATATCACTGCATGCAGCAGTTATATTCTAAGTGTTTTTTATAAGAAAGGAAACACAAACCTGAATGTCATAGCCCATAGTTCTGGACTAGGCACACCTCTTTATTTGTGCAGCCATATGCCATTCTTGAGCCTGTCACATGGAGTCCCTTACTACTACTGCTGGCTGATCCCCATTAGTCATAGTAGGACTGTTAACTGCAGCATTGGTCTCTTCACCACCAGACTGTCACATGATCATGTTGTGTAGAATGCAACATGCAGTAAACATAATGCTTGCAGTAGCTGGGTCACACTGAAAGTTACTTCTAGACTCATCCAGGCACATTAAATATATCTTCAAGAGGCCAATGCCCCTCTCATTGACAATATGGGTCTGGGACAGGGCTGTATCATAGTTCCCTTCTGCAGATCCACTTGGCTATCTCACTGCTGTCATTGACTCACCTGAAAGGGAAAAAAATAAAAGACAGAAAGGGGGGCACAAAAATCAAGAAAAATGGTTTAGTATTCATCAATACTTTTTATATAAACAACCACTTAAATAAAATAGAAAAAATATTTTTCTACTTATCAACAAGATTACCACTGAGCATCCTACCATGCACGAACAGGTAGTAGAGTGAATTGTCAGGATGCTGGGAAGAGAGATTGATGATGTACCCCATGCATCACACACACACACACACACACACACACACACACACACACACACACACACACACACACACACACACACACACACACACACACACACACACACACTCTACCTGGGAACTGATACAATAGTACCCCTTCTTATTGCAGTACTACTTCCCCCTCAATGAACAGATTGGGCCCTAATTGCAACATGGGTGCAGTGTTTTACATGGAGTACCTTAGGGAAACATGGCACCCATAAAAGGTACGAGTAGTCTTGGTTCAGTCTTGTGATAACACCAGGAAATGCTTGGGTGGCATAAGCCAGGGAACCTTGTTGGCTAGGCTTACATAGGCCCTTGGGCCAATAGCCTAGTACCTAATTATGAACCTATGAAAATAGATATACTTATCCACATGTACTAAGACTACATCCAGGAACTGCTGAAGCATCCACAAGGCAGAAGCTTGTGAGATACGCAATGTATCCACAGTTTGTCTCTAGAAGTTCCCCATAACAAGAATAGTGGCTATACATACCTTTGTATCCACATGGATATGAAGGCCACTTATTCCTCCAGTGCCCCTGTGGGGGTCACACAAACTCAGTAAGGCCCTTGTAATATCCCTGTCCACCATGAAGCTATGAAATATCTCCCAATTGTCAAAATTAGATTGAATTATTCTCTACCTGTACCTCAGCCATCTTGGCTGCTGAGCACACTGGCTGCAAGCAGTTTTGCCTGAGCCAAGACAAGCATCTTACACCAGGAAATAGTGAGGCTAGCAGCAAGTGCAGCATCATCATGGATTGTAAAGTAGTTTGAACCAAAACAAACATCTCACACCAGGAAATATCTAGGCTAGCAGCAAGTGCAGCTTCATCAAGGACTGTAAAGTAGTTAGAACTAAGACAAACAGCTCACGCCAGGAAAAAGCTAGGCTAGCAGCAAGTACAGCATCATCAAGGACTGTAAAGTAGTTAGAACTAAGACAAACAGCTCACACCAGGAAAAAGCTAGGCTAGCAGCAAGTACAGCATCATCAAGGACTGTAAAGTAGTTAGAACTAAGACAAACAGCTCACGCCAGGAAAAGGCTAGGCTAGCAGCAAGTACAGCATCATCAAGGACTGTAAAGTAGTTAGAACTAAGACAAACAGCTCACGCCAGGAAAAGGCTAGGCTAGCAGCAAGTACAGCATCATCAAGGACTGTAAAGTAGTTAGAACTAAGACAAACAGCTCACGCCAGGAAAAGGCTAGGCTAGCAGCAAGTACAGCATCATCATGGATTGTAAAGTAGTTAGAACTAAGACAAACAGCTCACACCAGGAAAAAGCTAGGCTAGCAGCAAGTACAGCATCATCAAGGACTGTAAAGTAGTTAGAACTAAGACAAACAGCTCACGCCAGGAAAAAGCTAGGCTAGCAGCAAGTGCAGCTTCATCATGGATTGTAAAGTAGTTTGAACCAAAACAAACAACTCACACCAGGAAATAGCTAGGCTAGCAGCAAGTACAGCATCATCAAGGACTGTAAAGTAGTTAGAACTAAGACAAACAGCTCACACCAGGAAATAGCTAGGCTAGCAGCAAGTGCAGCTTCATCATGGATTGTAAAGTAGTTAGAATAGCATGACTGCACCTTTTATAACGAATGTGCAGACAGTAAGGAAAAGTGTGAAACTTTGACCATAAATCACAAGCAGGCAGAAGAAGACCTATTTAGTATATTCCATTTTATATCCTTGTTCATTTACATCTCATTATTCGTTCATTTGCTTATTCATATGCATGGCCATCAAACTTTAGTGTCAGTGTCTTGAATCACACCTTAGCTGTGCTTATTCACAAATAGCACTGATAGCCATCACTCATTTGTGTAATTACCATGAATACTACCTCCCTAACTCATAATACTGTTGACAAGGAGAAATATCAAACGGAAAGCAGATTTCTATTTCTCAGCCTAAACATCTGCCTCTGCATAGAGTGCAAGTTTAACTGCTTCTTTCTTTTTCTTGTGGGCTGCCTTCAAGACCTAAATTTTAGATACAGATCACTAATAGCATTCGTAATATAGAATGCATTTTGTTCATCTAGAATTTATAGCTGTAAGCAAGAGACTGTAATTTATTTATTTAACATTTGTTTACTGGGAAAGTCCAAGTTGGAATGAAGCCAAGTTTCAGTGGAGGCCCGGGGAGAAATGCTCCAAGTGCATGTCTTTGTAACGTGGGAGGAAACCAGAGCACCCAGAGAAAACCCACATGGATGCAGGGAGGACATGCAGACTCTGCACAGAAGGCACCCCAGCTGAGAATCGAACTGAAGAACCTCTTGCTGTGAGGCGACAATGTAATGTTTATCAGTAAATGTTATTTAGTGCAGGTCTTGAAGATCACTGCAGTAAACTATTATAATTCATATGCACTAAAACAAAATATAACTTCCATGCTTCATACTAGAAATGTAGTGTTATGTACCTCGGGTTGTATATCAGTTTAGTAAATTAATTCTGAACATGATCATATGCAATCATCTATGGATGTGTTGAATATTAAAATAAAATAATTTTATTTTTTCCTATTTTGAGATTGTGCAGCCTCTGTATTTCTAACTTATACTGGTATGGGCTGATTCTTATTTTCCTTGTTCAGCAATGTAATATTAGTTGTTTTGATGGAATTAATGAAATTTTCCATTATAAGTAAGAGAAGCCTTCATTTTATGGTTTAATGGAACCACCACCATCTGTTCCTCGCAGCTGGAAATGTATGTTAGCATGCGCATTATGGAATGACTTCTGAACATGGCCTGCTGACATCAAATACACAGATCTTGGATGTTGCAGTATACAGTGTACACAATGAAGCAAATCAAATGCATGTCTTCTTATGCATACAGTTTGCATATATAAAGGAAACAGAAAGAAAAATGCACAATGTAAATGCTACATGCATATGCAGAACCCATTTTAATGAAATATTTAATGTTTAGTACAGGAATGGGAAAGGAGTGAATGCAGCCCTAGTTGTGCTCAGTGTCAGACACATGGTGCAGTTGTGAAGGTACATTTTGTCTGGTCTTCCACGTTAATGCCCTAGAGGTGCATAAAAGGATTCATAAAAGCAAATGTTACTAGCCAGTTGCAGCTTAACAACACACAGTCACCTTTGTACATTACGCTATTCCAACATTAGTCAGTAAAAAGTAGAACATATAGAGTTTATTTGCATATCCTATCACTAATTACTTATTAAGTAGTACTACACTTGTATAACCCATGATGCATTGCAATCACCAGAAACATGCTTTCTTCGCATTGCATGAGGCTGATGTTGGGCTTACCTCAGCAACTCTTGCCCCTGCATAAGATAACCCGTAATTCCATTTTATTTCTGTTTTACTAATATGTTTTGCTTTGCATACAGCCACCAATTACAAACAGTTGTCTACAGTAAGTATTATCATTAAAGCAAGTGGCAGAACTGTAATTTCTAACTTGGTACAGGAGATGGATATAATTGAATATCCATTTAACTAAAGTGCTTCATAGTATGAGCTAAAATTATTGCATTACATTTTTTGACCCTCTGCTGAAGACTATTCATTTAGTCTAAATTAATTTAACATATATAAGTAAGTTATTATCTTTCCTGAGTATGTTCAGTTAATTTTTCATTAAAATGTTATCAGTCATCTGTAACAAGATTAGCTATAATATGTGCTTAATGGCTTTCCAGGTTTTGTATTTCCTGCATATTTATGGAATAGCATTCGGTACACACTACACAAAGATATGTCAACAATAAACATAAAATATGTGTAATCCTACAACTGAGCTTTGACATATGTGAGATTCTAATACAATTCTTGCTAACACTCTCTGACTTTTTATCAGAAGGTTTTTTAGTTTTTATAATATAGGATGTTTGCATATTGCTTATCTTGATGCATACACAGTTCATAAGGGCTCATTCAACACATTTTCACTTTCAAAGAGAATGAATATGATGAGACTACTATCATACTGTTTTTAATATTCTGTAATGTCCTGCCTTCTTTTTCTAGATTTTGGTGTAAGGATGAACCTAACAATGCAAAAGGCGACAATCCTAATGGTGAAAACTGTGCGGCCATATGGACTCGTCCACCTTGTCAGTCACAATGGAATGACGAAAACTGCCATGCCTCCTTTAATTTTATTTGTGAAAAACAAACCAGATGCAGCTCTTTATAAATCCATTTCATTTCTTTGTGACTTTCTTAAGTAGCGATAATAAAGCAGAACATGCTGATAGTCTTTAACAAGGAGATTGTTTTTACATGGTCAGCTTGATAAGATGAATAAAGTATCTTTTTCCTAATGGTTTATTAGTAATTCAGCATAATGTACTAATTTTGGTTTTTAGTTCATAGCTCACATATTTCCCTTATGGCTATTTTTGTGGACTTCAAAATAAAATGAAAAAATTAATTGCAATGAAAAACAGTTGTGTATAAAACAAATAGATGCATTATGACTGCATTCATGATCAAGTTCTGTTATTTGGAAAATATTTAGTTCATTAAGACACATTGACACAATTCATTGAGAACATTATTCTGATGCATTAAGATTACTAAGGCACTGATACTTTGGGATGAATTTAATAAAACCTACATGGTCTTATTTACTGTGTAGGCATTGTGCCTTACTGCTTATATGAAAGTAAGCAGGTTTTAGATTCAGTAAGTACTGCTGGGCAGTGCACATGCACATACCAACACGGGAAGCTCTGTGGCATGCTAATCACCTCATAAGCAGGTGAGTCTCATGCAAATGAGGCAGGTAGAGTGATCCATCAAGCAGATAGGTAGCTCTTATATGGGAAATCAGTGTTAAAATTATTTTTTCAAACTTAAATTATGTAGTAACTGTTTTTTGTCAACCAGAATAGTGTAGCTGGTTTAAAATGGAAGTGTGAGTGCATATAACATGTGAAACCACCCATGTATACACAAGTGTCACATACAGTATAGTCACACCCCTTGCGAAAGTAAGGAAAGCTCATAGAGGGATGTCATGTAAAGTAAATCATATACACTTAATAAATGAAGACAGTATTCTGATATATTTAAAAAATTAAAAGTGAGCAATAGTTAGCAATGCTCAGCTATGCTTAGCAGGTGTAACCATTGCTAAGATGTGAATGCTAAGCAGCAGGTAGCTCAGCTAAGTGGATTTGGGCACTGTTAAACAGTGCTCAACAACTTCTCCTTCAAGCAGTGTTAAACAGGCTTGGCATGTTTGCTCACTGCTTAGTGGAGCTTAACCTTTTCAAAATGGTCCAATGACAGCAAAGGACAGGAATATCGCACTATTTAAATGGCACAGGCAGGAATATAGCCATAATCTGTTATAGTCTATCTGTGCAGATACAATGGCTGGTGTAGGAGAGGGAGTGCCTACCAGGTGCAATGCTGGAGCATTGAGGAGTCCAGAGTCATGGCTGGACTCCTAGTAAAAAAACATGTGCTGCAGCCAGTACCAGGGCTCCCAATCCAAAGAGGAGACCTGTGACCATCTTGCATGTGACTTCGCCAGTGCTCCTGGCATCCCCGGACTGGTAAGCAGGTACAGCACCACTATGCTGACCTAAAGCATAGGAAGGGGGTGCTCTTGGACCAGTGGATCCAAGATGGATGGGACCGGAATGCTCCAGTAGTGTGTAAGTATCACCGTCGAGTAGTTTGTAGCAAATACTAGCCTGAGAATGTAATAGACAGATATGCATAATCTGTGTTTTCTCCCCTACAGCTGCAGCAGAGAGGGCTGTGAATGTTGAAGCCATGGTGACAGACTGCTGAGGCTGTGCTGACAGGCTGGTGAGTACAAATCTATTTTGCAGTATATTGTTAAAATAGCTAAGAAGGAGAACATTGCTTACTGCTAGTAGGTATATTGTTACTGTGTGAACTGAATAAAGAAGTTTGACTGATGAATATTGAAGTGCAATAAAGACCATTAAAAAAACTGTTGTGTTTATTCTGGTATGTTGTTGTAGACATATATAGAATGTATACATGTTCTTCACAGCAAATATAGCTGTGACAGCATATATTAACTGAGGTTTATCTGTGAACAAACTGTTGAGAAACTGTAGATGGTGTAGCGGTAAAATGAGATATAAATTCATGTGAAATATATACTGCACTAAGCTCTGAACCCTGAATAGTAATATGTAAAGTATCAAAGTGTGTTCCATGCAGCATTGCCTTGTGTTAACCTTTGCTCTCCAGGTTGTAGTAATCCAAAGGAGTAATGCACAGTACAATAACTATCTGTCATGCATGCATCACAGGATTACAAGTTCAGACTGTCTAACCAAGAGGCTGTTAGGCAGAAGCCAGTAAAACGAGAAGCAACAGTTCCCCAGTAGCTCAATGTGATGTGAAATAGCTTAGTTGTAAATATGGCACACCCAGACATGGTTCGAATTCAGGAAGTGGTACTAAGATGTGTGCATATTTACACACAAGGAATCAGGAATAAATGTAAAAACAGTCAGGTAGTGTTAACAGATATTTTCCCAACAGGTTTTACAGGTAAACAAATGTTGCCAGCAGCTGTATGAAGGGTAGACTAATAAACTGTGTACAACTGTTCAATTGTCCCACCACAAGACTACAAATGACAGCAGAGTAGGTACATACAATATGCACTCTTCCTGATTCATACCACTCAACTGTACAGATATTCACTGAATGTCCAGATATTTGTCTCAGATTTTTGGTCCATTTTACATAAAGTAGTGGTGCCATGGCAAATCAGTGGCAAACAATTATAGACTGAAGTTAGACAATAATGATAGACATACAAGTGTCAGATGTCATGTCTATCAGAAAAGGCATGCAAATGCAAAACCTGTTATTTTATCAACTTTTTAAGTTTGTAAGAGCAATATCTAAAAATTGTCCATATTTATGGACCTTTGTCCCACTCTTATGTATAGCTTTGTCCAGATGTCATGCTCTAAGAGGTTGAGAGGTATGTTCCCGATACATGTCTCACAAGTGTCACGCTGTCACAGCTAGTGGTTACTGCTACAAATAATCCTGGACACAGATAGGAAATCAGTTGATGTAGGCCAGTAACACACTCACATAACAGCATTTCAGGGTACCCTCCTGTGCCAAATATGTAACCCTGACATGTATGAGTCCCCTCTAGTCATGTACCCAGAGTTGTCACAATTTGCCTCATACCATTCCAGACTGACAGTTTAATAGGTATGTTTGTACTACAGAAGCTACGAGCATAGGTAGATGTAAATTGAGAGCAGACCCATAGAGTATTGAGCAGTACTGTTGTGGGAAATAGAAGGATAAACAGTAATGGATTTTCTGTCTCACCCCCCCACCCCTCATCTGCATCAATAATTATTACTTATATACTATGGGTATGTTGTGCTCCAACCAGAATGTTGACACTTGTATTGTATTATTGTTAATATGTTTGATTGCTTGCATGTTAACATACCTTGTTCAAATACCATTCTTGGTGGCCTGCTGCCATCAATGTTACTGGCATGCTGTTACGATGCATACTGTTGTTCCATTTATGCATGTGTTCTGTTTGCTATGCAACTGTTTAAAATCTGTTTTATGGGGTTAATTGGAACAGCCATGCATGCTGTTATAACTAATGATGAAATGTGTTGTTCATGACTAACCAACATATTTTGTAAAACCTCAACACCATAGCACATTTGGGAAGGTGGATGCCAGCAGATCTGCCTGCCCTGCCTCATCTGGCCATGGCACCAGACCCTAACACACCTGGGACCCAACCTGGATCTCCCTCATCTGCTGGTCTTTTTTCCCTCTGCATGCCCCTTTTTCACCACTTTCCTATCACCCCTTTTTCTTTCTTTTAAAGAAATTAGTGCAGGTGTAAGTGGGAGTCAGCAAGAGTAAGCGAGTTTATGCATTGCTAAGTGAAGCCAACACAGATTAAGCATCTGTATGGTTAACTGTGTGTTGGCATTGCTTAGCATCAAGCAAACCCATGCAAACCCACTTAAAGCCACTTAAAACTGTTTTAATCACTCTGCTTCCATCAGGCACTTTTCTGTCTAGCAACACAATAATCAGCCCTGCCAAATCTTGAACCCAGAGTCCTGTACACCATAGTTAGAGCTATATACTACTACACCATTTGAGCTGTAAGAATTGCTGATGCTTTTTCAAACATATCATGCAGTAGAGTCATTCAACAGTAGGGAAAAGATTCTGCAGAATTAGTCAGGTTTTGCATGTATACATATGCACATGTATATATGCATGGAGATGCATATATATAAAGAAAAATATATACATAACATAAATATATATATATATATATATATATATATATATAAAATATATACATATAAAATATATACATATACATACATAGGTTCATAGGTAGGTACTAGGCTATTGGCATAATTAAGCCTAGCCAAAATGTTTCGGCTTGCGCCTCCCATGTGATTTAGTTGCCTGCACCTCTGTTGAGCAGGGCCACAGAAGTGATTTCCGAAGTGACTTTCCTGTTCCCCATCCACTTATCAAGATTCTTCTTGAAGAGCACTAATGAGGAGCTCTGCCTCACATATATGGAGACTTTATTCCACAGCAGGGACACAAATCTGTCCCTCCAGCAAGTCCTGTTTATTGTTGATGTCAGGTTAAGGTCCCTAGAGCTTGTAGCTTGAGTAGATTGGGTTTTCCTTAGTTGGAGCATTTCCAGCAATTCAGGGTTTGACATAGCCTTGTATGTCAGGCAGAGATCACCTCTGAGTAGCCGGTATGCAACCGAGTGCAGTTGAAGTTTTTCTAGCCTGGTGGCATAGGGCATCTGTTTTAGGCCTGTTATCCTCTTGGTGAGGTATTTTTGAGGTCTCTCCAGTTGTTGCAGGTGTCTAGTAAGGTACATCCCGAATGGGGCATTGTACTCAATAATGGGTCTAATGAGTGATGAGTAGAGGGGGACAATAACTTCCTTTTTTCTAGATGCAAACCCCTTTGTGATAAGATGGACCATGTAGAAGGATTTTCTAACCACTTTAGCGATGTGGTTATCAAAGGAGAGGTTACTAACCACCTGGTCCCTAGGTCTCTTATCACGCTCTCTGTGTTAAGTGAGCTGCCACCTATGTGGCAATTCGTAGGTACTTGTTTTTTCCAGAAGGGGATGACAATGCACTTTTTGGCATTTAGCCCTTTTTCATAATTCCCGGTTAGGAGTCACCTCTTCACTTCTCTTCCTGAGCCGGTTATGCGGTAGTGCTGCTTTGCTCAGCTCCTGTACTCCACTCCAGAAGCTCCCTCCCAGCCTCTGAAAATTTAAGAACTTCCTCCTGCAAAACCTCTGTCGATTTTTCCTGGACATTCCTACCTGCTAGTCTGGGCCATTCAAGGAAAAGAACTTCAGTGCGGACTCCCATAAATATTTTCATTTGAATTACTCCACTCCTGAAGTTCCCACCCAGCCTCTGGAAATTTAAGAACTTCCTCCTGCAAAATCTCTGTCAATTTTTCCTGGTCATTCCTACCTGCTAGTCTGGGCCATTCAAGGAAAAGAACTTCAGTGCGGACTCCCATAAATATTTTCATTTGAATGTATGTAGCCTTGCACTAGTCTCTTTTATCTAAGATTACCAATTTTGTTAGCGTGTCCTTCCATGTGTGTGAATCAGCAGCCTACCGCAGACCACTACTACCCCCCTCCCACCTGTATTCCCTGATTTCTAGTCCCTGAAATCTAGGTAGTTTAAATCTAGATGAGTCTTAACTAAAGAGCCTTTCCTATTTATTTTTTTCCGAACTGCTATCCTTCCTTTCTCCTCTAGGTGGCAGTATTCATTCATCCTATAGCTTGTATCATTTTTTTTAAACCCCTAAGTCCAACATTACCTGTATCTGCCTGTCTCACACACACAGTCTCACACACACACACACAATTGCCCCCTTGCTTGCAGTCAAACACACACAATTGCCCCCTTGCTTGCGGTCAAACACACACACAATTGCCCCCTTGACTGCTGTCAAACACACACACACAATTGCCCCCTTGCTTGCGGTGTCACACACACAATTGCCCCCTTGCTTTTAGGTCACATACACACACACACACACTTGCCACTTGCTTGCATTCACACACACACACACACACACACACACACACACACACACACACACACACACACACACACACACACACTTGCCCCTTGCTGTATCCTATGGACATTAGAAGGCCTCCAGCTGAGGGCACTACATAGGTTACCTGTATTTTTTAACAACTTGCCCCTTTGCTTGTAGTCTCACACACACACTTGCCCCCTTGCTTGCAGTCTCACACATTTGCCCCCTTGCTTGCAGTCTCACACATTTGCCCCCATGCTTTCAGTCTCACACACACTTGCCCCCTTGCTTTCAGTCTCACACACACAATTGCCCCCTTGCTTTCAGTCTCACACACACACACACACACACACACACACACAATTGCCCCCTTGCTTGTGGTCAAACACACACAATTGCCCCTTGCTTAAGGTCACACACACAATTGCCCCCTTGCTTGCGGTGTCACACACACACAATTGCCCCCTTGATTTTAGGTCACACACACACACACACACACTTGCCACTTGCTTGCATTCACACACACACACACACACACACACACACACACACACACACACACACACACACACACACACACACACACACACACACACACGCCTCTTGCTGTATCCTATGGACATTAGAAGGCCTCCAGCTGAGGGCACTGCATAGGTTACATGTATTTTTTAGCAAGTTCCTCCTCCTATTTTATTTCTTCTCACTCAGAGCCCCTACCATGATAGTGCTATCCCTGGCCACAAAAACAAAATGGTTGCAAGGCATGTACTTCACTACCAGAAAACTGAGATCAGAAAAGCTTACCAGCCTTAGAGATTTTCAGACTTTGCTTCTCAGTGGCTTGTGTGCTATACTCACTCACAAAATGTTATATTAACAGGCAGAATATCACTTTGCAGACTAAAGAAATAGTATTTTGTCTACCAAACTTTATCACAAAGTCAAAACAAATATATGCCATGCTGATTCCATTATTTCAATAGGAATTGGCAGCAACTCTCACTCAAGGCATGCTGCTTAGCAGCTTTACAATGACTAAGCTGCTGTGCTTGTACAAGCAGCAAAATTCCTCATTTCCTTTCCCATCTATCTTCTGTTTCTCTCTTATTTTCCTTACGTTTTTCATTAATTTAAAAACAAAACAATACGCAGGCTCAAAGAATATGATAGCAACCATGACATTAATCTTACAAGAACCTGCACTCTATGTGTAATGGAGCATTGTGAAGTGTCTGAGGCTACTTCTAAACTATGGACACATTGTGATGGACAAAATGTTGAACCTCTATATTGCCTACATCACTGTATATTTACCTGTTATAATAATCTTACATGGGAACCCAGAAATGCACTTAGCCTAGTTGCATGAAACAAGTATAGCTGCAGAAACCACCCCTGGACTACTACCACTCTCTTGCTGACTATTCATAAGTATGTTTACAGGCTGCAGAATTACTCAGTAAATAAGTTTTATGCCTAATGGCTCCAGCGTCCACATTAAAATAATTTTGTTACCCAGCTAACGGAAAAAAAAGGTATTATTCAGCTGTGGCAAAGTTTCAAGCAGGTAGCAGGTTTGATGGCACATACACTAAAACGGAGCAAGCAGAGTAGCATAACAAATAAAACGGAGCAAGCCCAGCAGCATAACCAATAAAACGGATTACTAATATTAAAAAAAAAAATAAAAAACATGACAAGACCGAAACGCGAAGCTCAACAACAGAAACAAACAGCCGAAAACATTACAAAACATCTGCAGCATGCAATCGCGAAGCACGAGGCATCAACAAACTAAAGAAAACCAAATACAGCTACAAATACAGCAAGGTTTTTAAAAAAACACACCAGCAACCACAATCGCGAAGCACAAGGCATCCACTAAAGAAAACCAAATATAGCTACAAATACAGCATAGTTTTTAAAAAAAAATCAGCAAGCATCTAAAAACAGTAGACAGTAATACAATTACTACAAGCAGCAATACACTTACTTCAGAAGGAAACCCAAAGGCAGCAAGCACAGAAACACAGGCCAACTCAAGAATACAAAAGACGCCAGCATTAAACATAACTGGGGAAATATAAACCCTGGATCAAAATGAAAATAAGTAGGCTAAGCTAAAAATGCAGCTGCGAAAGGGAAGCACGTGGCACCCTTACAAACAGAAAAAGATTAACTCCACTAATGTGCAATTAAAAACTTGGGAGGACACAATATCAGGGCTAGGGAGGCATAGAAACAGGGACAAATTACATTTAGGATACACTATTAAGAAGTAATAAGACTTACCTTACTTATGAAGTAGCAAACGCTGGTGAAGAAGAAGTGCTTCACATGAATAGAGTCGACCAGATTTGCTAACACAGAAAAGGAGTTCCACACAGCACCTAGTCCATTTATTAGGCTAACAGTGGGCTGGGAAAGGCAGTGTTGACATCACAATGTGGGAGGATCACAGGGATTCTGTACAGCATGCAAATAAGGCAGTGTTTATGTCACTTTGGGGGAGGAAACCACCCAGGATCTTCAGCAAGAGCTATGGCAGATGTGACATCATTATTTAAGAGATGACTAGACAGTTTTCATCTTGGTTTTAAAACTGAAAGTCAAACAGTACGGAAAAGTATGAAGCCTAAGCAGTAAAAGAGAATAGTGAATTTTTTTTTAAAGCTGCGGTTATGTTTTTTTGAGGCTGTATCACATAACAGGATTTTAGGGAGACATCAGGTAGAGATATTTGATTTGATATCCCATTGTTTTCCTTTAACAAAGTCTCCCAAATCCCAATCCACGCTCTCTAAACCCTGATTTAACCCCCCCCTCCCTAACCTTACACTAACTAAGGAACAAAACTCCCCTATATTTGTTTTTCCTTTGCTCTTACATAAAGGTAACACTTTACATAGTATTCTACCAAATAATCTACTTACCTTCACTGTGAACAGTAGTGGCTGATACTTTTTCAGCTGGTCTCTCTCACTCTGCTGCTCACCTATACTTGGTTCCCTCCCATCCACTTTCACCCTTTCTATCCTATCCCGCCCCTCTGTCCTTATTCCCTTCCCCCTCAGTAACCCACCACCCCCTAGTTTACTTCTAGACGGCAGGTACCTTTGGCGCCATTTTTCATAATTCCCGGTTAGGAGTAACCTCTTTGCTTCTCTTCCTGAGCCGGTTATGCGGTAGTGCTGCTTCGCTCACCTCCCAGTAGGTACCTGAATAGAGAAAGAGTGTATTTCATTTAATACTGATACAGATCTTTGTTTTAACTGTTTTTACAGCTAAACATGTCACTAAATGCATACTTTCATGATTTTATGCTGCTCTGGTAATGTTTTGTGTTAAACGGCTGTAGGTACCTGAATAGAGAATGGGTGTAGCTTTTTGCTACTGGGACAGCTCTTTGTTTAATTGTTTTTTCTGCTAAACTTGCCACCAAATGTTCCCTGTCAGGATTTTATGCTGTTCCAATACTATTTGTGTTAGATGGATGTGCTTTTGTAAATATAACAATGCCTCCTCACAGGCACTGCAAACTTACGCCTGCTTTCTCTTTTTCTAAGAACGCCTACCCTCAGGCGTCGAAAGATAGCACTCCTAAGCCTACTTTTCTTCTTTCTTCACTGAGAACGCCTTACTAGTTAGGCATTTAATAGAATGGATGTTCTTCAGTCAGAGTTCCCTTTTCTTATAAGAATGCCACCTCACAGGAGTTGATAGATAGTGCTCCCAAGCCTTTTTTTTCTTTTTTTTTACTTAGAATGCCATCCTATTTTAAGCCTTAAACTGAACGGATGTGCTTTAGTCAGCATAACAACGCCACCCCACAGCCATTGTAAACCTAAGTCTGCTTTCTCCTCCTACAAAGAATGCCACCTCACAGGCATTGATAGAAAAGTTAACATAAGCCTGCCATCCCTTTTCCATGGGTCCAGTCATATCGCCGAATGCTGAGTGGGTTTACATCCCTGCGTTTATGCAGTCTCCACTCTCCACTTATTAAAGAACTCCAATTACTGGCATTTATGCAGTCTCCACTCTCCACATACTAAAGAACGCCAATTACTGGCGTTGATAGAACAGGAACCAGAGCCTGCTTTCCTTGTACCACAGGGTCATTATTTTCTGGTGAGCGGTTGAGCGACTATTAAATTTCAATGCTTACCATTGTTTTTGCTCTCCAATTGTTTGGTACACTACACAGTCGGCGTTTAATGAATAAAGACTATGAGCCCGCTTTCTCTCTCTCATCAGAAGCCATAATTGGATACAGTATCTAGCTTTAGATTCACTAATGAATATTAAAAGATTCACTAATCAATATTAAAAGGTGGCCTGTGTAAGAGCGCCATCCAAACAGTGTAGTATACTTGCATGGTATTTTCTATATTAATCCCATTAGGGCTTCAGCACCATATAAGCCCCACTTTTAGTATCAAACTTACTAGGTATTGCATTGATATTATCTGCTTTACCTGAATTGCTGTATGTTGGCATATCTTTCTTTCATCCTTATTTACTAACATCTGAAAACTGTGCTTTCTTTTGTTGGCTCTACCTGATGTTATTGATATAACTTAATATAGTGCCTAGACATAGTTTTACAGTTTTATAATTAAATACTAACTTAATATAGTGCCTAGACATAGTTTTACAGTTTTTAGTTAAATGCTACGACTTATCTCTTCACTTTATATGTATTGTCTGCCTGAACTGATGCTGTCCATTTATATATAGTTCATGATATATGTTAAATAGTGTCTTGACAATTTATGCAGTCTTATAGTTATATGCTACATTCTACTGCTTACATTGTTTGCCTGAATCTGATGTTAACCATTTTGCAATCTATATTCCTCCTACTCAACATTTGAGCTGGTTAATGCATTTTGACTTGGGATTGTGTGACTTGTCATTAGTGAACTAAGTACTAGGATAACTGCATTTCTCCTTGCCTACTCCTGCAGTCTCCTATAACCTTACCTTGTTGTTTTTTTTTCCCTTCTGTTGCTCTCTCTCCCATTCTTCCTCTTTACTCCAACTCTCCCTCAATTTATCTTTCATATTTCAAGTTAAATCTTTCAATCTCCTCCTCTGCTGACCACTCTCACTTACCTCTACTACCTGCTTCTACTCTACCTGCTTATCTTCTCTTATTTTTAATCACCTAAACTTGTATGTTTTTTTACTCTCTCCCCCAGTACTCCACTCCTGAAGCTCCCTCCCAACCTCTGGAATTTTAAGAACTTGCTCCTGCAAAACCTGTCGATTTTTCCTGGACATTCCTACCTGCTAGTCTGGGCCATTCAAGGAAAAGAACTTCAGTGCGGACTCTCATAAATATTTTCATTTGAATGTATGTAGCCTTGCACTAGACTCTTTTATCTAAGACTACCAATTTTGTTAGCTTGCCCTTCCATGTGTGTGAATCAGCAGCCTACCGCAGACCACTACTACCCCCATCCCACCTGTATTCCCTGACTTCTAGTCCCTGAAATCTAGGTAGTTTAAATCTAGATGAGTCTTAACTAAAGAGCCTTTCCTATTTAATTTTTTTTCCTAACTGCTATCTTCCATTCTCCTCTAGGTGGCAGTATTCATTCATCCTATAGCTTGTATCATTTTTTAAACCCCTATGTCCAACATTACCTCTATCTGCCTGTAACTTAAAGCCTCCCAAATCCCAATCCATGCTCTCTAAACCCTGATTTAACCCCCCTCCCTAACCTTACACTAACTAAGGAACAAAACTCCCCTGTATTTGTTTTTCCTTTGCTCTTACATGAAGGTAACACTTTACATAGTATTCTACCAAATAACCTACTTACCTTCACTGTGAACAGTAGTGGCTGATACTTTTTCAGCTGGTCTCTCTCACTCTGCTGCTCTATCCCGCTCCGTTCGCCCTGCGGGCTCACTCCGCTCCCCTACCCTGCCCCCAATTCCACCTGCCCCCAGCACTCCTCCATTTATTTCTCATCCTATAACCCCTCCCTCTCCACCAGCCAATCCCCAAACACCCCTCCATCTTCACCAGCCTATCCTCAAACTCCCCTCCCTCTTCATCAGCCAATCCTCAAACACTGTTCCTCCAACCCCCCAACCAACCTATCCCTCACTACCACTCCCCCTCCCACATAACTTACATATTTCCCTCCCCTTTACTTCACTTCTAATAGGCTTCATCTACCATGTTCACTCCTCCTCCTCAGATCCTCACCTCAACATCTATCCTCTTCCTTCTTTTACTACCTCTTTACCATGTCACCCCCTACTCCAATATCCATCTACACCCATCTCCACTACCTCCCATCCTCTCCCACTCAACCCATTTCCACAACATCTCCACCTCCTTAATTCCCTCCCTTCCTATCCATCTCTTAAAAGTAAAGCTTTTCTCAAACTCTACTAAATACTGCAAACCTAAACGTATTCTCTTCCAGCCATCTTTATCTAATTGTAAACCATATAAACATATTCCACTTCTCATGTACCTTTGCTTAGCCGGTGATATTCACCCCAATCCAGGACCTAACTTCTCTCCTACAAACCACCCTAACAGCAACAACAAATCCACCAATAAATACCTCAAGTTCCTCACCATCAATGCCCAAAGTGTGAATAATAAATTAACCCACTTTCACGCCTGGCTCAATCACAGTTCTCCTGACATTGTAGCCATCTCCGAAACCTGGCAAAAACCTCATATCAGCGACTCTGAATTCCTTCCCCCTGGATTTCTATCTCTCCGTTCTGACCACCAATGCCGAAGAGGTGGTGGTGTAGCCCTAATCTACTCCAACCACTTGTCCATCACTCCATATCCTAACCCCATTCCTTCTTTCAATAATGCTGAACTTGTAACTGGCCTACTAAAACTGAACAACCATAAGAGCATCTGTATCATGTCCCTTTATATTCCCCCTGGTAACAACACTAGCATCTTGGAAGACATCCTCTCCTGGACCTCCTCCAACATTAAGCTAGAAACCTACATCATGGGAGATGTAAATATAGACTGGAACAAAATTGTTCACCATAACCCCACCATATCAATCAATCAATCTATTTAACTTTACTCAACTTACAAACTCTATTGCTAGACCTAACAAAAACAACCCTCCAGGCTCTATACTAGACTGGATGCTAGTATCCCACCCTAACAAAGTCCTAAAATCTGGTGTCATTCCTGACCCATTAGGAGACCACCTCCCTGCCTTCATCTATTGGGCTACATCCATTTCCCCACACTCCCACCACTACATTCAAACCCGCAACCTCTCTAACTTTGACCCTACTACTTTCTCTGTCTCCCTTAAGCTAACTAACTGGAACCCCTTAAAAACTCTTCCTTTAGATGCAGCCGTTGACTACTTCAACTCTACTTTCATAACTGTCCTTAACTCCCTAGCACCTATAAGAACAAAAAGAGTTAAAGCAAATACAACCCATGGCTCACCAATGACAACAAAAAAATATGCTACTAAGAGATAAAACCTGGAAAGATTACCTCCAACATAAACAACCAGAACTCTTACTTAAATACAAACAGCTAAAAAAAAGGCAAAAAAACAAGTTATTAAAGACAAAATGTCTTACTTCATCAAACTACAAGCAAATCCCACAAAAACCCGAAACAGTTCTGGAACTCTATTAATTCTCTCCTTAAACCTGGGACAAAAAAATAACCCTTGCCCAGACTCTAGCAAATCTGACCTTGAAATTGCAATAATGTTCAGTACCTTCTTTACATCTTCTATTGTTGAACTAACCAAGACCTTTACCAACAATAACCCTCCATCTTCTACTGCTCAATCCTCCTCTCCCCCCCACTTTTGAACTCAAACCCATCTCCACCAAACTAATAAAGAGACTTCTCACTAAACTCAAACCTTGCTCCAATGCTCCTGACAACATTCCTTCCTCCTTCCTAAAAATAGCCTCTGACAGTATTGCTCTTCCTATCAGCATCCTGATCAATAGATTACTACTTGAATCCTATGTACCCAAACTATGGTGTTCTGCTTTTATACTTCCACTTCACAAGGGGTGGC
This sequence comes from Protopterus annectens, assembly GCF_019279795.1. Lineage (NCBI taxonomy): Eukaryota > Metazoa > Chordata > Ceratodontiformes > Protopteridae > Protopterus > Protopterus annectens. Next base: position 113,321,045 of record NC_056741.1, on the reverse strand, counting down.
AAAAATTTTAACACCTCCAATTTCCACCCCATAGCCATCCTCTCCCCAATCTCCAAAATTCTTGAAAAATGTATCCAATTACAGCTTCTGCCATTCCTTACCAAACACCAACTACTCTCTCCTATCCAACATGGCTTCCGTCCTGGACACAGTACCAACTCCGCCCTTCTCTCCTTCTTACATTCTGTCAATTCTGCTCATGACTGTGGTAATATCGTATCCTCTGTTCTGCTAGACTTATCTAAAGCCTTCGATACCATCTCCCATAGTCACCTACTAAATCATCTGTCTAACCTCAACATCTCCAATAAAACTCTCACCTGGTTCTCTAGCTACCTTTCTGATAGATCCCAAGCCGTGAAATGGGGCCAGGCCATATCCACTTTCCTCCCTACCCCCACTGGAGTATCCCAAGGTTCAATCCTTGGCCCATTGCTTTTCAATATCTTTATTAACAACTTCCACAAAGCCATACCTAACACCAAAATTGTGCAATACGCTGATGATTCCACTCTGATCTGTCATGCCTCTAACCTAAAAGATCTCCAATTTCTAACTCAAACTGCTTTCTCCACCACCGAAAATTGGATGCTCCAAAATCACCTCTCACTAAATGCCAACAAAACAAAGATCCTTCTATTCTCTCCCTCAAAATCCTTCCCTATTGACAAAAACTTACTCCAAATCACCAGCCTTAACAACTCCATTATCGAGGTCATACCCTCAGCCAAACTTCTTGGTGTAACCATTGATGAATACCTAAAATTTAACAATCACATCCAGCTAAATATCAAGAAAACCTACATAAAACTAGGCCTACTTTACAGAAACAATCACTTCCTCTCTCCTTCCACCAGACTAACTCTCACCACTTCCTACCTACTCCCCTCTCTACTGTATGGCGCTCCTCTGCTAACTAATTTATCTTCCACACCCACCTCCAAACTGGAAGTATGTTACAATAAAATAGCCAGATTCGCCACAAATGCAAAACTCTAAACTGGCTTGAACTCCCCAATCTACTTAACCTTCACCAAATCACCACAGCACACAAATTATTGTTCCAACCTACTAAATGTCCTGCACTATCCAATATTCTGCAACCTTATAACCCCCTCAGACCCCTGAGATCTTCCCACCAAAACTTGATCATCATCCATAAACCCAAGCACCCTGCTGGGCAGCTTCTGCTATCTTATTCCCTAGCTAAAAAATGAAATGCTCTGCCCTCCACATTGAGGACCTGTGACAACCTTAATAACTTCAAAACTCAACTTCATTCTTATCTCTCTCTAAACAGGAAATGCAACTGTACTCTTCCACCCATTCCTATCAAGCTCTCCCCTCCCTTTACCCCAGGCTAACCTTCTTACCTCCCTAACCTCACTGTAAATTAATGATTATATATATAAACAAACTGCAAAAGCTAGCCACGATTCTATATGCCTGTTTTCACTCCTGAAGCTAAACTGTTTATTTCTTTTCTCACTCCCTTGAATGCTACTTGCTGCTGGCAAACCCTAACTTCCTTTGTTATTATCATGTAATAAAACTTTGTAGTGTGGAACTTTCTCCCCAAGCCTCCACTGAAAGTATTCTGTAATTAAACTTTGTCTAGCTTTTTCCCCAAGCCTCCACTAAAGTAACCTCCCTTTGCCCTGTGAACTAAATTGTAAATATCTTATTTCTCTTTTTTTTAGAATGCTACCTGCTGTTTGTAATCCTATCTTTCTTTGCAAATAATCATGACATTTTCTTTGTAATTAATCATGTGATTTTCTTTGTAATTAATCTTGTAATTTTCTTTGTAATTAATCATGTAATTAAACTTTGTATTGTGGAGCTTTTCTCCCCGGACCTCCACTGAAAATGGGCTCCCCAGGCCCAGTGGACGTCCCCGGTCATCAAACTGGAATAAATAAATTAATAAATAAATACATTTAGCTTGAAGCCATGATTTTAGCACCATGTATCTGTTTCAGTGAGACCCTTTTGAAGGATATCTACATCAGTAGGAGTCTCATTTATGGCACTCAGTTTGCAGTTGTCTGTGAACTTTGTTAGCCATAGTCCCTCTGTGTTTGTGTGTACCTCAGAGAAGTAAATACCAAACAGGAGAGGTCCCAAGACTGAGCCCTGGGGTACTCCACTTGTCATAGGTTTGGAGTCAGACCTAGCATTTCCTATTTTCACTGTATGGGTTCTGTCCGTGAGCCAGTTAGCAACCCATCTTGTAATGTAGAGGTTTCTATTTACGTTAGTGAGTTTGTCTATAATTCCCAAGTGGGGAATGGTATCAAAGGCTTTCGCAAGGTCCGGTATGCTGTGTAGATCACCTTTCCCTTGATTGCTTTGGTGACTGTCTTGAAAAAGTTGACCAGGTTTAGAAGACATGACCTGCCTTTTATGAAACCAAACTGTGTATGGTCTAGGGTTTGTAGATTCCCAATGTTTTTTATGAGTTCCATGATGATGATGATGCACTCCATGGCCTTGCAGACAAGGCTTGTCAGGCTGATGGGGTGATAGTTCCCGGAGTCGGTGGTGGCTCCTCCCTTGTGAAGCAGGACAACCGTTGCCATGCTCCATTCAGTGGGCACATAGCCTGAGGTGAGGCTGTGGTTGAACATGGTATTTAGGTGAGGGATTAGTTAATTTTGGAGTTCATGTAACACGCAGTCTGGGATGCTGTCTGGTCCCATGGATGGTGTGTTCTTTGCTTTAGAAAGTGCCATTTTCACCTGGGTGTCTGTGATTATTGGTGCAGAGCAATCTTCTGGTATATATATGGTCCCTTTAGGGGGTGAGAGTGGGGTAAAGTTTGCACTGAATCTGCCAGTATATTGACGATATCAGTTGGTTCCATGAATTTTGAACCGTTATGCTGTAGCTCAGAGCAGATCTGAGAGTTGCCATTTAGATTCATGACATAACTAAAAAACGCTTTGTGGTTGTCTTTGGTGTCTGTTGCGATTTTTCTTTCAAAGCTCGCCTTTGAGGATTTTATAAGGGATCTTAGCTTTTTGTTAAGGTTGGTCAGGGAGCTCCTCCATTCCTGGGTTTTTATTCTTTTATGTAATAATTTCTTCCTTCTATTATAGAGCTTGTTTATGGCTGGGGTTGCCCAGACTGGTTTCCTTTTTTTGGAGGAACGGGTCTTGGTTTTGTTCGGGATAGCACAGTCCATGCAGTCATGTAAGTGCTTGTAGAGTGCCTTTGTTTAGGCTACAGCATATTCAACCAAACTGTCATTCTGCATGGGAGTAACAAAGTTTTCCACCTCCATCTTAAATAGCAAAAAGTTTGCTTTGGAGAAGTTTTTCACTGTGGCAGCCTTGGGGGGGGGGGTGGTATGTGGATATCGAGGGTGATGAGTTTATGGTCTGATGTAACCAACGAGGAATTTACCTCTAGTATGGAGCACTTGTCCACCATGTTGGTGATGACCAGGCCCAGTATATTGTTGCCCCTTGTGGGGTGTTGATAAGCTGGTCCAAGGCATTTGAGTTAATATATTCCAGGAAGCATTGAGCAAAGGTATTAGTGCTTGAGTAATTTTCCCAGTTGATGTTTGGGTAATTGAAATCACCCAGTATTAGGGTGTTTGGTTGGACCCTCATGTTTTCCAGTATCTTGAGGAACAAGGGGTGGGGTTTTGGGGCAGGGATGGTGATCTGTAGCAAGCTACAATCTGGATTGCAGTTTTGCCAATTGTCAGTTGCACTTGGATGATCTCTGAGGCATCATACTTTGCAGCTAGTCTGGAGGTGTGGTTATCCTTGATGAATATGGATATGCCTCCTCCCATGGTGTTTCGGTCCAGGTTTTATGGCCAAAATGTGTGGTATGAGTTGTAGCCTGGAATTGCTGTGGTGCTGTCCTGAGCCTTGAACCAGGTCTCAGTTATTTCACAAATATCGATGTTCTCCATCTTGAGAAGAGCCTCGATTGAGTTCATTTTGAGGTTTAAACTCCTGGCATTGAGCAGCATTATCCTCAGTTTTTTGTCACTTGTACTTGCTACGGTGGTGGGTTTGTCTTTTGAGTTTTGCCTAAAAAAGGCACTATGGGGGTGGCAAGAGCCTTGGCCAGTATCCTGAATCCCAAGGGTGACAGGTGCAAACCATCTCTGGTGAAGCATTGTGGCTTGTCGAACATGTCATCCCAGGCAGACAGATACAGGATCCCCTTTGAATGATACCAGAAGCGTAGCCAATTGTTGAAATTTATCATTTTTCCTTGTACTGGAGTATCATTCTTTGTGAAGGTAATATGATACTCAGGGCTAGGGTCATACCCGCCTTGGTTACATGATCAGAGAGCTCTTCTATGTCTCTTTTCATGTAGTCCAGGGAGGTACGTCTCAGGTCATTCACACCAACATGGACAATAACAACGTAAACTTCTCCTCACTGAACAACAACACCAAATACACCAAAAACGATGGTTCACTTTACCGTCTCAGCTAGTTTAGGAAAACCAGATGCAGGCTATACTCGAATAAGACACAAAAGTTAAATCCACAATCTTGAAGTTTATTATGAAAGACCAGAATCAAATAATTTCATGTTAATATACACACTGCTGTTTAGCACTTTCATTTGCAATACGCAAACTTCTTCAGAACAGCTGTTACATTCAAAACACAGAACATTTAAAATCTTTTTGGCACCAAAACTTCTTGTATGTTTCATTTAAAGTGCAAGTGCTCCATTTAATTATAAACTGACAAAATTCATATCCTATATGTGCAACACATACCTATTATACAACTCATCAATAAAAATAAATAATAATAATTTTGTATGACATATAAAATATAGTACTGTGCTGTTAAAATATGATTTAAAACCTATCAATAAGAATATATACAATTGTATAACTTCACAAAATACTAGCTATTAACCAGCATCAACGCTACATTAAAAAAGGTTTTATGGATACATAATCGTTGATACCTGGTTCTTTAGTAGCATTTGATAATATCTGCCAGATGCTTTCTTTTTTATTTAAAGTAGTTTTTATATCACCACCTCTATTGTTAACTAAAACCTGATCTATAATGGCAAAAATGAACTTATGATGAGTACCATTCTTTTCTGTATGCCTTTACAAAGCATTTTTTGTATCATGTACTCTAATTCTGTATTCATGATAATAAATTCTGTTCTTAAAATTCCTTTCAGTTTTTCCTATGTAATAGGCTGCACATGAAGAACAGGATGCTAGATAAATTATATTCTTTGAATTAGAATTCCCTTTCTTAAATGTAATATACTTCTTATTTACATTTTTCAATGTTATACCTTCGCTTTCATTTATAAACTTACATCGACTACACATTCCACATTTAGTGGCAGCCCTCTTTGTATTATTATTTATTGACTTTCCATTACTGTCTTTTTGTAATAGTTTCTTTATATTCATCCATATCTTAAAAATGAACTTTGGCTTGTCACCTAATCCTTGCTTAACTTCATCAGCAAGTGTAAGATTCTTCCAATATTTATTAATAATAGTTATAATTTCATTCACAAATGGTGAATAAGTCAGTGTACATAATCTTCCTGTTATTATATTCTTCTGGGTATTATCTTGTTTTAAATCTAATTCCTGCCCTATTCCCAGTACTGGGACATATTTTTTACCCCATTCATTTATTACATAAGTTGATATATCATTCAATAAAACTTCTGGATACCCTCTGTTATAAAACATTGATTTAATGTTTATTATTTCCTTAATCATGGTGTCATAACTGGAAGACATTCTCGCTGCTCGGATACACTGTCCCTTGTAAATATTTTTTAATATATGTCTCGGATGTTGACTCGTATATTCTATGTATCTATTAGAGAAGGTTTTCTTTCAATAAATCTCAGACTGAAAACCACTTTTGGTATTCTTTATATACGTGTCCAAGTATGGTATCCCTTCTTGACCCACATTATGAGTAAATTTTAAAAATCTACTTGTACTATTAAGATATATAAGGAATTCATCAATTAGGTTAACTGGTCCCTTCCACAATATAAATATATTGTCCAGAAACCTAGTATAGTGAGTTATATATTGATAATATCTACAATTAAAAAGGAACTTGTTCTCCCACTCTAGCATTACCATATTAGCAAAAATTGGGGCGCATGATGCGCTCATAGCAACACCTCTTGTTTGTTTGTAATATTCCCCTTCATAATATATGAAATGATTATTTGATACTAATTGCATCATGTCCATTATTAAATTGATTTTATTCTCTCCCATATTCAAATATTTTGTAAGACTATTACAAAAATAGTCTAACCCTTGTTCTTTTGGGACACTTGAGAATAAATCCACTACATCTATTGTTACAAAAATTAGATGCTTGTCCCAGTTTTCTGTAGTCAATTGAGAAAGAAAAACCCAAGAATCTTTAATGAGATGCTTTATATTCTTATATATGGGTTTAACCCAATGATCTATAACAACTCCTATATTAAATGTTTTGGATTTACTCCCTGATATTATAGGAAGAAATGGGGGTCTAATAACATTTTTATGGACCTTAGGTATTCCTACTATGGTTGCTAGAGTGGGAGAATAATTTTTTATAAATTCATAGATTTCTTCTGTTATTCTCCCATCTAATAAATATTCCTCTATTACCATATCTATTCTTCTATAGTTAATGTTGATTTCATTAATTGATGTAATTTCATAATTACCAGTTTCGATCAATAATTTTTGAATTTCATTTACATAATCTATTGTATCGTATAACACAATACCACCCCCTTATTAGGTTTCATTATTCTGATACTATGGTTTTTCATCAAATCATTTAGACATTCCCTTTCTTTTATAGTCAAATTATCGATAAACTGATATCCATTATTTTTCCTATTAAACTGATAAATATCTGAACAAACAATACTTTCAAAAATTTCCACCATTTTATTAGGGGGTGGTACAAAGGTGCTCTTTTTCTTAAGTTTTTCATACTCTTTAGATTGAACCTTCCTCTTGTTATTTTTATTAAATAATAAGTTCAGATTGAGCTTCCTACAATACAATTTCACATCTACTATAGTATCACCAAATTAAATTTGGACGCTGGTATGTATTTCATCCCTTTTATAAACAACGTACCTAATTTTTCTTTAATACAATAGCTAGTATAATTATAAATAGTTAAATCTTTCACTTGATGAATAACATTTTGTTCATTTTCACTTGCAGTTTCATTAACTAAATTCGTTAATTCCTCATTGTTACAAACATTATCTATTTCATGTGTTGTTAATATCTCTAACTGATGCTCTAATTCCTTCTTTCTCGATTTTCCTAATATTTTTGTTTTTTCACTGGGGTATAATGTCGTCCCCCGTGAAAATTCATATAGTCATCATTCTGTATATTACCCTGTTCATCTCTCCTATTAAGTCTATGTGTAGTATGCTCAATATTCCATTTATATGCTTTGTTCTCCTTAAATCGCATAATATCTCTATTCATTTTCTTGTTCTTTCTCTCATATAACTTTTCTGCTGCAGTCTCTGCATATTTAAACTGCTTATTATATAAAGTGCGCCATTGTTCAAATAATAAATCAGAAGTTATATTATTGTTCAATTTTTCTATTTCCAAAATTGTTTTACTAAGTTTCTCATCATTCTTTTTAATTAATACTTTCATATAACTTATTCCAAAGGAATTAAATAAAACATTAAATTCCTTCTTAGTATCATGATCAAGTTTGATACCCATTGGTACCTTAAAAAATCTTAAACCCATAGGCACAATTTCAAGTGATATACACTTTGTTAAATATGCATTGTCTACTTTAATAGTCTTCACAACATGTAACAAATTACCAAATTCAAAAATCATTTCTTTTAAGGTAGGATTTTTACCCTTTTTTTCTCTTAATTCAACATCACATATTGTTTCTCTCTTTTCAGTCATTTTAAATTCGATGTTACTAGTTAAAAAATCATCCAATTTATTAATACCATTATCGCCCATAATAATAATGTCATTTCTATTATTTGGGCTAGATGATTTGTTTACAGTACCTTTGCATGGAATGTTATTGGTTTTAGTCATAGTTGCATAAGTCTTCGCAAGTTGTTGTCTCTTAGGGCGAGCTCCCAAACGCTCGCCATCATCATCTCGTTGAAATAATGAAAAGTCAAATGTAAAATCTCTTTCCGATGTCAGGCTACTAATAGAATTGTCTCGACTAGTGTTACCCAAGTTGTGAGATAATACTTGGCCAGACAAGCCAGGTTCCCCTTGACCATTTGGAATGGATCGCTGACTTTCCACATTAATGCATGTGTTCACTAACTCACATGCTTTATTAATGTCAGTCTTCTTCTTTCCACTTTCTTGTAACAAACTGACTACTTCCACCAAACGCGCCACTTCTTCTCGTAATGTACAAACCTCAGTCTTAATACTGGCCACCTCGTCCTTATCCAATGTAGTATTCGCCGCTTCACTAGATTTCTCCATAGCTGACAACAACAATGTAAACTTCTCCTCACTGAACAACAACACCAAATACACCAAAAACGACGGTTCACTTTACCGTCTCAGCTAGTTTAGGGAAACCAGATGCAGGCTATACTCGAATAAGGCACGAAAGTTAAATCCACAATCTTGAAGTTTATTATGAAAGACCAGAATCAAATAATTTCGTGCTAATATACACACTGCTGTTTAGCGCTTTCATTTGCAATACGCAAACTTCTTCAGAACAGCTGTTACATTCAAAACACAGAACAGTTAAAATCTTTTTGGTGCCAATACTTCTTGTATGTTTCATTTAAAGTGCAAGTGCTCCATTTAATTATAAAGTGACAAAATTCATAGCCTATATGTGCAACACACACCTATAATACAACTTATTATTTATTTTTATTGATGAGTTGTATTATAGGTGTGTGTTGCACATATAGGATATGAATTTTGTCAGTTTATAATTAAATGGAGCACTTGCACTTTAAATGAAACATACAAGAAGTTTTGGCGCCAAAAAGATTTTAAATGTTCTGTGTTTTGAATGTAACAGCTGTTCTGAAGAAGTTTGCATATTGCAAATGAAAGCGCTAAACAGCAGTGTGTATATTAGCACGAAATTATTTGATTCTGGTCTTTCATAATAAACTTCAAGATTGTGGATTTAACTTTCGTGCCTTATTCGAGTATAGCCTGCATCTGGTTTCCCTAAACTAGCTGAGACGGTAAAGTGAACCATCATTTTTGGTGTATTTGGTACCAACATGGACAATGACAGAATCATATTTGTACTTGTTATGGAGTGACCTGAGTGCCTGCATGATGTGGCGAATTCTGGAACCTGACAAGCAGCTAACAGTAAACTTCTCCTTGTCCAGCCTGGTGAGTGGGACATCAGTGTGTCTGACTATGGAGTCTCCTATTACAAGTGTGTTAGGTATGATGTTATGCCTTATGGGCTGTGGTTGTGTGGCACACTGGTTTTGGAGGTTATGTGTTGGTTGCGGTGTATTTGTGGATGGAGGTTGCTTGCATGTCTGCTTTGGAGGTCCCTGTTGTTTCCGCAGATTTTTATTTAGAGCCTCCAAGTATGTCTTTGTGTATCTATGTGTGGGACTTGCAGTTGCAGGTGTGGTGGGTCTATGTGTAGTGTTGCAGGTTGTTACCTTCTCCTCTTGACTGTCTATTCCAGATATCTATATGTCCACTTGACAGAGGAACTAGGAACTAAGTTTGGGTGGCACAATGTCAGTGTAATCCTATGGGCTAGGCTTGTAAAGGCTCCAGGGCCAATAGCCTAGTACACACCTATGAACCTATGAACCTATATATTCATTTATATATATATATATATATATATATATATATATATATATATATATATATATATATTAGATATAGATATATATAGATAGAAATATATATAGTATATATATATATGCTAATAACATGTAGTGGAGTCATACCGCTGAACCATAAACTAGGGACATATTTTAAATATTGCTCTTATAAATGTAGAATGTTGCTAGAGTAAGAGGGCTTGTTTCAGCATACATGTTCTAAAGGATGTGAGTTCTGAAACTGAAATGTATGTCATCATTTACTGACAGAAATCCTCAGATCATCACAGTGATTTACCAGAGAAATAAAAATAATGAACCTGTGAAACAGACCAGAAATATGAGCAATAAACCTGGGCATTCTGAAATAATCTGGCCAGTCGAGAGGTATGCTCAGAGCCCCTTAGTGCAACAAATCTGGACCAAGCCTGACAAAGGGGGGAGAAAGGCATGAAAATAGGGACATATCTCAAATAATGGAGTAGATAAGCTGACACAGTTGCTGCAGTAAAATCCTCCTATCTGTTCTAACATATATTGACTGAAATAGCACAAGCCCAACACTCAATTACTTCTCTCTAGTTAGTGACTTAAATCCTCACATCATCTCACTGATGTGTCAGAAATACACAACACATATGAGGGCCAGGAAACAGTACATCCTACAAATATCTGGACATAACATCACATTAAGGAAACTACACCGAGTTGCTAAGCATGTCACCAAGTACCATCCAAACTACAGTCAGATTGACACAATACTATCTCAAATCCGCTATGGGGAATTACACATGCATTTTCAAATATATCAGGCACTACAGGGATGTAACAGCACTGAAAAACAGACACCAGTGTGAAAAGTGCATCTCCAAAACTAATTCCAGCACAGTCACGGTGACATACTGGTAAGCCAAATGAACAGTAGAGTATAAGGACTGTGTGAACAAAAACATCATTATGTTTGGCACTCACACACTAACCCCACATATACTGGCCCAATTCACAATGTAGTATGATTTCTGACCATGGTATGGGACACGTCTCAGTCTGCCCCTACAAACATATACAGCTGATAGACCAACAAATACTGCAGCAGCATGCACAGTCAGATAGAAAATGAGCCATAACACTTACATCTACCCCCCTCCCTACACAGGCCAAATAACATTTACACACTACACTGCTACACAAACCTTACAGTCTGTCAACAATTGCTGGAAATACACAGCCCTCTCAACTATACAGCATCCCACAGACTGTCCAGCCTTTGTCCTCATGTATAAGGCCTCTTCCACATCACATGTCTGACATTCTGATACATCACTGGGATGATATCAGGAATGCAGGCACTAAATAATGATGTATCATACCTATCAACCCCTTACTGCATGACATCTGGAAAAAGCCTGACATACTTGGGGGACGGAGGCCCCAAAACAGGAGCATATTTGAAATATTGCTTTTATAAACTGAGAAAGTTGCTGGTGTAACAAAGTTTGAAGTAACATATCTTTTTCTGGGGGATATGAAGTCAGAAACATAAATGGATGTTAGCATTTACTGACTGCAACCCGGAGAGTATGCTACTGATTTGCCAAAGACAACAAATGAATGAGTAACACATCAAACATAAGAGTCCAAACTCTGGCCATTCTATGGATAGCCCTACAGTTAATAGTTATGTCAACCACATAACACTATCAGACTTAAAAAATCACATAGAGAAGCCATGTCCACACAAACCCTGTTAAACTAGCAGTAATCCAACTGTATAACAGCAATACTTACATTCTGTCCCTATGTCTTGAACATTCTCCCCCATTTTGTTGGACTGTCTCCACAGTTTTCATTGTAAGAGGTATTTCCAACTACCCTCCGTGATGCTGTTGTTCACACACCTCCATGAAGTCCTCCTTACAGGCAAGGTAAAGGGGCAAAGCCCACATGAAGTAGTCAATTATAGGAATGTGTTGCCATGCCATTGGCTATAGGAATAACAACACAGCTGTTCTGCATGCAATTAGCAAGTGAGGGACACGAATTGGTGCACAGGCCATCAGCTGATCATGAGCATTACCTACAAAAGGCAAGCTGCTGCCTATGCAAAACAAATGTATACCCTACATCCTGGAGAGAGAAAGAGACAGACAGACAGACAAACAAGCAAGCATAAAAACCGACCAACACAAACCAGAATCCAACCAAGTATACTTGGCAGAAAAAAAAAAGGTATGTCAAACAAGTAAGCATGTAATGTAATGCAGTAGGGAGTATGTAATAATGGGAAATAGGAAGTTCAACAAATATGTCTCAGCAAGACTTGCTGTACTGATATATTTGTGATCAGAACCTATGGCCATAGCATGGGGGTCTGTCTACAGTGACATAGATCTCAGGTCAGGCCACTGAGTCACCCCAGGAAAGGATGGCTCACATATAACTGCTACTGAAGTGTGTGCTGAACAATACTGACTGTACAGGCCAGCTACTGGGATGTCATAGATATCCATATGTTAATTGTGGATACAACTATGATATACATATTTGTGTCAGAAATGTGAGAGACCTATACAGGGTATTTGCATAGTAAACTACTGTTGCAGATGTGTGTGTTGAACTGCATGTGATATACTGAGCTCATACCATTCAACTGTCCAGTGTGATGCACACTGACCATATGCGTGCCTCATATTTGTAGTCATGTACTCATAGAGTTGTGTTATGTCTGGCAAATCATAGGCAAATCTGTGAAGACTGATATTACAACATCTCCTCTTTCTTTTGGCTGTTCCCATTAGGGGTCGCCACACCGGAGTATCTGTTTCCATTTCTTCCTGTCCTCTGTATCTTGCTGTGTTACACCAGCCACCTGCATATCCTCGGTCACCACATCCATAAACCTTATCTTAGACCTTCCTCTTTTCCTCTTACCTGGCAGCTTCATCCTTACCCCAATATACTCAGCATCCCTCCTCACCACATGTCCAAACCAACATAATCTCACCTCTCTGGCTTTGTCTCCAAACAGTCCAACCTGGGCTGACCCTCTAATATACATATTCCTAATCCTGTCCACCCTCATCACAGTCAGTGCAAATCTTAACATCTTTAACTCTGAAACATCTAGCTCTGACTCCTGCCTTTTTGTCAATGCCATTGTCTCCAACCCATATAACATAGCTAGTCTCACTACCCTCTTGCAGACCTTCCCTTTCACTCTTAATAGTACTCGTCTGTCACAAATCACTCCTGACACTCTTCTCCACCCTCTCCATCCTGCCTGTACTCTCTTCTTTCCCTCTCCCCCACACTTGTCATTACTCTGAACAGTTGATCCCAAGTATCTAAACTCATCACCTTTGCAAACTCTACTCCTTGCATCCTCACCATTCCTCTATCATCCCTCCCATTCACACACACATATATATATATATATATATATATATATATATATATATATATATTATGTCTTAGTCCTTCTGACCTTCATTCCCCCCCTCTCTAGAGCATGTCTCCACCTCTCCAGGGTCACCTCAACCTGTTCCCTACTCTCACTACAGATCGCAATGTCATCTGCAAACATCACAGCCAATGGGGACTCCTGTCTGATCTTGTCTGTAAACCTTTCCATTACCACTGGAAATAAAAGGCTCATAGCTGATTCCTGATGTAATCCCACCTCCACCTTAAATGCATCCATCACTCCCACCGCAGAACTCACCGCTGTCACACTATCCTAGTACATAACCTGTAGGACTCTTACATATTTCTCTGCCACTCCTGACTTCTTCATACAATACCACAACTCCTATCTAGGCACCCTGTCATATGCTTTCTCTAAGTCCACAAAGACACAATGCAACTCCTGCTGATATTTTCTGTACTTCTCCATCAACAATCTCAGAGCAAACATTATATCTGTAGTGCTCTTCCCTGGCATGAAACCATACTGCTGATCACTAATCATCACCTTCATTCTTAACCCAGCTAACACTACTCTTTCCCATAACTTCATTCTGTGACTGATCAGTGTTATCCCTCTGTAGTCATTATAGCTCTGCACATCACCCTCATTCTTATAATTGGTACCCAAACACTTTTTCTTCACTCCTCATGCATCCTCTCACTTTCCAAGATTTCATTAAACAATCTGGTTAAAAGCTCCCCTGCCATTTCTCCTAAACACCTCCATGCTTCCACAGGTATGTCATCTGGACCAACAGCCTTTCCATTCTTTATCCTCTTCATAGCTATCCTTACTTCCTCCTTGCTAATCTGTTGCACTTCCTGATTCATCATACCCACATCATCCAACCTTCTCTCTCTCATTCTCTTCATTCATCAGCCCCTCAAAGTACTGTTTCCATCTGCTCAACACACTCTCCTCACTTGTGAGTATATTTCCCTTATTATCCTTTATCACCTTTACCTGCTAATCATCTTTCCTAGCTCAATCCCTGTCTAGCCAGTCGGTACAGGTCTTTTTCTCCATCCTTAGTGGCCAACCTTTCATACAAGTCTTCATACGCCTCATCCTTAGACTTAGCCACCTCTTTCTTTGCCATGCACCTTATCTCCTTATACTCCTGTCTACTTTCTTCATCTCTCTGACAATCCCACTTCTTCTTCACCAACCTCTTTCTCTGTGTACTCTCCTGTAATTCCTCTTTCTACCACCAGGTCTCCTTGTCCTCTTTCCTCTGTCCAGATGTCACACCAAGCACCTTTCTAGTTGTCTCCCTTACTAGCTCTGCTGTAGTTACCCAAATATTTGGTGACTCTTCACTGCCACCAAGTGCCTGTCTTAACTCTTCCCTGTACTTAGCCTCACAATCACTCTTTTTCAGTTTCCACCATTTGTTCCTTGGTGTTGCCCGCACACTCCTCTTCTTGATCACCAACGTCATCCCACAGACCAACATTCTATGCTGCCTAACTACACTTTCCCCATCACCACTTTACAGTCTCCAATCTCCTTCAAGCTGGCCCTCCTGCATAGGATATCATCCACCTGTGTGCATCTTCCTCCACTCTTGTATGTCACTCTATGCTCCTCTGTCTTGTTAAAATATGTATTCACCACAGCCATCTCTATCCTTTTTGCAAAATCCACTACCATCTCACCTTTTGCTTTCCTTTGCTCAATACCATACCTACCCATCACTTCCACATCCCCTCTGTTCCCTTCAAGAACATGCCCATTGGAACCTGCTCCCATCAGCACTCTCTCACCCTTGGGTGCAGTCATCACCACTTCATCCAACTCACTACAAAATCTCATTCGTTGCACACCCAACTTGCAGAGCATATGCACTAGCAACATTCATCATGACACCATCAATTTCCAGCTTCATAAACATCACTCGATGCAGCACTCTTTCCTCCAAAAACACTCTTGGCATACTGTTCCTTCAGGATAACCCCTACACCATTTCTCTTCCCATCCACACCATGATAGAACAATTTGGACCCGCCTCCAATACACCTAGCCTTACCCCCCCTTCCATCTGCACTTTTGCAAACAATATATCAACCTTCCTTCTCTCCATCATATCAGCTAGTTCTGTCCCCATACTAGTCATACTACCAACGTTAAATGTTCCTACCCCCACTACCACACTCCTAGCCTTTCTCCTCTCTTCCTGCTATATGAGTGTCAGACATCCACCAGGGTATGTCTGTGAATGCAAAGGCTACTGTGCTATCAAATGACTTAAGTGTGTTACAGTAAAATTAAGAAAAGTGTCACTAATTTTGGCCCATCGCCCCCCATGTATGTGTGGCATTCTCCAGATATCCTGCTCTAACTGGTTGAGAGGAATGACTGAGCAGCAAGAGTGTAAATACAGTGTGCCATACTGACACAGAACAGAAAAGTATATCAGGTATTACCTGTGCACATGTATGTATGAGTAGGTGCACCTGACTGCCTCATAACAACAGACCTAGGATGCAAAACATCAGGTAAATAAGCTGTACATATTGTACATGTGTGTAATCTTAGTTTCTGTGAATCCAATAAAGTTAGAGCTCTACAGCTAATGGTTGTTGCATTGCCCTGACACAGACGGGGGTACTAGAATAAGCATGATTATCAGGTTGAAATTGGAGAGGTGTCCACCTGTGTTATGACCTTGTGTCCATGCCTACAACAAACAGCTATATGACCACCTACATAGCTGTATGGACTCCACAGTAGCATACTTGTAAAACCTGCCTCCACTAATGTAGAGTAATCCCCTTTGCTGGATGGCAGAAATACACAAACCATATATTTGGTTGCTATATTGGCTGTACCAGGCAAAGTAGGAACAGGCAGCATCTTGGCTGCAAGTCAACCTTTGTCTGAACAAGCATATAAGGTCACAGATGGATTAATGTAACTCTAACTATGAGTACAAATTGGACATATTCACCAAGGGCAATCACAAGGCTGTCTTCACATATGTCTGCAATCTCAGAGGGAAAAACCCAACCCACCCTGTAATGGTGGTCAATCACACCCCATACACACACACCATAGCTATAACCAACCTGCTGCAGACAGGTTTAGGGCAAACATCGCCCCCTTGGCTCACCATCAGTATAGGTGTATATGCACAGCACCCACACCCCTCCCTGCATCATCAGGGAGCAGGTGCATACTGCCTAATCAAAGTCAACAAAAGCAAGTCTCCATCGGACCTGATAACATTCCTGTTTGCATCCTACATGAACTCAGGCATATGCTTCCAGCTCCATTACATACTGTATGCAAGCAAAGCCTGAGCACCATTAACATCCCAGCTGCAAGGAGGATGGCCACTGTCAGCCATCTACACAAACGTGAATGATGAATGGTGGTTTATGCAATGTACTGGCCCTGATTGGGGGAAACATGACACATCAGGACCAGGAGTGCAATGCAGGTTCATACTGTGCTGATAGATGACAGGGGTATTATGTGGTTGTAAGTGGTGGCTAATGATAGGCAATATTAATGTGCTGGCTCTGTAAATAACTCTAGACAATGTCTGAGGTCTTGTGATGTGTTTTCCTGTTTATGTCTTCCAGGTGGCATGCAGTGACAGCCAGCATATACTGCAGATGAGAATGCAGCCATCACTGATGCCATAATCCAGCACCATGCGGTGCTGTTCGGCCAAAGCTGACAAAATCTGCAGGAGCAGACTGCCCTGTGGGATGACCTTGTTCACAGAGTTAACAACTTGGGCTAGCATGGCCACACATATTATCAGGACAGTCATCAGGCAACTGACCTGATACGTTGTGCCCGGCAAAGGACTGCTGCCGTGGCCAGGGAATGTACTGCTACAGGTGGGGGGTCCAGCCACACAGACCCCACTTACGGCAACAGAGGAGCTCCTTGCCAACCTTGGGGCAGCCCCCACACAAGAGCCAACACAAGAAACACAAGTCGTGGAGGTGGGTGGCACCCAAGCAACAGGTGAGGAGCATCCATGTAAGGCCACAGTGCACATCAATTTAATCATTTAGCATCCGAACCAGTACAAGCAGCAGAGACAACCAAGTATTCTCAATGATGCCAGTACTCACTCTAATGTAGAGCAAAGTCTTTTATTGTGCACACTTGGTAAGCACTTTGACTGTTCACTTCATCAGATCATTAATACCACAAAAATCAAAAGCACCCTCTCTTATAGTAACAGCTGATCAAACAAATCACTTAATTGACTTGTCTTTTAAAGCTATACTACTTATATCTGATAACATTCAAGTGGACCCTCATGTACTACAATGTTAACATCATATAAAAAATACTATAAGCCCAATATATTCTGAACATTAAGTAAAAAATGCATGCATGTCCACAGCAACTCTAAAAACTACATATATAAATTTTCATTACAAGATAAGATAACTAAAAATACTTATAAAAGCAAGTATAACAGGATGCATTTCTAAGAAGGACCTAACATTCATCATATAAAAATAAACAGCTCAATAAATATATATTGTCTTAACAGGCACTATAAGATGGTTAAAATAAATAATGTGCAAATATATATATATATATATATATATATATATATATATATATATATATATATATATATATATATACATAAAATTTACAGAGGAACAGGAAACGTTATATTTAAAAGTAACTTGGCTGGCAATCAACCTTCTGGACTTCAATGCAGGTCTCAGTGAAGCTCTCTCATTGAGTCCTCTCCCTCGGTCAGCTCTCAACCGTAAAATCCAATTCATCTCCCTTTTTTCAGTGCCATTTCTTATATCACCCTCACGGGCAATAGGTGAAATGGCATCTATGACCATGAATCTAAAATGATGGTTATCACCCATGGCCAGAACTTGTTTCGCTAGAGCATTATTAGGTGATTTCAGTCTAATGGCATACAAATGTTCCCTAATTCTATTTCTAAGCACCCTATTTGTTTTGCCAACATAAAATTATTTACAAATATCACAGACAGCTAGGTAGACCACATATGGGGTGCTACAATTGGCTGAAATGGTGAATCTAATATCTTGTCCTGTATCAGGATGCATGAACCTCCCACTCGAGTCAATATTTTCACAAAAGTTACATTGCCCACAGGGCAAAGTACCCAGTGCCTGTTTATGTCCTATATCATGTTTATCAAAGGGTTGACATAAGATTCTCTTTATTATATCTAAACTTTGGTTTATCACCCACAATCTCCTTGATATCAGGGTTGGTGGTAAGGGCACCCCAGTGTCTGCTAATGATGTTATATACCATCCTATTGTCTGTGGTAAAATACATCGGTACCCTAGTCTCAAGGGGGATATTTACAGGAGCATAACCTTTATTGTCTTCATTGAGGTTAGAAAAGTAGGGACTAGCCCTCCCTCAGCTCAGTGAGTCCATTTCACTTAACCCTTCACTGATCTCTTCATTATTATAGCCTCGCTTCACAAATCTTTCCTTTAAAACATTCAATTCACATTCATACCCTGTATCAGATGCATTTAAGTGGGAGGCTCACATTCCCTCCCCTCTGATTATATTTTTAAAGATATATTGGGGGTGCATGCTTCGTCTGTGAAGAAAGTTATTCCTACGGCACGTTTTCCTATAAAACCCAGTATTAATAATGCCACTATCTAGTCTTTCAACTTTTACATCAAGGTACTCAATCCTGCTCGAGGAGAACATCATGGTAAACTTCAAATAATCAGTCAAATGATTAATTTCTAACACAAACGTTTCCAAATTATCTATATCTCCTACCCAAATGAAAAAGACATCATCCACAAAATGACGATAAAAGGGAATGTACATTCTGTAATCTTCCATCAAGAACAACGTATCCTCTTCCCAGAGGGCTAGAAACATGTTGGTGCAGCTATTGGCACATGATGTGCCCATAGCTATGCCATCATGCTGCAGGTACACTACCTGATCAAATAGATAAATATTATTCTCTAGGACAACTTCCAAAAATAGGCAAATCAAATCTGTCTGTCTCTCATCATACCCACTATGCCTATTCAAATATTGCTTGATGGAAATAACACCAACATCATTCGGGATAACAGTGAACAGGGACTGTACATCTAAAGTCACAAAAAATGCATCAGAATCTAACTGTGAACTGTTTATAAAACTATATAAGTCTATTAAGAATCGTTTAGTGTCTCTCAATACAACCGGATTCAATTCCAAAAATCGGTCAAAGTAGTTTTTCTGTATAAATGGAGAAGGGTTCAGTATACCAACCCCTCCCTGAGACAATTGGTCTCAAGGTGGGGGTTTTCTCCAATTTTATGTATTTTGGGGAGGCCTTGTATAGCTGGTGTCATTGGATATTCTACCTCCAAAAATCCATAAAGTTCATCAGTTATAATGTGGCTCTTGACCACATCATCTAACATCCTGTAAATGCTATGCTTAAGGGCATCAGTCTCTTCATGACTAATAATTCTATAATATTTAGTGTCACTAAGCATACTTTTCATAGAATATTTATACCATTCCCTGTCCATGATAACAACTGGCCCGCCTTTGTCAGCGGGCCTGATTACTATCGTTTCATCATTCTGTAGTCTCTTTAAAGCATTCCATTCCCTGTGGGTTAAATTGTGTTTAGTCTTATTGACTCTTTTCTTAAAATTTTCACCATTAAAATTCTTATGTACGTCATCTTCAACTAATTTATAAAAAGCTTCCACTAAAGGATGGTTATTTGGTTGGTATTTAAGTGATTTGTTTGATCAGCTGTTACTATAAGAGAGGGTGCTTTTGGTTTTGTGGTTTTAATGTTCTGATGAAGCAAACAGTGAAAGTGCTTACCAAGTGTGCACAATAAAAGACTTCGCCTTACATTTGAGTGAGTACTGGCATCATTGAGAATATGTGTTTGCCTCTGCTGCTTGTTCTGGTTTGGATTTTATAATTTTCTTTTTACCAGCAGCGAGGCATTTATCCTGTGGAGTGTTGCATCTTTTGTTATTTTAATCATGTAGCTACTGTCTTCTATAGAATATCTAGATGCATATGTCAGTTCAAACTGCATTTGTGGGTGGGGTTTAGTAATGCACACAAGTGCACATCTATGATGAAGGACAGCAGATCGTGTACTATCAGCGCTTGTACTGTACCTGTGCAGAAAAGTAACATTCATCTTGTACCAATGCCAAATGTGAGTCTGCTGACAATACCTCTTCCCCACAACTACATAGGTATCTCTGGTCTGGATGTGGGACAGCAGCCTGAAGCCAGTGAGTATGGGATTTTCCTGTTGTGGCTCACCAGTTCCTCAAGCATGTTAAGGTCATACATGTGACCATGCACACAACTGTTACTCTTAGCCATTTTGCAATATCTGCATGTTCACTTGTGCTGGAGTTAACTGCATTGCATCACAGTGGTCATCACATGGGCCTATTTGCAGGAGATGTCACATATCTGTAGCATACCTCACAGCCTGTCATTGTAAGAAACCTGGACAAAGACTGACAAAATGTGGTGCAAAGGCTCAGAACTAGGGACATATGTTATAATTCGTGTTATATAGTGCATATAAATAGTGTACACACACCTGTAAGAATGCCGCTCATTTGTAATATACAAAAATGAGAGCACAATAAAACATTTGTGAACCCTTTCAACCTTTCATGAGACCTATAACCTGTACAATTCAATTGTAAAACAAACAAATCTGTTAGAGGAACAATTATGACACATAAAAAAATGTAGAAGAAGCTAGATGCATACCTGTGCACAGCTTAAGCTAATACTGTGTTGAAGCAGCTTTCGATATAATTACAGTATCAAGTCTTCTTGGATACACACCTGCCATCAATTACAGAGACTCTTTGATTAACACCAAATAATGGTCAGCTGTCCTATCAGGAGTATCCTGACATTTACTCATTTGCCTGCTACAGAAACAGCCATAGTTCGCATACAGCTTACGAAGGATCTCATTTGTAAAAGGTATCAGCCCAGAGAAGGGTACACACACATTTCCACAGCATTGCATATACCATGGAACACAGTGAAGACAGTCATCAAATGGTGGTGAAAATATAGGGCAACAGTGACATTACAAAGAACTGGACATCCCTCCAAATGCATGGAAAGACAAGACCCAAACTGGTCAGGGAAGCTGCTAGGAGACCTAAAGCAACACTACCAGAGTTGCAGGAATCTCTGACAAGTACCAGTTGTCTACTACATGTGACAACAATCTCCCATATTCTCCACATGCCTGGCCTATGGGTAAGGTTGGAAGATGGAAGCTTTTTCTCACACAGAACAACATCCGGGTCTGGAAATTTTCTCAAGAAAAATACATCAGGTCTCCCAAAAGCATGTGGGGAAATGTGTTATGGTCTAATGAGACCAAGGCTGCACTTTAGCCACAATACCAAAAGGTTTGTTTAGCACAATAATAACACTGCATCACCAAAAGAACACAATCCCCATGATGAAGCATGGCGATGACAGTGTCCTGCTTTGGGGTTGCTATTCATTAGCGGAAGTGGGCCTTTAGTCAAGGTGGAGGGGAATAGAAACAGTTCCAAATACCAGTCCCTTTTGGCCTAAAATCTTCATATGTCTGCTAGATGGAAAAGAATTACACCTTTTCACACAACAATGACCCAAACCATACATCAAAATACAAAAAAGAATGTCTTCACCAGAAGACAATCAACATTTTGGAATGGCCCACCACATGGTCCACACCTACTTCCAATAGAAAATCTGTGGGGTGTCCTGAAGAGGCCTGTGCAGAAGAGATTCCCTCACAATCTGACAGAGTTGGAGGGCTTCTGCAAGGCAGATTGTACAAATATTGTTAAGTTGAGATGTGCCATGCTTATACACACCTTCCCAAGATGACTGACTGCTGTTATGAAATCAAAAGGTGCTTTAACAAAGTATTAGCTTAAGAGTGTGCACAGTCATGCAACCAGCCTATTGTACATATTTCAACCTTTACATTTTAACCCTAACTGATGTTTGTTCTTCAATTGGATTGCACAGCTTACAGGTCACATTAAAGGTAGGAAATGTTATCACATGATTTCTGTGGTCTCATGCTATATATCAAACAAGCCTGGCATGTTAACAGGGGTGTCTACATGTCTAATTTCCACTGTAAGATTAGAAGGTTGTTAGTGTAACCGGTTCTGTTGTAACATACCTGTACTGCAAGTTTTGAAATGTGAAACTCAAAAATATGTCCTTAATTATTGACACCAGTCCTTAAATAATCCCAGTAATGTGTCTGACAAACAAAGGATTTATGACAAACAGACCAGGAATATGCCCCACACATATAGACATTCAGCGACACTCTGCACAGTTGAGAGGTATGCTCTGTAGGAATTGCCACTGTGCTATACAGGTAAACAGCAATTATGTGTACATGGGTGCAGTGTGTGCTGCTTGAAGGCCCATCACCTACTAACACTACCCACGTATCACAGAGGTGTATATACGTAGTAACATTAAGTGGAAAGGGCTGCACTGCATGAGGTTGAGGGCCTGTCCATGGTGTGTATGTAGTGGTCTGACTGTGTTGTGAATGTCACCAGTTTGCTATTGTGAGGATTGTTTAATGCCTGTCTATCACCTCACCTGCATGTGTGTGCATGTGTGTGTGTGTGTGTGTGTGTGTGTGTGTGTGTGTGTGTGTGTGTGTGTGTGTGTAGCAGCAAACGGTATAGTGCAGGTATTAATTTACATATGTTGTCTTCCCCCCACAGGTGGTCATGGTGGTCGTGGTTGTTCCCGCTCAGAATCTGATGTCATTGTCTCTGCAGACTCTGACAATGATGATGGTCATAGTCAGGCACAGGTGGGGTTGTCAGGGTCTGAATCTGTGCCATTGGTTGGCATCCTACAGTCATCCACAATGTCCCTGCACACACTCACAACACCCACACATGCCCCATCCCCAGCACCCACTGATGATGGACAGTTGGCAGATGATGGCATGGAACAGGCTAGTGTGGTGACTATGGCAGGTGTGAGTGTAGACACTGGCCATAGCCAGAGTGCAGGCAAGGTCCCACACAGGTGGATGGACAGGGGTGCTCACAGGAGGACTGCTGCTCATCAAACTGCTGTTGCAAGTGCCACAGCAGGTGTCAACAGATGCATGTTTAGGGCTGTCATGGATGCACAGGTATGTAGTGAATGCAACACCGAAAAATACTCAGTGTGTTGGATGCAACTCTTCCTGATTTATGTGGTGACATGCATGATCTTTTTGAGGCCACATGCCATAATACTGAGGTCATGAATAGACAGTGGGGTGAGATCTTGGCAATTCTCGACCATGGCATGTCTGTGCCAGAGCGTGTTGCAGGAGATGGGCATTGGCCACATTGACGTAGGTCTGCACCAACATCAGTTTAGAGTCTGCAAGGACATGCACCTTCACACTCCCATAGTGGCAGTGAAGCCAGCACTACTGAAGGAGGGATTGCTGTCCACATCACAATGGAGTAGGCCATGGGCACATGGTCCCGGCCAGTACCATCAGGACACAGATCCAGCAGACAGGAAGCAGTACTGCATCTGGCCTTGGGCCTGGTGGTGCCAGTGAGACCCCTGGCAGGACCAGTTCATGTGTCCATGACTGGATACAGTGAACTGGACACCCTGCCATGTATGATCCACAGCTGTCCAATATACCCCTGTGTAGGGCAGCCACATGGTGTGACTGTGTGCATACATACACACACACACATCTGTATCAGAGGCAGGTCACCTCCAGATACACACAGCACCTCTGCACAGCCCATCTATAGGCTACCCCTCCAAACACACACACATGATGTCAGCCATATGGCCCAGCCTAGGCCTCTTGCAAACCCACACCACACCCTGTCCATATGATGATACCTGTGCCATATCCCTGTCATCAATAACATCGATCAAGGGACATGCTAATATGGGTATGATGCACAGAGTGAATATAGTACAGTGTAACTATGTAATACTGTGTAAGGTGCTGTCTGCTTGTATTTGTCATGGGTACACATAAAGGTGTATGTACCTTATTAGCCATGATGCATTATTGCTGTTAGTACCACTGACTGAATGTAGACTGACATGTATTCTGTTTGTGTTCCAGGTATCGGTGTGTCTGCAGGCTGTGGCCATGCAGACATTACCAACATGGAGTATGGCAGAGTGGAACTACACCGACCATTTCATAGCCAAGGTACAGCTTTATATGTACATTTTAACAGGTGTGTATGCATGCAACAGTGTGTGATGGACACTGTTGTCGAACAGTGTGACCTTGCACACATACCACCTGTGACAGACAGGTAGCCTTCATACATGTGACCTTAGTGTTGTGTAGTACCACAGGCTCATACATATAGAACAAGTTACTGGAGTACTGTCAGTAGTTCCCTCACAAGATTATTCAGTAGACTGACTGCAACAGAGTCACCTGTCATTACCTGTTACCCCTGCCATTTCTTTCCCATACATTCAACCCTGATGCAGTTGGTGAGGGCATGCATAGTACTGTGTATGACAGGTTTGTAATATGTATTCCTGAGTTCACAGGGTGGAACAGGGAGACAAAATGGTATATCCTTTGCATGCACACAGTAAAGACTGACACAGGGGATGTGCATACAGTAACACAAACACAGTTGGCAATAGACAGATTAGTAAACCTACATATCCACTTTAATGAACTATAGTGCTACATATACGTGGCATGCCCCACATAGTCAAAATACTTCTTCTTACAAACATACACACACACACACACACACACACACACACACACACACACACACACACACACACACACACACACAGATATTTGATGGAGAGTAGATCCCCTGCCTATCTAGTTATTTGTATTACAGTGTTATACAGTTATCGCACATGCTACAGAGCTTGCTGGGCTGACAAGTGGCCAAAGGTGCTGAGAAGGAGAATGACATCAGCAAGACTGATAAAGTGGGGCACTGGGAAGTGTTGTGGGTGGGAATGGCCTAAACCTGTCTCACCTACAAACAAACCAGCTCCCTCACACTTGCACACACAACTGTCACATACCCACAGTTGCCAGTATTGACATTAGAACCCCTTACCTGTCTAATTATCTGTACTATAGTGTTACGCAGTTATCGCATGTGCTACAGAGCTTATATGAGTGATAGGTGCCTAATGGTATTTCCAAGGTGAATGACAGCAGCAGATTTTGTGAAATAGGGCAATGTGAAATGTACTGAGTGGGATCAGTCTCCTAATACTTAGACCTACTCACACACACACACACACACACACACACACACACACACACACACACACACACACACACACGCACACACACACGCACACACACACACACACACACACACACACACACACACACACACACACACACACACCCACACACACAGTAGGTGATGTGATATTACAAACCCAACCTCAGTACTATTACACAATGGGGCTTACCTTTTATGCTGGCACATGCTGGTATGCCACTGCCCACAGCAGGACATCACTATATGCCATTCAGGGTATCTGTGTGTGTGACTCACTCTGTGTGTCCCGCTGTCTCTTACTCTCTCTCTCTCTCTCTCTATCACTGTCTGTCTCTCACTTCCCCACATTTATGTGTGTGTATACCTGACATATGTTATTATCTGTTCCCATATATATGTCTGTGTATCACACGCAACAGATGCAGACATATCACATATGGGCCACCTACAGCTAGCTGAGGGTAATCCTGTCTGGTGTGTGTGTGTGTGGGGGGGAGGGGGGCAGTTAAGGTGTACATAGCTGTCAATATGCACAGATATATATACACAATACAGTCATATAGTCTGATGCGAGTTCCAACATGTCCTGTGATTCTCTAAGTGTAAGAGCATGCCCAGTGTGACCTTCTATAGTTAGAGTAAGACACCATTCCAGAGATAAGTGTACTCCAATCCCAGGTTTTGTGTGCTACAGCCATACATTTCAGGCATACACAGGACTTTCTGTGGGGTACTGGGTTTGTTTAGCAGACATTTTCTGGCATATCTGTAGTCTGACACTGCAATGTATTGTGTCATTACCTAGTGCCAGACATCCTCAGGTCATCACAGTGCTTTACCAGAGGAATACTAGTTGTATGATGCATAGACCAATATTATCAGGGCAGTTATGTACATTCTTGCCCAACAGGGCCAGTTGTGAGGTGTAGCTACAGCCATTTGAGTGATGATTCACTGTTTAAACAGTCCAGCAACTTGTGATATACTGGCTGGGGATCTCCTGCTTGTGTGGTATCTTTCTAACCTGAGATGTTATGTCCCTGTGTGTCCATACCTCTCACCTGTACATTTTTTGGCAGATTGTCCAAGTGTTTGGCTAGTGATTTCATCCTATCTATGTAATCTTGTGTTTATATGGCAAGTTACTACATATAATTGAAGAGTGATGTTACAAAATAATGACAGACATTAATGTTTCAGATTACATAACCTTTAGACAATTCCCACTATTGGAAAACCCTCCCCCTACCAACTTTCTCATATGTAAGGGCGATATTTACAGCACATAACTATCATTGTGCCTTTGTTCCACTTTTATTTCTGCCCTTGTCCAGACATCTTGCTGTCAGAGGTTGGGAGAAATAGGTGTGGGTACAGAGTGCATTCTACTGTGCAGGCATGTCCATTATATGTAAAAGTAAACATAAAAAAAAAAGAATTATTGAAAATAACCACTGGCAACAGTAGCAAAAAGCATTATATTCACAAAAGCCTTAACACCTCAGCTACACAGGCTTCAAGAAGTCCATTATATATATAGTATATTCCACATAGCACTGTGAATTCCAAGTATGTCAGTGGCAGAGCAGAAGGTGTCACTGACATGTATAATAGTTGGCACTGCAGTTATCTGCACATGGCCCTTTCAAAGACAACACTGTACCTAGGACACTACAAGACAACTGCCAGGAGAATGTGCTGGCCAGATCCTGACAGTATTAACCACACATATACATAGCTCATTGACCCCTGCATATTGTGGAAATGCAACATGTTTTCATGTGTATTAGGACAGCCCTGCCAATGTGTGCAATGCTGCTATTTCCCTGAAAACATACATGTCACTGCATTTCTGTGGGTATATGGGGGGGGGCACATCTGTCAACTGTACACATTTGCACAGACTGTGCTGATATTTGCTTTACATTATGGTTCCATTTACCATACTATTGTGCTATGTTGTGGGGGCTAGAGGCATATCGGAAAAGACCACAGGTCAGATTGTAATGGCATACATTTGAGTTTCAGATTTCTTACCCTTAATAGCCTTACTGCAACAGTGAGACCTGCTGTGCTATCACTGTGTGAGTCTGTAGGAGGTAATTCAACATTGCTGCCATTTGTGGGTCTTTGCCAGACATTTCTCTCTGGTTTTCTACAGCCAACTTGCTGTGTGGGTCTGAGAGGTGGATATGGAACCCCAAACTGGCATCTATGCCTGTGGCCTATGACCCCCCCCCCCAGTGAGTTGTCCCTACACATATATACTGCAGTGGGATTTGCCACCTTGGGTACTACTGCATAGTGTGGGGAGGCCATTATTGGGCGGACATTTCCTGGTGTCCCACATAGCTGTCAGTTGTCTGCTGCTATCTCAGTAGACCACCCCATTCCCTTGTATGCATGCAGCATTACCATAGATATGCTACCAAAACATACTAATCCATTAATTTATTGTTAAGAAGACTGACTTACCTTGTGCCTGTGGCAGTTGTGAGGATGGTGCTTGAGGGCTGCCTATGTTTGATGCACATAGTACACTGTCTATACATGGTAAGTTACAGGTAATGTGATGCGTGTGTTATCCATTTTACTGTGTGTGCGAGCCAGAGCGAGGTGTCAGTCCCTGGGATCCCTACAGTATCAATGTGTGTGCTATGCATTGCCTCTTTTCCAAGGCCTGAGCATACTAGGCATACCTCCGTCTGCCTACAGGAGCAGGCTCAGGGGCCTCCTCCTGTGAGTCCATCTGTGCCTTTGGGGACCTTGGCAATGGTGGTGGATCGTGTGGCCCTTCCCCGTGCTGTTCCTGCTGCAGCTGTTTCCATAGGATCATATTGTGGAGCATGGCACATACTATGAACATGTGTACACATGTGGCTGAAGAGTACTGCAAGGCTCCACCAGATATGTCAAGGCAGTGGAACCTTGACTTGAGGATCCCAAACACACACTGTATAATGATCCTGATTTGTGTGTGTGCCTCATTATGGTGTGTGTGTGTGTGTGTGTGTGTGTGTGTGTGTGTGTGTGTGTGTGTGTGTGTGTGTGTGTGTGTGTGTGTGTGTGTGTGTGCATTTCTGATGGGTGTCCAGTGCATAGCCAGCATCCCCCACCAGATGACCACATAAGATGCCCCCACTGGCAAATGCCTGATACAGCTGTGACAAATGCCAGATAGCTTCCAGGGCTGCCAGCACACACATTCAAGATAATGCCCTGGACATTACACATGACCTGACAGTTGATGGAGGGGAAGCCCTTGCAGTTTATGTAGACCCTACCCTGTTCACCGGGTGGTGCTTTGATGTGGATCTGTGTGCAGTATATCGCACCCAGTACCTCCGGGTATTCTGCTACACGGTGTAAGATATGCATATTCTGGTCCTCTCTTCACAGGTGTTGGGGAAGTAAATGTGCTCACCGGCATATGGTAGCATGGCATCCAGGAACTGATGGAGCACCCTGTATGTGGATGCCTGTGAGACCCCCATGATGTCCCCAGTAGGCATTTGGAAAGTACCTGTAGCTCATGCTCTTAAGGCTACACATACCTTGGTATCCACTGGGATGGGTTCCCCTCTGGTGGCTCTGGGTCTGAGCTGAGCTCAGTGATTTGCTGCAGTATGTCTCTGTCCACCCTGTAGCACTCTACTATCTCCAGATCATGTAGCCCCTGGTAAGTTTCCCTGGGTCTGAACACTCTTCTCGTCCTTGGTCTGTGGCTATTGTCAGTATTATCCTCCTCACCAACCTCAGTCTCTAGCACATACAGATGGATAAAAGCAATGGCAGCCCATAACATTTTCTGGTTAAAATTCCCCTGCATATGTATATCAATGGTGCAGAGTTTGTGTGAAAAAACAGACTGTAAGGTGATTGCATAGTTTATACTGTTGTGCTGCAGATGCTGCCTGTATGATTGGCTGACTATGATTCATTCCACCTGCTAGCTATACAATTTGTTCTTGATTGCTTTTATTCTGCTATTTTCCTTTTTTTTCCACTTCCCATTTCCACCTCTTTTAAGCCCTGAGACACACTGCACAAATCTGTTGCCCAAATGTAAACAGTCCTGTTATTTCCAGTTTTTTTTTTTTGTTTGTTTTAGAGCTGGTGCGTGCCACACATATACTTGTTTAGTTAATGTAAGCACTAAGAAATGGCCCTCCCTGGATGTGAACACGCTCTTCATTTCATGGAATTTGACAACCTCAGACACACCCCCTTGCTTAGCTGTGCTCAGCTAAGCTTATCTGTGGGCCATGGAGCTCCAATGTACTTACACCATGCATGACACACCCCCTTTTTCATGTCTGCTGCTCCTCCTGCTTACACAATCATGTTATAGCACCTTCATGGTTAGGTGCAGTTTGGCACTTAGAATATTTTTCTGATTCAGTAAATTTCCTCTCATTTGCATACCCCACTGCCTTAGTCCCTAGTTACTGCACTACCCCAGAGTCTTTCCCCTTACCTTAGCAACCACTATTCCCTAGTATTGTTTTGATTCTGCATGCCATAGACTATAATGGTAAAATGTAGATTTCCCTTAAAATTGTGTTTTCACGTTTTTTTTTTATTTTCAACATGATCCCATTTGTGCACCGCTGCCCTATGTGTAAATGGCCGAGATCGCCAAAAAAAAAAAAACTTTTATTTTTAGAAAAATGAAACACTTTTCCATGCCAATGGCCATATATTTGGCTATTGGCATGCCTAAAGATTATAATGCAAGCTCTTATTTGAGCTGTCATGCCTCCATTTTAATTTTTGCATAAATGTATTCATCTAGTAGCTGAATACATTTCTGCAACTTTTCTTGCACGGATGCCTGCCTGCTTGCTGAATCACTAATTTACCTCATTTGCATGCTTTTCACCTGCAAATGAGGTAATTAGCATTATGCAGTGGTGTCCTTGCAGGGATAGTGTAAGCAGGCTTGTGCACTTCAGACCAGTAGTTTACTGGATCGCTCGACGGCCATATTCCGTGCAAGAGCTGCTACACTGTTCCTGCATGGAGATTTCACTTTATTGAATCCCAGGGTACATGTCAATGTCCACAGTGTACACAGAAAAATTCCATGTACAGGAATGTAGACAGGCAAAAGGGGCAGTAAAAATGTAGCTAGATGGAAAGAAATGGCATACTACATACAGTTATGAGTGAAACTATCATCTGTATGTCTGAAAAATTAAAGGAAATAAGTTAAATTAATTTTATTTTCTTTAATAATCTGGGCATGTTTGCATAGCATGCCATAGTGTGCAAACATGCTTTATAAAAAATAAAATAAAAAAAATGGAAAACAAAATTTATATTATGTGACACAAATATACTACAGGACCCTGAGTGGAGTATCTAAAATGGTGCATTGGTGCTGTTGCTGCTAATGTGGTAGGGTTATGAAGCGTGTAGTTTCCAGACTGTTAGCATCGATCCTTATACAAATGAGGTGGAGTTACTTAATAACATAAAGGAGTAATTGTGTCTGTATATCCCCTCTGTGTAGGTAGAGAACCATGTTGGTGCTTAAAGAAGAGGTATTTGACATCAGGGGACAGTGTGTTCAATGACTGCTAAGCTTATTTCAGCTTAGCTGCGCCTGTATACATGGCGCACCACAGTGCTGAGCATGTCCTTCCAGGGGTGTGTGTGCATTCACTTCTAAGCTTTGTTTAGCTAAGGGGCATGTTTTTCCACATGTGCAAAGCGTGACCTTTCAGAAAGTTGTGTACACTGACTTCTAAGCTTTGTTTACCTATGGAGTGCACACTTAGGCAGCACCCCACAATGCTGAGAGTATCTAAAAGCCAATAACATATTTAGTTTTGACCCCTGTTTAACTTAAACTAGGGCTATTAAAAGTTGTTAATGATATACTAGGCAGATGCACTGCATCATAGGTAGCTAATCACTCAGTCAGCACCTACAGCAGAGCACTATAAAGTATGCATACACCCTACAGTCTGATTTTTCCCCCATACTCTGCACCATTGGAGTACAGACTTGGGAATTTTAACTGAGAGAATGCTGGGCGCTGCTGCAGGTCTGCTACATCTGTATGTGCTGGATGCTGAAGTCAATGCTGCTGCTGCTGTTGACAATAGGCCTAGACAGAGGAGATGAGTGTTCAGGCCCAGGGTAACTTTCCAAGACCTACATGAGCTGGAGATTGTATAGTGCTATAAGGTGGACAGGGACATACTACAAGAACTCACTGAGCTCTGCTGCCCTCAACTCAGACCCAGAGCCAACAGAGAGGAACCCATCCCAGTGGAAACAAAGGTATGTGTAACCCTTAGAATATCAGCTACAAGTACTTTTCAAAGACCAGCTGGTGACATAATGGGGGTCTCACAGGCATCAGCATTCAGGATACTCCACCAGTTCCTGGATGCCATGCTACCACATGCCAGTGAGCACATTTCTTTTTTCCTCACCCCTGAGTAGAGATGCAGCAATATGCAACACTTCAACCATGTAGCACTCTACCCTGAGGTACTGGGTGCCATAGATTGCACTCATGTACACATCAAGGCACTACCCAGTGAAGAGGGTATAATCTACATCAACCTCAAGGGGTACTACTCCATCAACTGCCAGGTTGTGTGCAATGCCCAGGGGATTATCATGAATGTGTGTGCTGGCAGCCCTGGCAGTTATCATAACTCCTATATCTGGCATGCATCACAGCTATACCAGATGTTTGCTGGGGGGACCTCCCACATGGCCATTTACTAGGGGATGCTGGCTACGCATTGGAATCATGGATGATGACACCCATCATAAATACACACACCCACAGAAGAATGCCATAATGAGATGCATGCATAAACTAGGAACTTCATAGAGTGTGTGTTTGGGCTTCTAAAGTAATGATTCCAGTGCCTCAATATATCTGGTGGAGCCCTACAGTATACTGCAGCCACATGTGCATAGATATTCACAGTACGTACCATGCTACACAATATGATCTTGTGGAAATAGCTGCAGCATTATCAGCAAAGGGAAGGGATACACAGCCCCAACAGTGCCTAGGTCACCACAGCCACACTCACAGGAGGACTGGCAGGAAGAACCCCCAATGATGTCCCTGTAGACAGACATAGGCATGCCCAGTATGGCCTGGCTTTGGCTAAGAGACAAGGCATAGCACATTCACTGACAACCTAGGATCCTAGGGACAGACACCTTACTCCTACTACATACATATATTAAAATTGTTGATGCCAGGAAATGCACATAACCTGTACCTATCCATGTATTGACTGTGTACTGCTTGCATCACACAGAGTCAGCCCTGAGCTACAGTTCTGTCAATTGCTGCATTCACAAGGTAAGTCTCTAACCTATACACTACTTGTAAGGATTACTATAATACAGTATCATATGTATGGATCTGCTGCATTTATGCAAGGAAATATAGTGGGCTATGTGGACAGAAGTAACAGCCACATGGAACTACAGCTACCCAGCACAATAGTATGTATTCCCTAATAATAACTAGGCTTCATAGTTGGAATATTCACTTCATCAGTCAAAGGAGATGCAAAACAGTGGGATCACATGATATTTGGACTACTGTCTATCTCTGCAGGTCATGTGTTGTTGTTCCTCCACCCCCAGCACAGCAGTGTCCCCATATAACTGCTTTAACAGTAAGTCAGCAATGGTATATCAGCAGACCATGCAACCTCAAGGTTGTAACACAGAATTCAATCGCACACTGTATGTCTTACATAATGCAGGAATAATAAAGTACATATTTACTCTGTTGATTGTATGAGGAATGACTCCTCAGTCACATATTAAGTACATCAGGCAGCTGGGGTATGCAGTTGGCATTTTGAGTGAATTGCAGTACTGCAGAAACAGGGACAGATGTCAATATCTGAAACACACAAAATTCTGGACTGGAGTACAGGTAGGGATGGTCTGGAGTCACTTTAGAAGTACTGATAGTCCTACTGGGCATGCCCATACACTTTGTTAAAATGAGTTCAATTCTATTGCCCCTTCATCAAAATGACCTGTTATGTATAAATATGTCTATACATACAGACATACACATACACATATCTGTCTGTCATTATCTCTCTCTCACATAGCATAACTATCACTATGTAGTGCCAAATATATATATATATATATATATATATATATATATATATATATATATATATAGCTATATATATTACAATGATACATAAACTCTCTCCATATATCTACATAACACATATACATATCACACACACACACACACATTTATATATTCATCCTTGTTATATACAGAAATATGTGTGTGGATGTCTGTATTGTCTTACATATACCCTAATAATGGTGAGTAAATCTGCACTATCACACATCCATACTGTTGCCCAAGGATTAAAACTAAGGGCGCAACAGTACATAATCCACTTACTTACAAACCCCTGTGCTTACTGAATGTCACCACATAGACAGACATAGGTGAAAAAGTGGTGTAATGTATAATGTTGTCAACGCACTCATGAACGAGGCACATTTTTCCTGTCCACAGGTTTGCCTATCTAACTGCAAGCAGCCACATATGGCCATCCTGGTAACTGTATATATAGCTAGGATAATAGCAGTTATTTCACTGCTAGGATACTAGATGCAGATTGTGAGATGCAAAATCCCTCTGCAGGCCACAGATGCTGTTCAACACAAGCCTAGTTTGTGTAATGCACAAGTACTGTGCCTGCAATCACACATGCAACAGATTTAACCTGTGGTGCATGCGATAAGTACTGTGATCTATAGTGTATAAGACTGGATAGGTAAGGGTTCTAATTTCACTCCAAACCACTTGGCGCATGTGTGTGTGTGTGTGTGTGTGTGTGTGTGTGTGTGTGTGTGTGTGTGTGTGTGTGTGTGTGTGTGTGTATGTATACCCCCTGCAAAACAATGGACATGCCATCATAGACTATCCAACTGCAATGGTTATGCACCTTTTGGCCCTGTAACTTGCTGCTGCCTTCCAAACTACCCTTTTCTACAATGCCTGATGATGTCATCCACCTTAACAGTACCAGCTGAAAGTGGAGCATCAGAATTATGCCGTGGTGCATGCTATAAGTATTGTGATCTATAGTGTATAACACTTAGATAGGTAGGGGTTCTAATCTCACTCCAGCCCACTTGGTGTGTGAGTGTGTTTGTATATATCCCCTTGCAAAACAATGGGCATACCCTCATGTGTTATGCACTTTTTGACCCTGTAACTTGCTGCTGGCTTCCAAACTGTTGTCTTCTATAAGGCCTGATAATGTCATCCACTTTAAGACCACCAGCTGACAATGTAGCATCAGGCATCAGCTGTGGTGTGTCCAATAAGTACTCTAATCTAGAGTGCAGAAGACTAGAATGGTGGTAGTTCTAATCTTCTTACAGTCCACTTGGTTCATGTGTATATCCATATGGCATAAATATGATAACTTTGAAACAGGTAGGGTTTTGCAGTGTTTTATTTGTAGTGGGTGATGTGACCCCCCCAAAAACACTGACCACAACAAGGCCTACTTATGTCATCAAGCGCAATATGTCCCAAACTGATAGTACTAGCAGACATGAGGTGTGTTCCATGCAACACATACTGTGATCTGTAGTGTGTACCATTACATAGGTAAGTGTTCTCATCTACACACAGTCAATTTTCACTATGTATGTGCTCTGGCATGTCCTGTACCCAGTGATTGGAAGTGGTGCTAGCATCAATATAGCCATGTTTGTGTGTGAGCCTGTTAGAGCATTCTACATCATGTTATGGAACCATAGGATGTTTGAACTTAACTAGCATAATGGCCATATAGCCCTAACAAACATAGACATCTTTATACTCATAATTACAGGATCAGCATATATTGATCCAGTCCAAGAGGGACATAGGTAGATCCCCTGTGTTGAGATAATGGTTGCCTAGCCAATCATACAGATGGTATGTGCTGAGGTACACTGAGGTGCTCTGTGTCCCATTGAGCAGGGTTCGGTTTCAAGGGTGTGTTTAAGTCTGCTAGACAAATCTCCCCCACAAGCATGTTGTACTAATGTCACATACTAGGTTAATGTCCTTACAGTGAGTCATCCATCTACTATACTTCCTACAGATAAGTAGCATATGCAATCAGGCAGGGTCAGATATTGCCCTGTATGGAAGGCACAGATCACCTCTGAGTATACTATATGCCACAGGTGACAGTGACACTTATGGCAGACGATCTCCCATTGAACACATACTGATGACATGAAGTGTCCTTGTGAGGGGACCATAGTATTGTGTGCAAGTGCCAGTACTACTTGGAAAGGTACATCAACAAATGGCCATTGCCCTCAGATATTGGAATGCTGAGGGAAGAGTAAGTGGAGGTTATGAGTATGTCACTTAATGGTGGCTGTGGCCTCAGATATGCCATATAATTCCTGCCATACCACTGTAGAGACATGGTGATCTAAGTCACATTAGGGGTACACCTGTGTAGCCAGGTCTGTGTGTCCAGTTCTGTTACCCCTGAATATGTACATCATGTTGCGACTGATGTGTTACTTACCAGGTACATAGGTCTACCTGATGGAAATGATGCTACATATATATTTGCTTGGAGTTTATGGTTATATTTCAACAGGCATGTGTTCACAATACCCTCTTGCAGGATAGTAACATACCACAGAGACTCTATGAGTGTTCACAATTTGCAGGCATCAACCAAAATTGTTAGCTACAGTCATTCAGTAGTCACATGTATTGTCGTTACATGGATTTTAAGCAGCTGAGGACCCAGGACTGTGACCTGTTGAGCATTTCTGCTTAAAGATCAGCTATTGGAGGTGGTTGTCCCTATGCTGTTTATGTGTGCCATCAATGGCCCATTTAATGACCCCTACAATGACAGTATCATGGGTGCCTAAGTGTGTGCTTTGTAAATGTTGCCTGAGCAGAGGATATAGTCAGATGACTTGGCTCAGTCTCGGGGTTGTACACCACGATGTACCCTCACCCAGGTCCTTGTTGACTGCCTCAGAAATGTCCATCACATGTAACAGTCATGCTCCCCCTGTCACACATCCAAACTGTGTACAGTCAACTGTGTGTAAATCACATATATGTGTTCTGATCAGCTCCATGATGATTGGCCCTACATGCATACAGATATGGATAATTGGACAAAGAGGTATATATTATATTGGTTAGTGGATTCACCACCTCTGTGCAAGGGTAGAGCAGTTGTCGTTGTCCATTCAGCTGTTGTGCAGCCAGTGGTGTCAGTATGATTGCAGGTTTTCCCAATGGTGTTAGTAATCCTTGTCAGATCATATGTGGGATTCAGCCTGGAATGTTAGCATGTGCAATAGCTGCTGTGTAGCTTCCATTGAGAGGCCAGTTATGAACCGGTCTGTAAATAAGGAAGTTATGGGAAAGGTTTTAGGAATGCTATGTGTCATGTGGTGGGGACAAAGGAGTGGAGTTGATGCAGACAGTGTGGGAGTACAGGTTAGCTATGAATACAGACCCATCATATGTGGCATCATGACGTCTGAGGTCATTGACAATCTGGGCCTGTCCTTTGAGTTTACACATGTAACTACACTATGTGCTATGGTTCTGCTTTGTGTGGTGGCTAATCTTGTCACTTACCATGTCTACACAACATCACAACAACACTATGTGCTTCTTTTAGCTGAGGAGGATTTGCCTCCATGTTAGGGGGACACCTTCACCCTAACAGTCACACAGCAATGTCCACCTGTTATTGGCCAACCTACTAATGGCAGTTGTCCACCAGTCAGGTTTGCGGAGCCATGATGAGCCTGTGTCCCTCCTGTCCTGTACAGCCAAGTTCATGCAGTTGTAATACTGCTGACATAATGCATGTGTGTAGAGCTCTGCATACTTGTCTATCCCATCTAAAGGAGGAGTTGCAGTCATGCTATGTCAACCATCCCCCAGGAGGTAATAAATGGCTTTCTTGACATATATGCCTGTATTGTCTGCAAGGAGGGGTGCATGTTAGTAGTTCTAAGGAGATTGATCTGTGCCCAGCACCCACCAGGGAGGACCTCACATTGAGGGGGGGGGCTGTAATGGTCACCCATATTGGTAAACACATGATGCAATACATTGGCTCCCCATGTTGGGATGCCATGTCACTGCTCCAGGACATTGTTGGCAAGAACCTGAACCATTCTTTGGACAATATGGCTGCAGCACGACTAAGCAACACAGTGTGTACATATTATATTTCCCCTAATACGTTTGTCTGTACTCTGTACAGACACCTTGCATGACTCTCTTCTCACAACATGCTGGAAGTAACTGCAGTACTTAATTGCAAAGATGACAACTAGCATGTAGTGCCAAGTGGTGTCCTCATATCTCTGAGTCATGTCACCTGAAATGCTATGATAGGAGTTAGCATGGATACAAGCACTAACACTATCATACACCTACTGACACTGGACCAAACACTGTTACTTTTGTTCAAGGCCAGATCATGCCTACCAACTGCAACCAGTAGACCCTATTAACTGTTACACTATGCAATGGATGACAGACATAAGTCTCACTCCACCAACCATGACCTGACAAGGTGTGTGACAATATTAGGTCGGCAGACCATGCTGGAAACTGTGTATGATGTGGACAGTGTATTATGTCAGCTGGTGGATAGGCAAGTGTCTGACGATCATACTCTAGGAACATAGCATTAGGAGACCTATGCTGCAGTGATGCCAGTCACCAGTGGAGTTCACCATCCTCCATTATTGGCATACCCCTTCTGTGTATTCCCACTCTGCAGTCACAGACACTCTCAGGGACCTCTGACTGAGTACATTAGCAGGTAATTGCATATTAGGAACTGTCACAGAATCCCACACAGATCCAGTAGTTATCTAGGATAGCCTAATACACAGTCAGTTGTTGTCTGAGCCACTGACAAAGACTAAATACCAATGACTGCACAATACTATCCTTGAGGAAATCATACACCCCTGGAAAATATTGTAGTGTCCACACACTACACACAGTTGAGCCATTTAACATGGAGTTATGGACGCAGAGAGTAATGTAGCCTTTAACCTTCACTTGTTGGTAAGATGTGGGGATGGACTCACTGTTGTACAACCTTTACAGACAGGTATGGGATTGAAATCCCATACTTTAACTACTATACTGAACGTGGCAGTCATCACACCTATCATTGGGTGCAATGGCACCCTTGCTATGTCACTACACAGGCATATTGTAGAACTGTAGCAGTCACACAGGTTCCATGGTTCACCAACACACAATGTAGATAACATGCCCTATGGAGTCCATGTCATGAGGATACACATGTAGTCTGTCTCCTAAATGCTTTGGAGGGGATGTGTATGGCTCCATACAGGGAGATGTCAGATGCCACTGTGTACCTCCCATGTATCCATGACAGACTAACACATGTCACACCTGTTCTACACGCCTACATCACTGTGATACAAATAGTACATGATGGAGAGATTGGTATGTAACTGACAGTACACCCTACATGAAACAGGCCCCCCATGCATGTGAAGCACACATCTGCTGTGATACACATCTTGTCCAGGTTACACAATGGATTGCAGAAAATGACAGTCATGCCTGGTTTCGGACAACTGTATGTACAGGACACAGGATATTTGTAGATGGGTCATCTCCATCACCACAGCTTGTAGATGTGTTAGTTCCCAATACCCTGGTGACACTTTTCAAGGATATCAGACCTTTTCACAGATTAGAGATGCATGAGCATGCTGAAGGATGCCATTGTCCTTGTTAGCCTGTTATACACATATGCACCTATGCAGCCATGCACTTATAATGCTGTACCTAGCTGAATACATATTTCTTCTGTGATGACATGCCATCATGTGCTGTTTTATTGCCACTGTGTATCCATGGGTTACCCCAACAGACTCCTGAAACAGAAATATAAACAGGTCCATGACACACCTGTCATAGTGTAACTGTACAGCAATTGCAACATCATGCAACATAAGGTGCACAAAAGTATGTGGCGTACTTGTGACAAATGCCAGCATACAGTATCTGTCAGTAACCACTAAAAGTGGCATGGCAAAACAACACTGCATTACACAAGTACATGCGAAATAATATAGTCACCCTATGCATCAGACACATAGCTTAATTTCCCTGCATCAATGCCAAGGATGAGAGGGATGCAGCACAAGTATCATTACTTGCACAGGGTGTGTGAGGGTGCAGGAGACCTTGGCCCAAATGGTTGACAGCATGTGTGTGAATCAGGAAGGGAAGCAGGTAAGATGGACCATGGAAATGTGCCGTGTATGTCTGTAGATGACCTGCATTTGACAGTGGTGTGTGTGTGTGTGTGTGTGTGTGTGTGTGTGTGTGTGTGTGTGTGTGTGTGTGTGTGCGCATGTGTGTGTGTACAGTCAAGCTCAGTGCTAGCCCTACATGTGTGTATGTTGGACAGCTTTGGACCATACATGGTACAGCTGACAGTTTACCGTCTCTGGCCCTGAACCCAGGAACTGGCTCTGCCAGGAGTTACACTGGCACCTCCATGCCCAAGGTCAGAAGTGCTGCTAGTACTCTGATGGTGACTGCTGTCTGCTGAGGCCACATACCCCATGGGATCACCCAGGACCACGAGCGCATGGCCTGTCACATTGTGATGTGGACAGCACACTCCCCTCTGTAGCGCTGGATGTACTGCTACTACAGGATCATGATTGTGCACAGACACGTGGACTCTTAGCAGATGGGGTTGCTGCCTTACGTCACGAGTCTGACTCTCAACTCCAACCACACATTCCAACACAGACACTCTGCATTCCAAGACAGATACGGTCTCAGCCAACCTTCTGTCCATTGCATCAGTGAACTGATCCAGGGTGTCCCAAATGTTGTGGAGGCAGCCACGGATGTCAGACTGTGCTGTATCCATAACCCTAAGCATACATCTGGAGTTCCATTTAGAATGTGCCTGCACTTCCATGATGGCCCAAAACATGCGCTAAGTGACCTGTGATGTAACACCTGCAACCGGTACTGGATGGACAGCAAACCTCCTCCAAACACCCCTATCAATCCTGTGTGGAACCTTGCCAGCTCTCTGGCTATGGCAAGTATCTACACTCACTGTAGCCATAGTTTCCACACTTTCCTGTTCAATGTCCCCACCTTCTGACTGTCCAATATCTGTGGCCTCTGGGTACTGGGTATGTGTGGGCATAATGTCTGTGTACGGTGACAATGAGGGCAGAAGAGGGATGCCAACATCTGGGACAGATTCAGCCCCTGAAACACCCAACTGTGCCTCATTGTGGCCACCATCATCACCAGAGTCTGAGGAGACACTGACATGAGGTTGTGTAGGGGACAGACACAAAGCCCTCATCACCTGTGATAAGAAAGGCGAAAACAGTACATTAATACCTGTACTTTTATGCTCTGCAGTACTATGTTGTTATATATGTAAGGTTCTATACACTGTTGTCACTATGACAGACCTGTTGAATACCCAACTTCATATAGCAGGAGATGAGGACAGTACTCTTCCCACTACCAGCTGTAGTTACTTGTACATAACATCTCATTACACTGCAATCTCACCAGCAACACTGACATACACTGTTGACATTTGTTTAGAATCTGCGCAGTTGACACATATGACACTCTGTAGTGTCCTGACAATACTG
This sequence comes from Protopterus annectens, assembly GCF_019279795.1. Lineage (NCBI taxonomy): Eukaryota > Metazoa > Chordata > Ceratodontiformes > Protopteridae > Protopterus > Protopterus annectens. The sequence continues at coordinate 113,279,703 of NC_056741.1, read as the reverse complement.
TCACACCTATCAGTGCAGTCACACCTACAAGGCATAGGTATGAGTCTAACATGTGTACAGTCATAATATATGTGTGCAGTTGGCAAAGATGCCAACAGTATGGGAATGCATGCAGCAGGCCTGGGATGACAGTCTAGGGATTACACTGCTGTAAACCTACATCTATAACAAAATAGTGTCATAGGTTCATAGATTAGTACTAAGCTAACTGCCCTTGCGAGCCATTTTAAGCCTAGCCAATTATCCCTTGTGTGATTCAAACCCTGCACCTTATGTTTGTAAGGCAAATACCTTAACCATTAGGCCAACCTCCCTACCTTCCTTACCAGGAGCAGGACTACTGGCTTGGCCAATACCTGATGGACCTGTGAAAGGTTGAGGGAGAGGTAATGTCAGTACCACTGCATGTTACACCTCCAGAAGGTAATGCGTCAATATATCTCACATTTGCATTAGTTACAGTGTTAATTGTTATATTGGTCAGAATCTGAGCATGACAGTCAAACTGCAGTGAAACCCTTCCCCTCCCAAAGCAGACATACCTGACACCCACATAAAACTGTGTACACCCTGACATGCTGAATGCTACAGTATTGCAGTGATGATCAAACTAAGCTTACCTGCATGGTCCTGTCCCATGGAAACTGTGGCACCCATATCCATGATGTATGGTGTGATGGATGCCTGGGAGCTGTTGTGTGTGCCTATATTTGCCAGAAATTCCTCAGTGACTGAGAGTTGTTATTCTGCTGCAGGCCCGCCACTGGTGGCACCACAATCCCTGGCTACTTCTGCTGGTCTTCTGTGTGTGGCATCGATCATGTCCATTGCGTAGTATCGAACCTGATCATACTTCCTGCTCTGATGACCAGTGACACTGACATCATGGACAAGTTTAGCCCACAATGCCTCCCGCTGTTCCCTGTTGTGCCTCCCCCTAGACAGTAGGAGTTAATGATGTTGAAGGTGCCCTTGCAGTATTAACTTATTCTCTGCATCCATGAAAGCTGCACGGCATGGCATACATGTCTGAAAGACAACAACATGGGTACATATTTCAGGATCATACATGTGGAAGTACACTATGTAGAAATACAGCAAGGACAGAATGGCTAGCAATATCCACTGCTTGATCACACATGTCACATTCCACAGTGTGCAAACATACTAAGCATATGGCTGCAACTAGGATACTAGTGATAGTTAGGTATTCCCATGTGTGCCATGACAGATACTGCTGTATGTTCATACAGCTGACATTGGAGTCTATTGTAGTGTATCTCCAAGAGGCAACTCCCCTGATAATATGTCAAACCAACTGTGCCAAATAAATAACAGTGTGCTATTGCAACCACTGCAAAGGTACTGTAAATCTCACAAGCCCACTGTGCCACATTGACAATATACATTCCACCCTTGATGTCTTGCATATCCTCTGTATGTGTAACAAATGTGGTGATCATTGACATGTCATTATCACAGTTCTAAGAAAGGCATAATGCTATAATCCCTATTCCCCATAAGTATATTCACACATCTGCATCCTGATGTAAACAAATTGGTTACATACCTGATGGAGTGCAATACTCCTCTGCTGATATGTGCTGATAGTTAATATTTTGCATACGCATGGTCTGAGTGAGGAACGTCTCATACAGAATGGTTTCCCATAGCCAGCTGCTTGCCTTTTTAACATGCTTTTCATCAGCAGGTGATTGCCTCTTAACCAATCTGTGGTTCTGAAATGCTAATTGCAGCCAACAAAGCTGATTTGCACTATCATCAGCCAATCACATACAACCATTGTACAATATATAAGACCTTTGTGTAGATTAGGGGCCCTTTCTGATATGTTGTGCTGGACATTACTGGGGTGAGGAGAGTACTTCATTGCAGCGGGTAGGATTGTAGCAGCAACTTTTACGTAGAGATGTGTGTGCTACAGGCTGCAGTTGCTGCTGCAGGTAATACATATAGGCAGAGAGTGTGAACACTTTGGAGGACTACAAGCTGTAAGAGTAACTGTGGGTGCTGTGTCAGCCTTGTTGTAGTGGCAGAGCCAGAGTAAGGGTATCTTTTCCAGTCCAAATAAGGTATGTGATTATGGTAAGCATGTTAGGCAATGGTATCACTAACAGAGTACTAGGTCACATGTTTGTTGTGTCCTTGAGCAACATAGGGGATAAATATAACAATATGTCCACCATTTGGGTGACTGTCAGTCCATGTGTTTTACAGTCTGGTACTAATTTGGAGCATGTATATAGTCATTGTTACAAGCAGGTATTTCAAATCTGTATGTTAGTTGTGCTAATCAGCACTGTGGGTTTGAAAGGATTGTGTAGTGCACTCTGATATTAGTGACCCTCATTTCTAGTACCTGAGTTGAATGTCCCTGTGAATACATATTAATGCATGGTGTGACACTTTATGCACTTATACTTTTGCTATAGGGATATGTGAAGTGTGTTGGCCTGTGACTTCCATCAGCGAAAAGCAGACATTTCATTGGAAATGCATTGTGTGGATAAAGAGTGCATGACTCAGTCATTAATTATGGGCTTCACAAAATTTTAATTTCATTGCTATCCATCACTGGATTTGAACCCAGGACTGTGTGTGGCAAGATGCACTATCTGCAAGGCATTCAGCAGACTGAGCTACTGAGTCAGTGCCACAGTAGGTGTATTTAGATATATCTGCACACATACAGGCTGTAACAAACATTTTTTACATCCTTCAGTTTGTGCATGGCTTTATATGGATGCATTTCTACACCAGGGTCCAAGTTGAACATGTATTTTGCCATTAATGCCTTAGCAGGTGTATTTCTACATGTTGCTGATGAAAGGGAACATTTACCTGCTATCACAGGCCTCACTTACAAAAAATATTATGTGTTTGGCTTTCTAGTGGTGTAGTCTTGCACCAGAGAGCAAGCTGCACTCAAAGTGTTTTCATTACTATTTAATAAAGTTTGCACAGTGTGGAGTGACACACAGCTCTGCTGAAACAATCTTAATGACTGTAACTAGCAATTACTATGTTTTATTTACGCCACCTGTTTTAAATAAGAGTTTTGTGGCATGGCAGGGTGATGCAATGGTATGCAGGTGCAATGGTCTTGCGTTTGAAATATGGGGCAGGTGTTTATTTTGTACATGCTTATTACCATTTTAAAGAAACATATTGTCAATATAGCTTAATTTAGCTGAGCTTAGTTGTGCAGCGTCAGGCTAAAAAAATGTAAAGAAAAGAAAAATGAGGAGAAAGGAAAGTGGGGGGGGGACTACCTAATTCTGCAGATAGTGCAGGGACAGTAGAAGGGGTGCCACCGGTCTGTGTCCAGAATTGCTAGGACCCAGTGCCATGGCTAGAGGAGGCAAGGTATGTGGATCAGCCATAACTGACCTACCCTGACGCACTGGGGTAAATGAGTTATAGCAATAAGGTTAGTATGTTAAAGAAAACACAAAGATCAATGCACATAAGGTTCAAGGAAGGCACCCTTTATTACTTGCAGCAAGGAGACAAAGCATGTAGGTACAAGGTTTGTCTGATTTTCCATGGTTCAGCATGCTATTTTTATACAGTTCTCTGCATGTACACAAGAAAATATTGTTAGTTTAACTGCTGACATGGTCAGAAAAGAAGACATTGTTAGATTTATTGCTGACATGGTCAGAAAATTGCTGTCTTGCAAAACATGTTTGAGAAAAACAACCTGGCCTTGGGCTAATTTTAGCCCTCCTTTGTTTCATACATTTCTTCAGCTGTTCAGTTCTTGATATGATACATTTGCCCAGAGTCAAGATACAACCCTGGCCTCAATACGCATTCTGCTGACCATGGTAGACTTTCAAGCATCAATTGTTCTCTTATCTAGGTTTCCTGCAGCTGCACATATTTCACACAGAACAAGCAGAATAAACGTATTAATTTCTTTTTAACCCTAAATGCATCTAAGCTTACGCATTGCAGTTATACATTTTCTTAACATTTCCCCCCTTTTAATGCTTTATTCTACCTTCAAAACAAGCACAAACAGTTCTTCTTCTCATAACCATTTCCCACTTAGGATTTGCAGTTAGAGAGTCATTCAGTTTAGGCCTGTGAAAGCATTTTTTCAGTTTTAAGTAATTTCTCAAATTCACCATCTTGGTATAAAGTTTCTGAAACTGAAACGTCTACTATATTTTTAACTAGTCCTTTCATACAGGGGATGTGGCAGCATCCACACACCATCAGTAAGGCTATTCCTACACAGATGGCAATTAGAATGTTCATCAGGATGCTGCCCCAACCCCCGAACCATTTTTGGAAAAAGTCCGTCAATGGGTTTGGTCTTGGCTTGGTCATGGCCGACACCTGCTGAATTACTTCAAGATGGTTGTCTATCTCATGTTTGTTGTCAGGAATGTATGAACAGCACTCCTCCTGGATTAAAGCACACGTACCTCCTTTCGCTGCTAGGGTGAAGTCAAGAGCCATGCGATTTTGAAGCACCACTGTTCTTATGGCAGTCAGCTCATCTGTTACCAATTCTAGGGCAGAAAAGGTTGCATTACTCATTGTTTCAAGAAGTTTAGATAATTTTCTCAGCTCCCAGATCGATTTTTTTGCTCCATATGCTGGTAATATACCTGCCCACAATATGACGTCATCACCCAGATCCATGTGCGATAGTCCTTTGTTATTTCCAGGGCCCAAGTCATGATGGTATTTCCAAGGTGCATTGATTTGTCCCACTGGATTAACAGGTTTCTTAATTTCTCGGACATTCCGAATTTTCCCTTGAGGTAAAACTGCCGTGTGTCGTATGGCCGGAACCAGGTACCCCAAAAAAACAGCTACCGGAGCAGTTCTCAGGTAGCCATTTATATGCCTTTTTCCCGCATATGAAGTAGCAATTTTCTACTTTGGTGGTAACTTTACTATGAATATACACTTGTCCTGCATGAAACATTTTTCTGTCAATTATAGACAGTTGTTTGTAAAGAACAGAATCATGTTTTACTTCCTCAATTGTTTTATGCATCAATTCAAAAAATGAATCATAGTTTGTATTGCAATAAGATACAGTGTTATCAGGTTTAGTGTAGCATCTATAGGGAACTGTTACATTGCAAAGGCTCCATCCTACCCTGACTGTATCATTCTTATGAAAACACACAGTTCCCTTTTGACGAATAGACAATTGTAATGCTACTTTATCTTCTGATGTAACATTCGATGTGTCATGAATTAGGTTTCCCCAGGTTTTATTAGCCCCTAGGGGAACAGAAGTTAGCAGCAATCCCCCATATGCCATTGGAAGGGCTGTGCAGACCCAGCAATTCGATATATTGAATGTTTCAGCATGCACGTATTTGATTGCCTGGTAAGTACTGAAATTCGGGTGCCACTCTCCATGCTTACTCAGTCCCACTCGTGTGACCGAGAAAAGAAATGGCCATGATAAAAAGATTATTGTTACCAGTGCAGTCAACAGGATGGTCATGCAATACTTTTGCGGAAGCGCTTGTTCTGCATTTCTGTTTTCTCTGGTTTTTCCATAAGGATGAATTTCAATTTTTCTTGATTTAGTCATTTTCACTTTAGGACATGTGATCTTACTCTCTGCCTTATAGGACCTTAGCACCGATGATTGCTTCACTGGGTTTGAGATGGATCAGTTCCTATTGATCTGACCCCCCTTTGTAGCCAGACTTTTGTGCTTGGGGTCCCGATGGAGAGGTAAGGTCTTTGTCCAGTTCGAAGTTTTTCACCAACTTGCAGTGTGTCAGGTGTATCCATGAAGCTTGCTCTGCTATCTTGACTGCAGTAGGTGTCAAAAGAAGCACCTGGTAGGGGCCCTCCCACTTTGGCGATGCCCAGTTCTTTTGCTTCACAATGTTAATCCGCACCCAGTCTCCTGGCGTCACTGCTACTTCCGGAGTTTTGGCTTGTTTCTGACCTGAAACAGAATTAAACTGCAACAGATGTTTAGAACTCAACAATTTTTTCATATATTCAGCTAGTGTAAAATCAGCTTCCTGGTCTGATGACATGAGAGGTTTCCACTGGGGTGTGTAGTAAGCCCTTCCATACAGCTTTTCAAAAGGAGTCAGTCCTTTTGCTGTAGGGACAGTTCTCATGTTCAACAGTGACAGGGGTAAACAGTACAGCCAAGTTTTCTCCATTTCAGCTATTAATTTCCTCAGTTTACTTTTTAGTATACCATTATGCCTTTCAACCAGCCCTGCAGACTGCAGATGATATGCACAATGATTTTTTAGAGAAATACCAAAAAACTTACTCTGCTGCTGTATGGTTTGATTTACAAAGTGTGTGCCATTGTCACTATAGATTATCTCCGGGATGCCAAACCTAGGAATAATTTCCTTAACAAGTACCTTTGCTACTGTAGCTGCATCTGGATTTTTGGTTGGAAAACCTTCCACCCACCTGGAGAACATATCTATAATGACAAGGCAGTACTTCTTGTTTTCAGATTTATTAAGTTCTATAAAATCCATACAGATTGTATGAAATGGATACGGTGGTGTGGGAAAACTCCCGCGCTCAGGCTTTATCACCCCTTGTGCATGATGTTTGTTACAGATCTGACACATCAAACAAAATTTTTTAGAATAGTTTGTAAATCCGTACGTTGTGAACACCTGGTTCACTAGCTGTACCATCCCCCCTGTTGAGACATGGCACTGCCCATGGCTCAACAATGCCGCATAGCGGAACAAGTTAGAGGGTAATATTGGTTTTCCCTCCTTAGAGATGTACAGCCCCTTCTCGAGGATTGCTCCTCATCTTATCCATCGCTGTTTTTCTGCTTGCATAGTGAGTGTCTGAATTGTTTTTAACATATCTAAATTCAAGGTTTTAGAGGGTTGTAATTCCTTATCTAGAAGGAATACCTCTGTAGCTGCCTGTTTTGCAGCTGCATCAGCTCTCGCATTACCTTTTGAAATTATGTCCTGTTGTTTAGTATGAGCTGTACATTTGCAAATAGCTATCCTTCGAGGCAATTGAATGGATTCTAAGAGATCTAAAATAAGCTGCGCATGATTTATAGGTTTGCCAGTAGATGTTATCATTCCTCGGTTTTTCCACTGTTGTGCAAACACATGTACAGTGGAAAAAGCGTATTGACTATCAGTGAAGATGTTTACACACTTATTCTTTGCTAAGGTACATGCTCGTGTCAGAGCAATCAATTCTGCTGCTTGTGCAGATAAATGATACGGTAAAGATTTTGCTTCTATAACTTCAGTATCAGAGACTACTACATATCCTACTAGGTTCTGTCCTGCAGGGCCCCTTTTGCATGAGCCATCCACGTAGTATGTCACCTCGGCATTATCCAAGGGGACATCCGTGAGGTCTTTCCTAGGTAATGTCATCTACTCTATTATTTGCAGGCAGCGGTGTGGTGTGCTCTCTGCAGGAGTTGGGAGCAAGGTAGAAGGGTTTAAGGTCGAGCATTGTTCAACTGTCATACGAGGTTGGCTCAACAATATGGTCATGCAGGAGAGATGCCTAGCAGGAGAGAGATATGCTACTTTTTCTTGTAATAAAATAATCGCGACTGCATGAGGTACCCTTAGAGTGAGTGGGTGAAACAAGACTACTGAAGCTGAAGCCTGCACTGCCATTGCTGCTGCGACTACTGCCTGTACACAGTGTGGCAAAGATCATGCTACTGGGTCTAATTGTGATGCATAGTAAGCTATGGGATGTTGCTTGTCCCCATGTTGTTGTGTTAGTACTGATGTCATATAACCCTGATTGCAATCTACATTCTGGAAAAAATGTTTGTGATAGTTTGGCAATCCCAGAACTAGAGAGGATGCTATCAATTGTTTCAGTTTACAAAAAGCAAATTCTGCCTCTGATGTCCATTGTAAGAAATCCTGCGCTGCCATCGGTGTCTTATATATGAGGTCAGTTAAGGGTGCAGATTCCAAGGCATAGTTTGGAATCCAGCTTCAACAGAAATTTGTCGTTCCCAAGAAGGACATAATTTCCTTCTTGGTGGTAGGCTTTGGTGCCTGCAAGATTGCCACTTTTCTGTCCTCATCCAAAGTTCTACTTCCCTTGGATATTACATATCCTAAGTACTTTACCTTTTTTTCCACAGCTGCAGTTTGTCCTTGTTTACTTTATGTCCCTCAGCAGCTAAGAATCGTAGAAGTGCTACTGTATCTTCCCTACAATCCTGCAGGGTGGGGGCCGCTAACAAAATGTCATCAACATAAAGTAAGAGCTGACTACCCTTTGGTGGATTAAACCCTGCCAAGTTGCTTGACATTTCTTGCGAGAATATTGTAGGGCTCTCACAATATCCCTGTGGCAGTCACGTGTGTGTGTATCTTTTTCCCTGAAATGTAAATGCAAACCAATACTGGCTATCTGGGTGTATTGGTATTGAAAATAATGCATTACTGATATCTACCACAGAAAAATATTTATGCTCAGGATTTAAATCATTTAACAGGGTGTGTTTATCTGGCACTATAGGTGCCCTTGGTATTACGGCATCATTTACAGCTTGTAAATCCTGGACCATACGCCACTCTCCATTGGCCTTTTTAACTGGAAATAAAGGTGTATTACATGGGGAATTGGGAGACTCCACTAGCACCCCTCCCTTAAGTAATGCTGCTATGATAGATTTTATTCCTGCGTCTGCATCTTTTCTTAAGGGATACTGTCTCTTTTGTGATCTAAACGCTGACTTTGGTGTGATACTAACTGGTCCTGCCATACGGATAAGTCCTATGTCTGATTTCCCTGTTGACCAGAGGGTCTCTGGTATACCCCACAAGGCATTTTCTTCTTCCGTCAACAGGAGTACCCATTAGCTATCTTCACGAGACTGCAAATGTACAGCTGGGTTGGCTTGAGTTACCCAATTCAATTTTTGTACTTGTATTCCCTGTCCTGACAACTCCAGTTCTGTTTGTTTTTCCCATCTTGTAACTCTCTCCCCTAGGTCTGCCTACAGTATGTTTTTATTCTTAGTTAAGCTTACATGTGGTAGTCGATTGGATTTATAAAGTGTCAAAAACTCCTGGGGCAATGAACAGCTGGCTACACTATTCCCTTCTGTATCCCAGTATAAGTTTCTTAGTACCAATCTGTTTGTACGATGCTTAAATAATTCTTTTTCATGCTCATTATCAGGCTCTGGTGTATTACAAAAATACAGGGTGCAATGCAGCAGGTGCTGTTTATCAATGTCCTGGGAGGGAAACTTACTGACGGCTAAGTTCATCAGTTCTTTGGTCACAGTCCCTGGACCAGTCGTAACCAGGTCCTGACTGTACCAATAAAACGTTTCACTCCCCGATTGAACCATAAAGGTGTCAGTTCATCACTGCGCTTCCATGCCCTGCATAGTTGGAACCACTGCTATGTCAAATAACTGCATGAGATCCCTGCCCAAGAGATTCACTGGGCACTTTCAGAAACTACAATCTTACTTCTTTGTGTCAATCCTGAAACAGGATCTGTTATGGTAATATTGCAGGAGAGGGGCTCCCAGTATAGCTGCCCATTTGCTGCTTTGACCAATATGTAATCAGATGACTGAATTGTTTGGTAATTTTTATTTATTTTTTTATTTTTATTTAACATTTGTTGACCGGGAATGTCCGACTAGGTTCCACAGAGCCTGTTTTCAGCGGAGGCCCGGGGAGAAATACTCCAGATTTTGCCTCCAGAATTTTCACCCTGATTTTCATCCAGATTTTGTCACCCTGTCTCCAGAATTTGGAGGGATGTATCAGGGTCCGTGATGCCCCTGAATCACACAAAAATTTAACCTCAATGCCTTCTACCAAAAGTGTAACTTCTGGTTTTCTATCTGCCAAATAGAGCTCCAAGCTCAATAAAGACAAGTCTAGAACTTAATCTTCTTCTGTATCATCATTAATTTCCTGTACTTCCTCTATTTCCCTTTTCACATCCTTATTTGTCCTCTCTGTACCGGTTCCTTCTAGTGATTCCTGACTGTCATATAGTTATTCCCCACCTTCCTTGTCTTCCATTATAACCTTATTTTTCCTACAATCCCTTGCTAAATGTCCCTTTTTATAACATTTAAAACATTCTCCCCTTTTCTTACGTCCTTCAAAGTCTTCTGATCACTGATGAGACTGCTTACTTCCCTGTGTGTTTTTCCTGCCCTTTTTCCCGGGGTGCACTACATAAACTTCTGCTCCATCTTCTAAGGAAAATACCTGAGCCTTCTTTTAAATGCCTTTCAGCACGTCTAGCATATTCAAGTAATGAGTGTAATCTGCTCGTTCGATGGTCGACCATGTGTTTTGTAATGAAACTGCTTATAGGTGTACTACTACCTTTTAGAAATGCATTCTTCAGCTGCTGTTCATATAGAGAATCTTGTTTTTGATCTTCACAATGGTTGTTAAAACATTCTAACAGTCTAGCAAAATATTGGTCAACTGATTCACCCTCCTGCTGGACACATTGATTAATGCAAGTCCAGTCTGCCCTAGGTTTTCATTTCTCAGAGATGCGGTCCATAAGTCCCTTCACTCTAGTGTTCTAATTCTGCGCTGCTATGTGGGAGAGGTTTTTGTGCAGCGTCATGATGATTCCAGTTGCCACAAATCATGTACCAATCTGGTCCTACAATCTGTCAAACTACTTTTTCTATCTTTTCCCCATTGTAAATCTTCTGAAAATTTTCTGAAATTAAGTTTTGGATGCGGAATTCCTTCTGTAGCTTTCCGGATATCTTCCGGAGTCCAAGGTCTATATACTAGGATAGTTGGAGTCTGATCTTCCTGTCCTGCCTGAGGGTTCGGAACTTTTATGAGTGGGCATATTTCTTCTTCTACAGGTCGTGTATTTTTAACTACCTGCCATAATTCAGAGCCTTCTTCTTGATTATTTGCCTTTGTTCGAGACCTAGTTTCGATGGGATCCCTAACTTTAGTTAATTTCAGTTTTAAACTGTCCCTGTCTCCAGTGAGCATAGGATATAATGGGGGTGGATCAACCTGTCCACTCACTCCATATTCTGGTAAAGGAGGGGGAGGCAGAGGTGATGATGCCATTACCAAGTTATTGTCTTCCTTATCTAAAAACATTGCCTTTGAATCTTTGTTCTTTTGGTCTCTGTGGTTTGCATCCTCCAGCCACCTGTGTGCCTGGGGAATTCCTAACTGTCGTTGCTTTTTTACTTGACCCTTAGAATCAGTTTTGAGTTGCTTGATAAGCTTGATAAGTGAGGACTTTTCTAATTTCCTGTCAAAGTCATACTTAATAACCCATTTTGAAAAATATCTAACGTTGTCTGCACGCTGCGACTGCATGTATTTTGCATCTTCCGTCAACGGTGGGTTTCCGGGTGTTTTTGTACAATTATTACCCATTTTTCCCTATTTTTGTTTGCTACATAGACTGTATAGAAAATATTATCTGATGCCTTCAAATTTTTACGTGTACCACGGATTTTGTTATAGTCTCTTCAGAATGACTGTCTAAAGCCTACTGATCTGTTTCACCTGATCTATGACAAGACTGTACCTTTTCTATCCATGACCGTAAGAAAATACAATCTGACAGAAACAATACACATCTAATCCCTGATCTTGAAACAGAAAAAGTAGATTCACCTTACCTGAGCCCACGTGACTGATTGCTGATTCGGAAAACCCGTCCTTCAGTCGCAGATCAGAAGGTGAGTGGCCTCTTTTGACAACAATTCAGTTGGAGGTCTTTATGCTGTAGAAGAACCGATTTGGTTTCTTCCCTGTATGGTTTCAGCCACCTGGTCATCTGATCCGTGGTGAAGAGAGGATTCCGGCTCGAAGGACCAATCTGTTAAGGAAAACACAAAGATCAATGCACGTAAGGTTCAAGGAAGGCACCCTTTATTACTTGCAGCAAGGAGACAAAGCATGTAGGTACAAGGTTTGTCTGATTTTCCATGGTTCACTTCACACCATCATCCCTGACACTACAGTCATCCGATACGCTGATGACTCTACCTTGGTTTGTGCCACCCCCAACATTTCTGAACTACTGACCAAATCCCAAATAGCTTTCTCCACTACTGAGAACTGGATGCACCAAAATCACCTTTCCCTCAACCCCAGTAAATCTAAAATTCTAATATTCCTCCCCTCCAAGGTTTCCTCCTTTGACAAAAACACTTTCAATGTCATTAGCCAATCCTCCACTACTATAGAAATAGTCTCCTCTGCAAAACTCCTTGACATTACCATAGACAAACACCTCAAATTCGATCTTCACATACAACAAAACATAAAGAAAACTCACCAAAAACTAGGTATGCTATATAGAAACAATCAATTTCTCTCCAACCCCTCTAGGCTTACCCTGGCAATCTCCTACCTCCTACCTTCTCTTCTATATGGTGCCCCACTATTAACCAATCTGTCCGCTTCCAACACCTCTAAACTTGAAGCTTGCTATAATAAAATATCCAAATTTGCCACTAAATCCAAAACTTCAACTCACCACTGCCTCTGCCTTCAATCTCTGAATTGGTTAGAACTACCTAACGACCTAGACTATCTACAACTAACCAACGCTCACAAATTAATATTCTCCCCTGATAAATGCCCAGCCTTAAAAAACATTCTTCCCCCTTACACCCCAAATAGATCTCTGAGGCCTGAACACCAAAACCTAATCGCCATTCACAAACCAAAACGTCCCGCTGGCTAGCTTCTACTCTCCTTCTCTCTAGGTAAAAAATGGAACTCCCTCCCTCCCTCACTTTGGACAATACCTAACATTGAATCCTTCAAAAACCAACTCTTCCAATATCTCTCTTCCAAATGGAAATGCTCCTGCTTTCACTCTACATAACTCCCCCCACAAAACGCTCCATACTACTGCTTTACTATACTATCTAGCTTAATCTTAGCTTAATCTAATTTCTCCTATACTCTCAAGCTTCATCTAATTTCTCCAAGAACCTGAACTATCAGACTTAAATAAACTCCATATTTGTAAATATTGTAAAAATCCGAAAGAAAAAAAAAAAAAATTAGTTTTTGTTATATACTGTCTCACAATGAATATTACCGTTTTTCATTTGAATGTATGTAATTCCACTGAATGTATGAACCATACTACTGTATCTCATCTCCAAAATTATTTAACCTTTCTCATTGTTTTGTAACCCTTATCATACTACTATTGTACATGGAGCTTTTCTCCCCAGGCCTCCACTGAAAATGGGCACTTCTTGGCCCAGTGGACTTCCCCGGTAATCAAACTGAAATAAATAAATAATAAATAAATAAATATATAGACACATTCACTTTTTTTTCACTCCCTTATTTGTGGCCCAGTAACAAATAATCCATGGCCTGGTACCGGTCCGTGGCCTGGTGGTTGGGGACTCCTGATCTATACACTCCAACAATTGTTATATGTTCCAAAAATTTATTTATTGTCACAGTTACACAATCTATAGTACTGGTGTTATCACTGAACATGTAATAATTACAGGTCTCAAAACTATCTTTAATCCCTATTATAACACCACCTCCTTATTATTTTGTTACTTGTCTGTTACAGTAAAAACATTAATATCCTGACAGAACATTTTTCCCAGTTGCTATTCTTTAACCATGTTACACAAACAATAACAAAATCAATCTTCTAGGAATGCAGTAGATTTTCCAATAATAAAACTTTATTATTAATGTTCTTAGCATTAACAACCATCAGAGATGCATCAAATGTTGTTATATGTGAACTGTTAATGTTTTTACCTGGCAAAACTCCTGCCTTGTTTTTGTCAAATATTGCAAAATAACTGCTGCAAAAATGATCTTCCCTGATCTTGACAAATGTACGTCATCCTGTCTGGACACACGTGCCCAAAATTAGGCTTGGATGAGCTACACATTTCCATTATTTTTTCAAAAGGGAATTTTTTTTCATGTAGATATTTACCCAGAAATGTATTTTCATTCATGGTGACTTGACTCGTCTTACTATATGTGATTTATGAAAAATACGTGCTAACAGCGGATGAGATCATTTGTACTGACATGAATAAAAATAGATCCAAACTTTCTTACATTAAGATGTTCTAAGGCTTGTCTCACACCCTTTGTTTTTGCCCCTGGCAAGCATAACACAATTTGCTGTTCAATATATTTTCTTCAAATGTAAGTATCAGTTCTTCTAATAATTGAATTTATAATTACAAGAGATTTTTTATGATCAGATCAGAAGAATTTTCAATATCTAGTTCAGCAATATTGGCTCTATCAGTTGTTACATATGAATGATATTCATCACCATTAGACTTATTAATCCCAGTGATTTCATTGCCTATTACATTTGCAAACATGCAGTTATCGTCCAGCTGGCTTTGCACATCCACAGCTTGAGCCATGTTTTCAACATCTATCTGTCTCCTGTCTTTTCTTACAGTAATGTTCTTCAATCCATCCATGTTCAATTTTGATTTCTTCCTTTTCATCTGCCTCTTGCCTGTTTTGTCCACCTTCTGTTTTAGAAAAATGTTGCCTTTTTCTGTAGACTGAAGGTTTTATGATAGAAGAATAGTCCCTGGGATTCAATAAACTCCAAGCAAGAACAGCACTATTCTAGCATGGAGGGGTTTGTATCCATATAGAACAGCAGCTCGCCTTGCATATGCATGAAGGCGTGCTGTTGTTCAACTTATACAGAGATGAACCATGAACAAGTGCAGGGGGTATATTCAAGTAGTGCACAGACATTGAACATGCCCCCTGCACTCAGAAAGTGCCATATGGCATGTTTTAATTGATCTGGCATAATATTAGAGAATTACTCTAATATTATGCCAGTATTTCTGTGTCTGCAGACACTGAAATGAAATAAATGATCATTTCAGTGTCCGCGAACACTGAAATAAACACGGCATCAAGAAAGCAATGCAGGGGGTGTGTGGCAGGTTCTGTGACACACCCCCTGCATTGCCAAAGTGCTGTATGACACCTCCACAACCTGCTAAAGCAGGAAATGTGTTCAAATGCACAAATAATGGATGAATCCCTCAAAAGGGACACAGCACACATATTGCCCACTAAACTTAGAAAGTTGATAGAAAACAGGTCATGCATTATCTTGAATTAACAAAGGGCAGAGGTTTGAAAGCAGATGTATGCCAATATTCCTTGACATGTGGACAAAGGCACAAATAATGGAGGAAAAGAAGTAAAATAGGGACACGTCTGAAAAAGTGCCGTCACACACTTAAGTTAAAAGAAAAGAGGATATGTATTAGCAGGAGTCCCTGAAGGATAGAAGCCTGAAAACCAAATGAATGCCATTAGTTCACGATTGCAGTCCCCATTGAGTTTTCAGATCACCACAAGACTCACTTATATAACATAATAATATATACGTTTTTTTCCTATGCTGAGGAACGTTCAAGCGTAGCTAACTTGTATGCGCATTATGGCCCTCTGCTTACCATAGCTTAAACATCCCATAGGAGATAAATGCAAATATAGAGGTGACATGTGCAAGCTGTGATGGTGTAGTGATAAGGGTCCTGGCTTTACCTACAGGCATTCATGGTTCGAGTACCAAGGCAGGCAACTTATTTTTCTATGGGAAAGTAGTGTTAAAATTATTTTTGTAAACTTAAATTATGTAGCAACTGTTGTTTTTTGCCAACCAGGGTAGTGTAGCTGGTATGCAATGTAAGTGTGCGTGTATATAACATGTGAAACTATCCATGTACACACAAGTGCCCCATACAGTATAGTCACACCCCTTGCCAATGTAAGGAAAGCACATAGAGGGATGTCATGTAAAGTATACGATATACACTTAAATGAAAGCACTCCTCTGATATATTAAAAAAATTAAAAGTGAGCAATGGTTAGTAATTGTCAGCTATGTTTAGCAAGTGTAACCATTGCTAAGACATGATTGCTAAGCAGGAAGTAGCTCAGCTAAGTGGATGTGCGCACAGTTAAACAGTGATCAACAACTTTTCCTTTAAGCAGTGTTAAAACCAGCTTAGCAGATTTGTGCACTGCTTAGCAGAGCTTAACCTTATCAAAATGGTCCAATGACAGCAAAGGGTGGGAATATAGCACTATTTAAATGGGCAGGCAGGAATACAGCTATAATCTGTTATAGTCAATCTGCACAGATACAGTGGCTGGTGTTGGAGAGGGAGTGCACTTCTGGGTGCAACGCTGGAGCATTCGGGAGTCCAGGGTCATGGCTGGACTCCTAGTAAAAAAACATGAATGAAGAGAGACTGTTGCAGGGCCAGTACTGGGGCTCCCAATACGAAGTGGAGGCCTGGGACCATCTTGCACATGACCTTACCAGTGCTACTGGTATCCTTCAGACTGGTGAGCAGATACGTCATCACTATGCCAACCTAAAGTGGAGGAAAAGGGATCTCTTGGACCAGTGGATACAAGATGAATTGGCCCAGAATGCTCCAGTAGTGTGCAAGTATCACCATAAAGTAGTTTGTAGCAAATACTAGCCGGCGAATGTGATAGACAGATATGCTAAATGTGTGTTTTTCTCCCCTACAGCTGCAGTAGAGAGGGCTGTGAACATTGAAGCCCACATTGACAGATTGCTGAGGCTGTACCATCAGGCTGGTGAGTACAAATCTATTTTTCAGTATATAGTCCAAATAGCTAAGAAGGAGTACATTGCATACTGCTAGTATGTATAGTCTTACAGTGTGAACTGAATAAATATAAAAGTTTGACTGACTGATATTGATGTGAAGTAAAGACCTTTTACAAAAAACTGTTGTGTTTATTCTTGTAAGTTGTCATAGACATATATACTGCACTAATCTCTGAACCTGGAATAGTAATGTGTAAAGTATGAAACTGTGTTCCATGTAGCATTGTTTTGTGTTAACCTCTGCTTTCCAGATTGTAGTATTCCAAAGGGTTAATGCACAGTACAATAATTATCTGTCATGCATGAATCACAGAATTTCAAGTTCAGACTGTGTAACCAAGAGACTATTAGGGAGAAACCAGGGAAACAAGGAACATCAGTTTCCAAGTAGCTCATTGTGATGAGAAACAGTTTAGTTATTAATTTTGCAAACCCAGATGCTGTTTGAATCCAGGGAGTGGTACTAAGATGTGTGCAAATCTACATACAAGGAATCAGGAATAAATGTAAAAACAGTCAGGTAGTGTTAACCTAAATTTTCCCCACAGGTTTTACAGGTAAGGAAATATTGCTAGTAGCTGTATAAAGGGTAAATTAATAAACTGTGTTCAACCATTCAATTGTCACACCACATGCCTGCAAAAGACAACAGGATAGGTACATACAATATACACTCTTCCCAAATTATACCTCTCAACTGTACAGATATTCATTGTATGTTCAGATATTTGTCTCAGAGTTTTGGTCTGTTTTACATAAAGTAGTGGTATCATGGCAAATCATTGGCAAATCACTATAAACTGAAGTTAGAAAATAATGATAGACAAGTGTCAAATGTCATATTCTTCAGAAAAGCCATGCAAATGCAAAACCTGTTATGCTATCAACCTTCTAAGTTTATAAGAGCAATATCTAAAAATTGTCAGTATTTATGGCCCTTTGTCCCACTCTCTTGTATGGCTTTGTCCAGATGGCATGCTCTAACAGGTTGAGAGGTATGTTCCTGATACATGTCTCACAAGTGTCACGCTGTCACGGCTAGTGGTTACTGCTACAAATAATCCTGGACACAGATAGGAAATCAGTTGATGTATGCCAGTAGCACACTCACATAACAGCAGGTCAGGGTACCCCTCCTGTGCCAGATATGTACCCTGACATGTACGAGTCCCCTTTAGTCATGTACCCAGAGTTGTCACAGTTTGCCACATACCATTCCAGGCTGACAGTTTAATAGGTATGTTTGTGCTACAGAAGCTATGGGCCATAGGTAGATGTAAAGTGAGGACAGACCTATAGAGTATTGAGCAGTAATGTTGTGGAAAATAGAAGCATAGACAGATGTTAATGGATTTTTTGTCTCTTCCCCCACTCCTCATCTGGATCAATACAATAATTCATATACTATGGGTATGTTTTACTCCAAACCTAATGTTGGGACTTGAGTTATATTATCATTCTTATATTTGATTGCTTACATGTTAACATAACTTCTTCAAATGCCATTGTTGGTAGCCTATTTCCGTCAGGCATGCTGTTATGATGCATACTGTTGTTCCATTCCTAAATGTTTTTTGTTTGCTATGCAACTGTTCCAAATTTGTTTTATGGAGTTAATTGGAACACCCACGCATGCTGTTATAACTAATCTTGAAGTGTATCGTTCATGACTAATCGACATAATTTGTAAAACCTCAACACCATAGTGTATCTGTGAAGGCAGATCCAGCAGATCTGCCTGTCCTGCCTCATCTGGCCATGGCACCGGGACCCAGCATGTCTGGAACCAAACCCAGATCTCTTTCCTCTGCTGGTCCTGCACCACCTTTGGGTAGAACCGCCACAGGGGGATGGGGCTTGTCCCCCCTCAGGTGTGGGCACGGACAGGAGGCTGTCACCCGCCATCAGGTCCGGTGTTTGGTGTGAAATACCCTTTGATCTGAGTTTGGAGACCAGCTGCTCCAGATTGAGGGGAGCCTGGTGCATCTCAAGGGGCAGACCGCCCCTCCTGTCCAGCCCCCAGCACAGCCACCTTTGGGGCCATGAAGGTACAGTGGTGACAGCCCATGGGTGGGGATCTCAGTCCAACTGTAATCATATGGAGGCCAATGGGCTTCAGATTCCCAACCATCCTCCCTGTCAAATGTGTTTACCCCCTCATGTTTCATATACCACCCCTGTCTGCTGTCTTGTCTGTCTTGTCTGTCTCCCTACCCAACCTACCTCCCCAGACATACCTACAATCCTTCCCCAACACCCCACTCTCACCTTATAAAAAAAGAAAAGGGCATCTGTCCCCCCAAAAAATGTCACCTCATACATAGCTGTCCATTTCTCACATGTGTCCACTGGACACTTAATTTAGTACACTTAGCTTGAGTGTCCAAATTCACCTCCGAATTCTGTAAAAATACACAGCTACTACTGTATAAGAAATGGACAGCTATGGACCTTCCCTACACCAGTCCTGCACATCCTTAGTTATCTTTCATATTGTTTTTCACTCTGCATGCACCTTTTTTGACCACTTTCCTATCTCCCCTTTTTTCTTTTCTTTTAAAGAAATCTGTGTGGGTGTAAGCTTGAGTAAGCAGTAGTAAACAGAAGTAAGTGACTTTGCATGATGCTAAGTGTAGCCAACACAGATTAAGCATCTGTACATTTAACCATGTGCTAGCATTGCTTAGCATCACACAAACCCATGCAAAGCCACTTACAACTGCTTAAAACTGTTTTAATCACTCTGCTTCCATCACCCACTGTTCTGCCTAGCAACAAAATAATTAGCCCTGCCAAGTCTTGGCCCCAAGGCTCCGTACACCATAGACAGAACAATATACCACTACACCATTCAACTTGCACAAATTGTTGATGCTTTTTCAAACATTTCATGGAGTAGAGTCATTCAACAGTAGGGAAAATATTTCTTAGAATCAGTCAGGTTTTGTATTTATACATATAGACATGTATATATGTATGGAGATGCATATATATGGAATATATATATATATATATATATATATATATATATATATATATATATATATAATATAGAGATCTACATATAAAATAAATAAATAAATAAATATATATATATATATATATATATATATATATATATATATATATATACTCATAACATGTAGTGGAGTCATACCTCAGAATCATACCTCTCAACCTCTTAGTGCAAGAAATCTGACCAAATGGGGTGATAATGGGCCCAAACTAGGGACATATGTTTTAAAAGTGGCTCTTATAAATGTAGAATGTTGCCAGAGTGACAGGGTTTGTTTCAGCGTACATGTTCTGAAGGATGTGAGGTCTGAAACTGAAATGCATCTCATTATCTACTGTCAGAAATACTCAGATCCTCACAGCGACTTACCAGGGGTATAAAAATAATGAATCCGTGGAACAGATCAGAAATATGAGCAATAAACCTGGACATTCTGCAACAATCTGGCCAGTCGAGAGGTGGGCTCTCAACCCCTTAGTGCAATGAATGTGGACCAAGCCTGACGATGTGGGGGGAGAAAGCCATGAAAATAGGGACATATCTGACATACTGTAGTAGATAAGCTGACACAGTTGCTGCAGTAACACCCTCATATCTGTCCTAACATCTACTGACTGAAATAGCACAAGTCCAGCACTCAATTACTTCTCACTAGTTAGTGACTGAAATCATCCTTCATCCCAATGATGTGTCAGAAATACACAACACTTACGGGCACCAGGCAACAGTACATCCTACAAATATCTGCACGTACTGTACAAACCAAAAAGAAAGGATAAAACTGAAGACCACAGACGAAGAATCCACTTAAAACACCAGTTTATTGCACCTCTAGCGCTTCGGCAACTGCCTTTAATTAGCTTAAACTAATTAATCAATAAAAATTAAAAAATACTGAATACTGCTTCCTCATCAGATAAGAAGCCTCCAGTTACATTCCACATTCAGTCCCTGAGGAAATAAAGTGTCATATTTCAAAATGAAAATACTTTCTTTATATAACAACTTCTTTTTATACAAATCATCAGAAAATACACCTTTCACAATAAGTTCTAAGATAGTGGCTTGTAACCCATTTGGATTAGAATTGTGAGCCAGCATAAAATGTTTAGCAACACGGCTATCTTCTTTATTATTTATGATATTCCTGACATGCTCCTGCAGTCTAGTTTTAAACTTCCTTTTACTTTCTCCTATATATGCAAGGTTACAAGGACATTTCAACGCATAAATAATACCTTCAGTATTACAGCTATATATATTTTTAACCTCAAATACATGACTATTTATATACTTAAAAGTTGGAACAATATAATGACATACATTGCAATGACTACAGGGTGAAGTCCTAATTTCTGCATGGTCCTATATTGTAATGTCTCAATGGGATATTTAAATTTATTATGTACCAAGATGTCTTTTAAATTCCTACCTCTACGAAATGAAATTCCTAAAGACCTAGACAATAATTTTTTTAGGTCCATTGATCTAAACAAACAATTCCAGTAGTGTTTAACAATATCTATTAAAACATCACTGAAAAGACTATATGTAGAGAAAAAATAAACTAATTTTTTCTCTTGATTTCTAACATCTAACTTATACCCCTTACTTCCATACTTATAAGTACCAACTTTATGTTCATTAATAACCTTATCTATAGCTGTTTGAATACTAGCTTCACTATAGCCCCTGGATCTAAACATCTCACTAGTCACATTAATTTCTTTAAAGAAGTCCGTGTCAGTATTGCATAGCCGTCTAAGTCTCATACATTCCCCATAGGGCAAGGAGACCAAAGTATGAACTGGATGACAGCTAGCCCCCATCAAATACTGATTAATATCAGCAAATTTTCTATGCACAGACATACGTAAAGTATTGCTGTCCTCCAGAATCAGATGTATATCTAAAAAAGTTATATCTTTGCCACCTGTATGCCATCAAAGGAAAGTCCATATCTATTATGTTGCATAACTTCTATAAAAAAAAAGTCCAACAACTGTAGCAAGAGAGCAGAGGCTCCAAGTGGAAAAAACAAGAAACAGGAACACACCAAATCCACTGGATACACCACACAGAGGAATCCACAATGTAAAAAACTTCTTTAATGAAGAACTGGAACACACAAGCGCTTTCGCATAGTAACACTATGCTTCTTCAGACCTGAAGAAGCATAGTGTTACTATGCGAAAGCGCTTGTGTGTTCCAGTTCTTCATTAAAGAAGTTTTTTACATTGTGGATTCCTCTGTGTGGTGTATCCAGTGGATTTGGTGTGTTCCTATAACTTCTATAAACTGACCAACATATGATATCCCACCTTTACAATTAAAAACAAGATCATCTATAAAACAGAATGTATCTGGAGGCTTCTTATCTGATGAGGGAGCAGTATTCAGTATTTTTTAATATTTATTGATTAATTGGTTTAGGCTAATTGTTTAATTGTTAGATGTATTAGGGTATATAAATGTGTAAGTTATGTGATGTTTTATACTCCTTGAAGGTGGTTGCCGAAGTGCTAGAAGTGCAATAAACTGGTGTTTTAAGTGGATTCTTCATCTGTGGTCTTCAAATATCTGGACATAACATCACATTAGGGAAACTACACTCAGCTGCTAAGCATGTCACCAAGCACCGTCCAAACTACAGTCAGAGTGACACAGCACTAACCCAAATCCACTATGGGGAATTACACATGTATTTGCAAATATATCAGGCACTACAGGCATGAAACAGCACTGAAAAACAGACACCAGTGTGAAAGTGCATACCCACAACCAATCCTACCACAGTCACAGTGACATACTGGTAAGCCAAATGAACAGCAGAGTATAAGAACTGTCTGAACAAAAACATCTCAACATGTTTTCCACTCACACACTACCCCTACATATACTGTCCCAATTCACAGTGTAGTATGATGCCTGACCATGGTATGAGACATGTCTCAGTCTGCCCCTACAAACATATGCAGCTGATAGACCACCAGAAACTGGAGCAGCATGCACAGGCAGATAGAAAAGGAGACATAACACATACATGTACCCCACTCCCTACAGCGGCCAAATAACATTGACACACTACACTGCTACACAATCCTGACAGTCTGTCAACAATCACCAGAAATACACAGACCTCTCAACTCTTCATAGTCCCACAGAATGTAAAGGCTTTGTCCTCATATATAATGCCTCTTACACATAACATGTCTGGCAGTCTGATACATCACTGGGATGGTATCAGGAATAAAAGCACTAAATAATGATATACTCTACCTATCACCCTCTTACTGCATGACATCCGGACAAAGCCTGACATACTTGGGGAAAAGAGGCTCAAAAACTGGGGCATATGTGAAATATTACTTTTATAAACTGAGACAGTTGCTGGTGTAACAGAGTTTGTTGTAACATATCTTTTCTGAGGGATATGAAGTCAGAAACACAAATGGATGATGCAATTTACTGACTGCAATTCACACAGTATGCTACTGATTTTCCAAAGAAAAATATGTCTGAGGAACACACCAAACACGAGAGTCCAAAATCTGTCTATTCTGTGGGTAGCCCTGCACTTGAGAATTATGTCAACCACATATTGTCAGACTTAAAATCACACAGAAAAGCCATGTCCACACAAACCCTGTTAAACTAGCATTAATTCAACTGTATAACAGCAATACTTACATTCTGTCTTTATGTCTAGATCATTTTCCCCCAGTTTGTTGGGCTGTCTCCACAGTTTTCATAGTAAGTAGTATTTCAAACTACCCTCTGTGATCTCCTCACAGGCAAGGAAATGGGCCAATGCCCACATGAAGTACTCAATTATAGGAGTGTGTTGCATGCCATTGGCTATAGGAATAACATCACAGCTTTTCTGCATGCAATTAGCAATTGGGAACACCGATTGGTGCACAGACCATCAGCTGCTCATGAGCATTACCTACAAAAGGCAGGCTACTGCCTATGCAAAACAGATGTATACCCTACATCTGGGAGACAGAGAGAGAGACAGACAGACAGACAGACAGACATACAGACAGACAGACCAAGAAACCAAGCTACACATAGTGGAATAAAACCAACCATATCTGGCAAAAAAGAAAGGGATGTCAATCAAGTAAGCATGTATAGAATGCAGTAGGGGGTATGCAATAATGGGAAATAGAAAGTTCAGCAAATATGTCTCAACAAGACTTGCTGTACTGATATATTACTGATCAGAACCTATGGCCCTAGCAACTGGGTCTGTCTGCAGTATCATAGATCACAGCTCAGGTCCTTGAGTCACCCCAGGGAAGGATGGCTCACATATGACTACTACTGGAGTGTGTGTTGAACAATACAGATTGTGACACTGCTAGGCCAGCTACTGGGATGTCGTATATATCCATATGTTAATTGTAAATGCAACCATGGTATGCATGTCTGTCACAGAAATGTGAGAGACCTATACAGGGTATTTGCATAGTGAAATACTGTTGTAGATGTGTGTGTTGAACTGCATGTGATATACTAAGTTCATACCATCCAACTGTCCAGTATTATGCACACTGACCATAGGTGTGCCTCATATTTGTAGTCATGTACTCATAGAGTTGTGTTATGTCTGGCAAATCATAGGCAAATCTGTGAAGACTGATATTACAACATCTCCTTTCTTTCTTTTGGCTATTCCCGTTAGGGGTCGCCACAGTGGATCATCTTTCTCCATTTCCTCCTGTCCTCTGCATCTTGCTCTATAACACCAACCACCTGCCTGTCCTCTATCACCACATCCATACACCTTATCTAAGGCCCTCCTCTTTTCCTCTTACCTGGCAGCTTCATCCTTACCATCCTTTTCCCAGTATACTCAGCATCCTCCCTCAGCACATGTCAAAACCAACATAATCCCGCTACTCTCAGGCTTGGTCTCCAAACTGTCCAACCTGGACAGACCCTCTAACATACATATCCCTAATCGTGTCCACCGTCGTCACACTCAGTTTATATCTTAACATCTTTAACTCTGCCACTTCCACCTCTGACTCCTGCCTTTTTATCATTGCCAATGTCTCCAGCCCATTTAACATAGCTGGTCTCACTACTGTCTTGTAGACCTGCCCTCTCACTATTAATGGTACTCATCTGTCACAAATCACTTGTAACACTCTTCTCCACCCTCCCCATCCTGCCTGTACCTTCTTCTTCACCTCTCTCCCACATGTATCATTACTCTGAACTGTTGATCCGTATTTAAACTCACCCACCTTTGCAAATTCTACTCCCTGCATCCTCACCATTCCTCTATCCTCCCTCCCATTCACACACTTACATTCTGTCTCAGTCCTGCTGACCTTCATTCCTCCCCTCTCTAGAGCATATCTGCACCTCTACAGGATCTCCTCAACCTGTTCCCTACTCTCACTACAGACCACCATGTCATCTGCAAACATCACAGTCAACATGGAGCCCTGTCTTATCTTGTCTGTCAACCTGTTCATCACCATTGCAAATAAGAAAGGGCTCAGAGCTGAACCTTCATGTAACCCCACCTCCACTGTAAATGCAACTGTCACTTGCACCACAGAACTCACTGCTGTCACACTACCCTTGTACATATCCTGTAGCAATCTTACAGATTCCTTCACCACTCCTGACTTCCTCATATAATATCACAGCTCCTCTCTAGGCACCCTGTCATATGCTTTCTCTAAGTCCACAAAGACACAGCACAACTCCTTCCAACCTTCTCCGTACTTCTCCATCAACACTCTCAGAGCAAACCTTGTATCTGTACTACTCTTTCCTGGAATGAAACCATACTGCTGATTACTAATCCTCACCTCCCTTCTTAACCTAGCTTCCACTACTGTTTCCATAACGTCATGCTGTGACTGATCAGTGTTATCCCTCTTTAGTTGCTACACCTCTGCACATCACCCTTATTCTTATAATTGTAATCAAACACTTTTTCTCCACCCCTCATGCATCCTCTCACTTTCCAGGATTACATTAAACAATTTGGTTAAAAAGACCACTGACATTTCTCCTAAA
Source organism: Protopterus annectens (assembly GCF_019279795.1). Taxonomy (NCBI): domain Eukaryota; kingdom Metazoa; phylum Chordata; order Ceratodontiformes; family Protopteridae; genus Protopterus; species Protopterus annectens. Next base: position 113,253,968 of record NC_056741.1, on the reverse strand, counting down.
CACCTCCATGCTTCCACAGGTATGTCATCTGGACCAACAGCCTTTCCATTCTTAATCCTCTTCATAGGTATCCTTACTTCCTCCTTGCTAATTTGTTGCCCTTCCTGATTCACCATACCCACATCATCCAACCTACTCTCTCTCCCATTCTCTTCATTCAAAAGCCCCTCAATGTACTCTTTCCATCTGCTCAACACACTCTCTTTACTTGTGAGTACGTTTCCCTCATTATCCTTTATCACCCTTATCGACTGCACTTCCTTCCTAGCTCAGTCCTTTTGTCTAGCCAATTGATACAGGTCCTATTCACCATCCTTACTGTCCAGCCTTTCATACGCCTCATCCTTAGCCTTTGCCACCTCTCTGTTTGCCATGCACTCCATCTCCTTATACTCCTGTTTACTTTCTTCATCTCTCTGACAATCCCACTTCTTCTTCACCAACCTCTTTCTCTGTTTACTCCCCTGTACTTCCACATTCTACCACCAGGTCTCCTTGTCCTCCTTCCTCTGTGCAGATGTCACACCAAGCACATTTCTAGTTGTCTCCCTTACTAGCTGTGCTGTAGTTACCCAGCTATTCAGTAACTCTTCACTGCCACCCACTGCCTGTCTTAACTCTTCCCTGAACTCAACTTCACAATCACCCTTTTTCAGTTTCCACCATTTCATCCTGGGTGCTGCCCTCACACTCCTCCTCCTCCTCTTGATCAACAACGTCATCCCACAGACCAACATTCCATTCTGTCTACCTACATTTTCCCTGTCATCAGTTTACAGTCTCCAATCTCCTTCAAACAGGCCCTCCTGCATAGGAGATAATCCATCTGTGTGCATCTTCCTCCACTCTTGTATGTCACCCTATTCTCCTCTGTCTTGTTAAAATATGTATTCATCATAGCCATGTCAATCCTATTTGCAAACTCCACCGCCATCTCACTTTCTGCATTCCTTTGCTTAACACCATACCTCCCCATCAATTCCACACCCCCTTTGTTCCTTTACCAACATGAAAACTGTTCCCATCACCACTCTCTCACCCTTCAGTAGTCATCATGACTTAATTCAACCCAATCAAAGATTATTCTGTCTCATCCATCACACATGCAGCTAGTGGAGCATATGCACTAACAACAGTCATCATACACCATCAATGTCCAGCTTCATTAACATCACTCTATCCAATACTCTTTTCACCTCCTAAAACAATCTTTCCATACTGTTCCTTCAGGATAACCCCTACACCATTTCTCCTCCCATCCATACCATGATAGAACTATTTGGACCCAACTCTGATACAACTATCCTTATGCCCCTTTCATCTGGTCTCTTGCACACACAATATATCAACCTTCCTTCTGTCCATCATATCAGCTAGCTTGTCCCCATACTAGTCATACTGCCAACATTAAATCTTCCTACCCTCACTAACACATTCCTAGCCTTTCTCCTCTCTTCCTGCCATATAAGTGTCAGACATGCTCCAGGGTATGTCTGTGAATGCAAAGGCTACTGTGCTATCAGTTGACTTGTGTGTTACAGCAATAGTAAGAAAGTATCACTAATTTTGGCCCATTGCCCTCCATGTATGTGTGGCATCCTCCAGATGTCCTGCTCTAACAGGTTGACGGGAATGACTGAGCAGCAAGAGTGTAAATACAGTGTGCCATACTGACATAGAACAGAAATGTATATCAGGTATTACCTGTGCACATGTATGTATGAGTAGGTGCACCTGACTGCCTCATAACAACAGACATGGGATGCAAAATGTCAGGTAAATAAGCTGTACATGGTGTACATGTGTGTAATCTCAGTTTTTGTGCATCCAACAGAATTAGATTTCTACAGCTACTGGTTGTTGCATTGCCCTGACACAGACATGGGTACTAAAATAAGCATGATTATCAAGTTGAAATTTCAGAGGTGTCCAACCATATTATGACCTTGTGTCCATGCCTACTACAAACAGCCATATGTCCACCTGCATAGCTGTATGGACTCAGCAATAACTTACCTGTAAAACTTGTCTCCAGCAAAGTAGAGTAATCCCCTTTGCTGGACAGCAGCAATACACAAACCACATAATTGGTCACTATGCCAACTGTACAGGTCAGAGTAAGAGCAGGCACCAACTTGGCAGTAAGTCAGCCTTTGTCTGAATGAGCATATAAGGTCCCACATGGATTACTGTAAGGCTAACTATGAGTACAAATTGGATACATTCACCAAGGGAAATCACAAGGCTGTCTTCACATATGTCTGCAATCTCAGAAGTGACAACACAACCCACCCTGTAATAGTTGTCAATCACACCACATACACACACACACACACACACACACACACACACACACACACACACACACACACACACACTGTAGCTACAGGTAATTTGCTTCAGACAAGTTTAGGACAAACATCACCCCCCTGGCTCACCATCAGTATAGGTGGGTATGCACAGCACCTGCACCCCTCCCCTCATCATCAGGGAGCAGGTGCACACTGCCTAATCAAAGTCAACAAAAGCAAGTCTCCATGGGACCTGAGAACATTCCTGTCTGCATCCTACATGAACTCAGGCATATGCTTCCAGCTCCATTACACACTGTATGCAAGCAAAGCCTGAGCACCATTGACATGCCATCTGCAAAGAAGATGGTCATTGTCATCCCCTACACAAACATTAATTATGAATGGTGGTTTATGCAATGCACTGGCCCTCATTGAGGGGAACATGACACATCAGGATCAGGAGTGCAATGTAGGTTCATACTGTGCTGCTAGATGACAGGGCTATGATGTGGTTGTAAGTGGTGGCTAATGATAGGCAATATTGATGTGCTGGCTCTCTAAATAACTCTGGGCAATGTCTGAAGTCCTGTGATGTGTTTCCCTGTTTATGTCTTCCAGGTGTCATGCAGTGTCAGCTGGTGTAAACTGCTGATGAAAATGCAGCCATTATAGAATCAATACTACAGCACTGTGTGGTGCTGTTCGGCTAGGGCCGAAAAAATATGTGGAAGCGGTCGTCCTTGTGGGATGACCTTTTCCACAGAATGAACACCTTGGGCCACCATGGCTGCATATACGATCAGGTCAGGCATCGGGCAACTGACCTGATACATTGTGCCTGGCAAATGGCTGCTGCATTGGCCAGGGACCATTCCACCAGAGGTGGGGTTCCTGCTATGCAGACCCCACTTACACCAATGGAGGAGCTCCTTGCCAACTTTGGGGCAGCCCCCACACAACAACTAATACATGAAACATCAGTCATGGGGTTGGGTGGCACCCAGGCAACAGGTGAGGAGCATCCAGGTAAGACCACAATGCACATCAATTTAAGCATGTAGCAGTCATACTGTCTTCAATAGCATACCTAGATGCATATGTCAGTTCAAACTTCATTTGTGGGTGGGGTTTAGTAATGCACACAAGTGCACATCTATAGCAAGGGACAGCAAATTGTGTACTATCATAGCTTGTACTGTACCTGTGAGACATGTAGCATTCATCTTGTACCAATGCCAAATGTGAGTCTGCTGATAATAGCTCTCCCCCACAACTACATAGGTACCTCTGGTCTGCATGTGGGATAGCAGCCTGAGGCCAGTGAGTATGGGATTTTCCTGTTGTGGCTCACCAGTACCCCAGGAATGTTAAGGTCATGCATGTAACCGTGCACACAACTGTTACTCTCAGATATATTGCAATATCTGCATGTTAACTGTATTGTATCACAGTGGTCATCACAGGGGCCTATTTGCAGGAGATGTCACATATCTGCAGCATACCTCACAACCTGTCATTGCAGGAAATCTGGACAAAGACTGACCAAATGGGGGATGAAGGCCAAAAACTAGGGACACATTTTATAAATCAGTGTTATACAGTGCATATAAATGGTGTACACACACCTGTTAGAATGCAAGATATTTTTGAAATACAAAAATAGGAATACAATAACACATTTCTGAAACCTTCCAGCCTTTCATGTGACCTATAACCAATACAATCCAATTGTAAAACAAACACATCTGTTAGGGGAACAATTATGACACATACAAAACTTACAAGAAGCTAGATGCATTTGTGTGCAAAGGCTGAAGCTAATATTGTGTTGAAGCAGCTTTTGATATTATTACATCTTCTTGGGTATACATCTGACATCAATTGCAGAGATTCTTTGATTAACAGCAAATAATGGTCAGCTGTCCTAACAGGATCATCCTAAATTTACTCAGTTGCCTGCTACAGCAACAGCCATAGTTTGCATACAGCTTACGAAGCAGCAAAGGAATCTCATTTGTGAAAGGTATCAGCCCAGAGAAAGATACACACACATTACCACAGCATTGGATATACCATGGAACACAGTGAAGACAGTCATCACATGGTGGTGGAAATATGGGGCAACAGTTACATTGCAAAGAACTGGACATCCCTCCAAATGTGTGGAAAAGAACAGACCCAAACTGGTCATAGAGGGTGCCAGACCTACAGCAACACTACCAGAGTTGCAGGAATCACTGGCAAGTGCCGTTTGTGTACTACATGTGACAACAGCCTCCCGTATGCTCCACATGTCTGGCCTATGGGGTAAGTTTGGAAAATGGAACCCTTCTCACACACAGAACAACATCCAGGTCTGATGGATTTCTCAAGAAAAATATATCAGGTCCCCCAATAGCATGTGGGGAAATGTATTATCACAAACTGGATAAAAACACACCCAGAAGTAATGACTCCAATAAAAGTTTTAATAAACTTCAAACAGCACAAAAGGTAATGTAAAGCGCTTTTCATCTGGTTGATTCACCAGACTTCCTCAGACAAACTCATACAAAACAAGCACCAAGTTTAAATTAAAAACTTTTCCCTCCAAAACTACATAAGCCTATCAAACAAATTGTTCAATTAACATCAATTAAAACATTAAAGTTATATAACAATGCAATACTCTAAACCTTGTACTTAAAGTTGAACGAATCTTATTGGTGATGTTTTTGAGAAGAATAAAGAGAACTGTAAAATTTTGGTTAATGGGACTGGAGACTTTAAAGTATTTAACTTTTCTAGTTATGAAATTGACCCTGCTTTGGTAGAGATTTTTGCTAAAGGCCTCACTTTTGTTCCATCAACTCGTTTTAACTTACGGTTGACTCTTGTGGATTTAAAAATGTTTATATATAAATTGAATTTGAAGTTTATGTATAGTAAAAATGTAGTAGAAAGGAATGACTTAAAAGAGTATTAAGCACCTTCAACCCTCCTATACACCCTTTGTTGACTTTATATAAATCTTTGTGTGAGCTTGATATTAGGGATTTAGCTAAGCAGCATACACAGTATGAACACATTAATATTAGCAAATGTGAATGACTGGTGTTAAACAATTTGAGATCTTTACCTTTACGGGTGTGTAATCCAGATAACGGTGGTGGGCTGGTCGAAATGGACATCACTAATTACAATGTAAGAATGGAAAAGGTGTTGAATAGTGTTATATATAGAAAAGTGAGTATTAATAAAATGAACAGAGCTTATAGAAACATCAATTCCTATTTGAATGACTTGTTTATGGAAGGCATAATAGACAAGTCTACGCTCAAATACCTTAACATATTATCACCTAGGATTCCTTCTCTTTTTGGTTTACCTAAGTTACATAAGTGTATTTCTGATTCACCGATGAGAGCGTTAACCGATGCTAGGTCATCTATTAATTATGCTAACGCTAAATCATCATTATCTTCTTTTGGCTTTTCCCGTTAGGGGACGCCACAGCAGATCATCTGTTTCCATTTCTTCCTGTCCTCTGCATCTTGCTCTGTCACACCAACCACCTGAATGTCCTCTCTCACCACATCCATAAACCTTATCTTAGGCCTTCCTCTTTTCCTGTTACCTGGCAGCTTCATCCTTAGCATCTTTTTCCCAATATACTCAGCATCCCTCCTCAGTACATGTCCAAACCAACGTAATCTTGCCTCTCTGGCTTGGTCTCCAAACCTTCCAACCTGGGCTGACCCTATAATATACTTATTCCTGATCCTATCCTGTCCACCCTCATCACACCTAGTGCAAATCTTAACATCTTTAACTCTGCCACATCCAGCTCTAACTCCTGGCTTTTTGTCAATGTCACTGTCTCCAACCCATATAACATAGCTGGTCTCACTACCCTCCTGTAGCCCTTCCCTTTCACTCTTACTGGTACTCGTCTGGCACAAATCACTCCTGACGCTCTTCTCCACCCACTCCATCCTGCCTGTACTCTCTTCTTCACCTCTCTTCCACAATCACCATTACTCTGAACTATTGATCCAAGTATTTAAACTCATCCACCTTCACCACCTCTACTCCTTGCATCCTCACCATTCCTCTATCCTCCCTCTCATTCACGCACACATATATTCTGTCTTAGTCCTGCTGACCTTCATTCCTCTTCTCTCTAGAGCATATCTCCATCTCTCCAGGGTCTCCTCCACCTGTTCCCTACTCTCACTACAGATCACAATGTCATCTGCAAACGTCATAGTCCACGGGAACTCCTGTCTGATCTCGTCTGCCAACCTCTCCATCACCATTGCAAATAAGAAAGGGTTCAGAGCTGATCCTTGATGTAATCTCACCTCAACCTTAAATGCATCCATCACTCCCACAGCAGACCTCACCACTGTCACATTACCCTCGTACATATCCTGTACCACTCTTACATACTTCTCTGACACTCCCGACTTCCTCATACAATACCACAACTCCTCTCTAGGCATCCTGTCATATGCTTTCTCTAAGTCTACAAAAACACAATGTAACTCCTTTTGACCTTCTCTGTACTTCTCCATCAACACTCTCAGAGCAAACATCACATCTGTAGTGCTCTTTTCTGGCATGAAACCATACTGCTGATCACTAATCATCACGTCCCTTCTTAACTAAATATGTGGGCAATATTTTAAAGAAATATGTTATAAAGGAAAGTCAGATATGTAAAGACTCTTGGTCTTTTTTAGCGGCCATTAACCAAAGGAGTTTTGAGAGGGAAGTGAACTTTTCAACTATTGATGTGGTGGATTTATATTTTTCAATTCCGCACACTTTGGGTGTTGAATGGGTTGTAGAAAGGATGAGGTACCAAGGAGCCCCTGACAATGAAGTTTGGATCATCGAGGAACTTTTAGATATTATACTTATCAGTAATTTTGTCATGTTTGATGGTGAAATTTATTTACAACAGGTGAGGGTTGCGATGGGGTCCCCTTGTGAGGCTAGTGTGGCCAATTTGGTTATGGCCCACTGGGAATACTATTATGTAACAACACAGACATCATGCAACCTATCTGTTTTTACACAAGGTTCCTAGATGATGTGTACATTTTATTTAGGGGGAACTGGGCATCAGCAAATGAACTATTAAGGTACTTTAACTCAACTACAACATTTTTAAGATTTACCAGTTCCTTTAAGGAAGACAGCATTTCTTATTTAGATGTATGGTTAGTGAAGGACAACCTATTAGGTTGTTATTCAGCCAGTATACATCGTAAGGAAATGTATTCCAACACTATGCTGCACTTTACTAGTTGCCACCCCCTACACCAAAAGAGATCGGTGGTGAAGGGGCAGTTGGTTCATGCTGCAAGGATGGTAACTAAGGAAGCTCAGTTTATAGATGAGTGTGATCTGTTAAAATAGATGTTTATGAACAGAGGATACCCTGAAAAATTTTTTGGAGAAATTGTGGTAGAAGTTTTAGAGAAAAGAGGGGAGAGGGATTTATAAACCTATTTTGTGTCTTCCAGGTGAACTGTCAGTGGTAGATAATGGTGACAGAAATGTAGTCACTGTTTTGGGTAGAGCTACAGTTGGCTCCCTCCAGTCAAATGATTTTGCCTCTAGTTTTGTCACGCAATATAATATTGATGCTTACAAAATAAAGGGTATTTTGTCTAAGAATTGGAGGTTTTTTCAATGGAAGAAGAAAATGCTGATAAAATAGGCCATAACCTATTGGTTATTTTCAAAAGGGGTAGGAATCTGAAATCTTTAGTGGAATTCCCTAGGCAGAATTATGCACATACTGCTGGCATATATAAGTGCAAGGTTTGTAACTATTGTAGATATATGGCGTCTGGCTGTACATTTACTATTCGGGACAGGTCTTATAGGGTAAACAGTAGGTACAATTGTAATACTATGTCTGTGATATATCTTGCCCAGTGCTTATTATGCCCATGCTTTTATGTTGGTAAGACCGACAGAAAGTTGAAAGAGAGGGTCTATGAACATGTTTATAGCATTGCTAAAGTAGGAATGAAACTACATTGGCTAGACATTGTAATAGTAACCCGGGGCATTCTTTTTCATTTAGGGTGATAGACCAGATTTTGATGGACAATAGGGGTGGTGCTTTAGGTTTACTATTAGAGAAAAAAGAAGTATTATGTCAGCTCAGCCTGGATTCTGGTAGGAAGCCGGGTCTAAATGAGGTGATCTCTGTTTCTTGTATTCTTAACTTGAAGAGACTTAATAGATAATATATAGACATGTAAAAATGTTTTTTTATAAAAGTGTTTTATATTAGTTTAATATTTATATTTATAATGGTTGAGTAGTATCCACTTTTCATGTCTTAGTTTTCTAGGTTAGGTTTTTATGACAAGTAAGGTTTTTTATAAAATGTTGTTTTTAAAAAAAACTGTTCAACTTTAAGTACAAGGTTTAGGGTATTGTATTGTTATATAACTTTAATGTTTTAATTGATGTTAATTGAACAATGTGTTTGATAGACTGATGTAGTTTTGGAGGGAAAAGTTTTTAATTTAAACTTGGTACTTGTTTTTTATGAGTTTGTCTGAGGAAGTCTGGTGAATCGACCAGATGAAAAGTGCTTTACATTACCTTTTGTGCTGATTGTAGCTTATTAAAACTTTTATTGAATTCATTACCTCTGGGTGTGTTCCTATCCAGTTTGTGTTGTCGCTGTGTCTGCCTTTGTTCATTTCATTTGTGGGAAATGTGTTATGGTGTAATGAGACCAAGGTTGCACTTTTTAGCCACAATACCAAAAGGTTTGTTTGGCACAAGGACAACACTTTGCATCACCAAAAGAAAACCATCCCCATGGTGAAGCATGGTGATGGCAGTGTCCTGCTTTGGGGTTGCTGTTCATAAGCTGGAAGTGGGCCTGTAGCCAAGGTGGAGGGGATTAAGAAGAGTTCAAAATACCAGTCCCTTTTGGCTCAAAACCATCATGTGTCTGCTAGAAAGCTGTGGATGGAGAGGACTTACACCTTTCCACACAACATTGACCCATATCATACATCAAAATCCGTAAAAGAATGTCTTCACCAGAAGACAATCAATGTTTTGGAAGGGCCCAGCCACAGTCCACACATGCATCCAATAGAGAATCTGTGGGGTGCCCTGAAGAGGTCTGTGGAGAAATGCCCTCTCGGTCTGACAGAGTTGGAGGGCTTCTGTAAGGGAGAGTGTACAAATATTGGTAAGTCAAGATGTGCCATGCTGATGTACACCTTCCCAAGAGAACTGACTGTTGTTATGAAATCAAAAGGTGCTTTAACAAAGTATTAGTGTAAGGGTGTGCACAGTCATGCAACCAGCCTATTGTATGTATTTCAACTTCTACATGTTACCCCTAACTGATGTGTTTGTTTTTCAATTGGATTTCACAGGTCACATTAAGGATTGGAAATGTTATCACATGACTTCTGTGGTCTCATGTTATATATCAGACAAACCTGGCATGTTAACAGGGATGTCTAGATTTATAATGTCCACTGTAAGCTTCAAAGGTTGTTAGTGTAAATGGTTCTGTTGTAACATACCTGTACTGCAGGTTTTGAAGTGTGAGACTCAAAATACTGTATGTCATTAAATAGTGATACCAGTCCTTATATCATCCCAGTAATGTGTCAGACAAATACAGGATTTATGACGAACAGACCAGAAATATGAGCCACACATGTAGACATTCAGTGACATGCAGCACCGTTGAGAGGTATATTCTGTAGGAGTTGCCACTGTGCTATACAGGTGAACAGCAATTATGTGTATATGGGTGCAGTGTGTGCTACTTGAAGGCCCATCACCCACTAACACTACTCACATATCATAGAGGTGTATATAGGTTGTAACAGAAAGTGAAAAGGGCTACACTGCATGATGTTGAAGGCCTGTCCAGGGTGTGTATGTAGTGGTCTGACTGTGTTGTGAATGTCACCAGTTGGCTATTGTGAGGTCTGTGTAATGCCTGTCTGTCACCTCACCTGTATCTGTGTGCATGTGTAGCAGCAAACGGTATAGTGCATGTATTAAATTACATATGTTGTCTTTCCCCCACAGGTGGTCATGGTGGTCGCAGTCCCTCTCACTCATTATCTGATGTCAGTGTCTCTGCAGACACTGGCAATGATGATGGTCATATTCAAGGACAGGTGGTGTTGTCAGGAGCTGAATCTGTGCCATTTGTTGGCATCTCACACTCATCCACAATGTCCCTGCACACAGTCACAATGTCCACACATGCCCCTTTCCCAGCAGCCACAGATGATGGACAGTTAGCAGGTGCTGGCATGGAACAGTCTAGTGTGGTGTCTGTGGTAGGTGTAAGTGTAGACACTGTCCATAGCCAGAGTGCAGGTGAGGTCCCACACAGCCTGATGGACAGGGGTGCTGGCAGGAGGACTGATACTCATTGAGCCGCAGTCGCAAGTGCCACAGCAGGTGTCACCAGATGCATGTTTTGAGCTGTCATGGATGCACAAGCACACAGTAAATGCAACACCAAACACCAGACAAATACTGAGGGTGGTGGATGCAACTCTTCCTGGTTTGTGTGGTGACATACTTGACCTTGTTGAGGCCACATGCCAAAATACTGAGGTTATGAATAAATGGTGGGGTGACACCTTGGCAATCCTCGACCATGGCATGTCTGTGCTAGAGCCTGTGGTGGGAGATGGGCATCGGCCATGTGGATGTAGGTCAGCACCAACATCAGCTGACAGTCTATGGGGCCATGTACCTTCACACTCCTGTAGTGGCAGTGACACCAGCACTACCGAAGGGGGGTTGCTGTCCACATCACAACAGAACAGGCCATGGGCACAAGGTCCCGGCCAGTCTCATTGATGCAGGGACATACTAATATTGGTCTGATGCACAGGGTGAATATAGTACAGTGTAGTTAAGTAGTATTGTTTAAGGTGTCTGCTTGCTTTTGTTATGGGTACACATAAAGGTGTATGTACCTTATTAGCCATGATGCATTATTGCTGTTAGTACAACTGACTGAATGTAGTCTGAAATGCTGTATTCTGTTTGTGTTCCAAGTATCTGCATATCTGCAGGCTGTGGCCCTGCAGACATTACCAATGTGGAGCATGGCAAAGTGGAAATACATCAACCATTTCATAGCCAAGGTACAGATTTACATGTACATTTACCAGGTATGTATGCATGCAACAGTGTGTGATGGACACTGTTGTCAGACAGTGTAACCTGGCATACATAACCCTTGTCACAGGCAGGTAGCCTTCAGACATGTCACCTCAGTGTTGTGAGTACCACAGGCTCATACATGTGGAACAGGTTATTGGAGTACTGTCAGTAGGTCCTTCACCAGCTAAGCCATTATATTGACCACAGCAGATTCATGTGTCAGCACCTGTTGCCCCTACCATTTAATTCCCATACACTCAAACCTGATGCAGTTGGTGAGGGCATGCATGGTACTGTGTATGGCAGGCTTATGGTATGTATTCCTGAGTTCACAGAGTGGAACAGGGAGACAAAATGGTATATCATTTGCATACACACAGTAAAGACTGACACAAGGGATGTGCATACAGTAACACAAACACAGTTTGCAATGGACAGATTCGTAAACCTACATTTCAACTTTAATACTATAGTGTTACATACACATGGCATGCCCCACATAGATTATATGGATGGGACATAACCCACTACCTCTTGCAACACGTAATGTTGTGAATGCCTTTATGGATGGTGAGATAACCCACCAGGAATAGCAACTGGAGCCATCTATTGCTCCTACAAGCCTGGACAAGTGATAGGGTAATAGACGTATCAGCATGATGTTTCAGTCAGGTATGATATCTGATGGTGGCATGTGCATCAGTACACTAACTGTGACCTATTTGGCAACAATATCACATACATGGCCATTGTTAGGGGACACAGACCACATATGTGTTGCAAACATCAGAATATCCATAGACATCTGTACAGATGACTGCAATGGCCTGTACAATGGTTTAACATGCTAGATATGAGGCAGATGCCATTAACATGCTATATAAAGTAATGCCATTGGGAGGTGGTAAACAGGCATGGATGGCATACACATCAAAATGATGTAACCCACACAAAACATGATTCTCAACCCAAGCACACACACACAGTTTCCAGTATTGAGATAAGAACCCCTTACTATCCAGTGATTTTCTCTACAATGTTACACAGTTATCATTTGTGCTACAGAGCTTACTGGGCTGGCAACTGGCCAAAGGTGCTGATAAGGGGAATGACATCAGCAGGACTGATAAAGTAGGGCACTGGGTGGGAAACTTATCAAAATACTTTTTACAAACATGCACTTATACACCCACACACACATTTGCCAGATCTGAGATTAGAACCCCTGCCTAGCTAGTGATTTATACAACAGTGTTACACAGTTATTGCATGTGCTATGGAGCTTACTGCGCTGACAATTGGCCAAAGGTGCTGATAAGGGGAATGACATCAGCAGGACTGATAAAGTGGAGCACTGGGAAGTGTTGTGGGTGGGAATGGCCTAAAACTGTTTAACCTACAAACAAACACACACTCTCTCACTCTAGCACACACAACTGTCACACACTTGTCAGGACTGAGATTAGAACCCCTACTTATCTAGTTATTTGTTCTACAGCATTACGCAGTTATTACACACACTACAGAGTTTATAGGGGTGATACATGTCCAATGGTACTTCTTAGGTGAATGACAGCAGCAGATGTTGTGAAGTAGGGCAATGTGAAGTGTACTGAGTGGAAACAACCTCCGAATACTTTGACCTATGGACACACACACACACACACACACACACACACACACACACACACACACATGCAGGCAAGTCCTGTGATATTATAAACCCAACCTCAGTATTGTTACACAATGGGGCTCACCTTTTATGTTGGCATGTGCAACTGTTTACAACTGGTATGCCACTGTCCACAGCAAGACATCACTGTATGACATTTAGGGTATCTGTGTATGTGACTCACTCTGTCTGTGTCTCCCTGTATCTCTCTCTCTATCACTGTCTGTCTCTCACTTCCCCACATATATGTGTGTATATGCTTGACATATGTTATCTGTTGCCGATATATATAAATATATGTGTGTGTGTGTGTGTGTGTGTGTGTGTGTGTGTGTGTGTGTGTGTGTGTGTGTGCATGTGTGTGTGTGTCTCTCATGCAACAGATGCAGATATATCACATATGGGCCACCTACAGCAAGCTGAGGGTAATCCTGTCTGATGTGTGTGTGTGGGGACAGTTGAGGTGTACATAGCTGTCTGTATGCACAGACATATATACATAATACAGTCATATATTCTGGTGTGGGTTCCAGCATGTCCTGTAATTTTCTAAGTGTAGGAGTATGCCCAGTTTGACCTTCTATAGTTAGAGTGAGACTCCATTATAGAGATAGGTGTACTCCAGTCAAGGGTTTTGTGTGCTACAGCCATACCTCTCAGGAGTACACAGGACTTTCCTCAATGTACCGGGTTTGTTTAGCAGACATTTTCTGACATATCTGTAGTCTGACACTGCAATGTATCTAGTGCTAGACATCCTCATATCATCACAGTGCTTTACCAGAGGAATACCAGTTGTATGATGCAAGACCAATATTATGAGGGCAGCTATGTACATTCTTGCCCAACAAGGCCATTTGTGAAGTGTGGCTACAGCCATCGAGTAATGATGCACTGTGTAAACAGTCCAGCAACCTGGTGATATACTGGCTGAGGATGTCCTGCTTGTGTGGTATCTTTATAACCTGAGATGTCATAACCTTTTGTGGGCATACCTCTCACCTGTACATTTTTTGGCAGGTTGTCCAGGTTTTTGGCTAGAGATTTTATCCTTTCTAAGTAAACTAGTGTTTTTATGGCAAGTTAATTACATATAATTGAAGAGTGATGTTACAAAATAATGAAAGATATTACTGTTTCAGACTACATAGCCTTCAGACAATTCCCAGTACTTCAAAACCCTCACCCTACCATCTTTCTCAGTATGTAAGGGCGATATTTACAACACGTGCCTATCACTGTGTCTTTGTTCCACTTTTATTTCTAACCTTGTCCACACATCTTGCTGTCAGAGGTTGGGAGTTATGATTGTGGGTACAGAGTGCATTCTACTGTGCAGGCATGTCCATTATATGTAAACACAAACATAATAAAAAAGGATTATTGAGAATAACCAATGGCAACAGTACCAAAAAGCACTTATGTTCACAAAAGCCTTGGCACCTCAGCTACACATCCTTCAAGATGTATCTTATAGGTGTAGTATATTCCACATAGCATTGTGACTTCCAGGTATATCAGTAGCAAAGCAGTGGGTGTCACTGACATGCATAACAGTTGGCACTGCAGTTATCTGCACATGGCCCTGTCAAAGACAGCACTTTACCCAGGACACTACAAGATGACTGCCAGGAGAACGTGCTGGCCAGATCCTGACAGTATTAACCACACATACACATAGCTCATTGACCCCTGCATATTGTGGACAGGCAACATGTTTTCATGTCCATTGGTAAAGCCCTGCCAATGTGTGCTATGCTGCTATTTCCCTGCAAACATACATGTTACTGCATTTGTGTAGGTATATGGGGGGCACATATGTCAACTGTACACATTTGCACAGACTGTGCTGATATTTGCTTTACATTTTGGTTCCATTTACCACACTGTTGTGCCCTGTCTTGGGGACTAGAGGCATATCAGTAAACAGCACAGGTCATATTGTAATGGTATACATTTGAGTTTCAGATTTCTTACCCCTTCATAGCCTTACTGCAACTATGGGTCCTGCTGTGCTATCACTGTGTAAGTCTGTAGGAGGGCTAATTCAACATTGCCACCATTTGTGTGCATTTACCAGACATTTCTCTGTGGTTATCTACAGCTGACTTGCTGCATGGGTGTGAGGGGGGTGTGAGGGGTGGGTATGGGACCCCCACACTGACATCCATGCCTGTGATCTATGACCACCCCCCAGTTTGTTGTCCCCACACATATACTGCAATGGGATATGCCACCTTGGGTACTACTGCATAGTGTATGGAGGCCAGTTTTGGTCAGACATTTCCTGGTGTCCCACATAGCTGTCAGATGTGTGCTGCTATCCCAGTAGGCCACCCCATTCCCTTGCATGCATGCAGCATTACCATAGATATGCTAGCAAAACATACTAATCCAATCATTTATTGTTAAGAAGACTGACTGGTGCTTGAGGGACACCTATGTTGGATGCACACAGTACACTGCCTATACATGGTACGTTACACGTAATGTGATGTGTGTGTCATCCATTTTACTGTGTGTGCAAGTCAGAGAGAGGTGTCAGTCCCTGGGGTCCCTACAGTGTCAGTGTGTGTACTATGCATTGCCTACTTGCTAAGCCCTGAGCATACTGGGCACTTCTCTGTCTGTCTACAGGAGCAGGCTCAGGGGCCTCCTCCTCTGAGTCCCTCTGTGCCTGTGGGGACCTTGGTAATGGTGGTGGGCTGTGTGGGCCTTCCCCATTCTGTTCCTGCTGCAGCAGTCTCAGCAGGATCACATTGTGTAGCATGGCACATACTATGAACATGTGTGCACATGTGGCTGGAAAGTACTGCAAGGCTTCACCAGATATGTCAAGGCAACTGAACCGTGACTTGAGCATCCAAAACACGCACTCTATAATGATCCTGGTTTGTGCATGTGCTTCATTATAGCATTCTTGTCTGGGTGTGTGTGCATTTCTGATTTTGTGTCATCATCCACAGCTCCAGTGCATAGACAACATCCCCCACCAGATGGCCATATGGGATGCCTCCACTGGCAATTGCCTGGTACAGCTGTGATGAATGCCAGATGTGGGAGTCATGATAGCTTCCAGGGCTGCCAGCACACACATTTATGATAATGCCCTGGGCATTGCACATGACCTGGCAGTTGATAGAGGGGAATCCCTTGTGGTTTATGTAGAACCTACCTTGCTCACCAGGTGGTGCTTTGATGTGGATGTGCCTGCAGTCTATGACACCCAGTACCTCCTGGTATTCTGTTACACAGTGGAAGAGATGCATATTGCTGGTCCTCTCCTCACCGGTGTTGGGGAAGTAAATGTGCTCACCGGCATGTGGTAGCATGGCATCCAGGAACTGGTGGAGTACCCTGGATGCAGATGCCTGTGAGACCCCCATGTTGTCCCCACTAGGATTTGGAAAGTACCTGTAGCTAGAATTCTTAAGGCTACACAAACCTTGGTATCCACTGGGATGAGTTCCCCTCTGTTGGTTCTAGGTCTTAGTTGAGGCTGGCACATCTTGGTGATTTGCTGAAGTATGTCTCTCTCCACCTAGTAGCACTCTACTATCTCCAGATCATGTAGCCCCTGGTAAGTTACCCTGGGTCTGAACAATCTTCTGCTCCTCCTTGGTCTGCGGTGGTTGTCACCATTATCCTTCTCTCCCTCCTCAGCCTCTAACACATACTGTTGGATCAAAGCAATGGCAGCCCCTAACATTTATTCCCCCACATGTGTACACCAATTGTGCAGAGTTTGTGGGAAAAAACAGACTGTAAGGTGTTTCCATAGTTTATAATGTTGTGCTGCAGATGCCGCCTGTATAATTGGCTGACTATGATGCATTCCACCTGTTAGCTTTGTAATTTGTTCTTGATTGCTTTTATTCTGCTATTTTCCTTTTTTACTTTTTTTCCCTTCCCATTTCCTCCCCTTTTAAGCCCCGAGGCACACCATGCAAACTCGGTGCCCAAATGTAAAGTCCTGCTATTTCCATTTTTTGGGGGGTTTTTTTAGACCTGGTGCAAGCCATGCATATATGTTTAGCTAATGTAAACATGAAGAAATGGCCATTCCTGGATGCGAACACAATCTTCATTTCAGGGAACGAGTCAATACAGCCTCAGACACTCCCCTTGCTTAGCTGTGCTTAGCTAAGCTTATCTGTCCACCATAGGGCTCCAATGTGCTTACAACATGCCTGACACACACCCTTTTCATGTCTTTTGCTCCTCCTAGTTACACGATGGTGTTATAGCACCTACACGGTCAGGTGCAGTTTGGCACTTTTGTGATTCAGTAAATTTCCCCTCATTTACATACCCCACTGCCTTAGTCCATAGTTACTGCACTACCACAGAGCCTTTCCCTTTGACAACCACTGTTCCCTGGTATTGTTTTGATTCTGCATGCCATAGACTATAATGGCAAAAATGCAGTTTTCCCTTAAAATTGAGTTTTCATGTTTTTGTTATTTTTGGCACAATCCTGTTTGAGCGTTGCTGCCCTATGAATAAACAGCCGAGATTAGCCAAAAAAAAACCTTAGATTTTTATAAAAATGAAGCACTTTTCCATGCCAATGGCCATATATGTAGCCACTGACATGCCTAAAAAGTATACTACATGCTTTTTTAGAGCTGTCATGCCTCCGTTTTGTTATTTGCAAGAACTGTTACACAGACCTGTGAAATGTGTGCAGATACAGCTGTACCATGGTTATGACATGGTCGATGTGTTACAACACTGACATACCCCTTGTTGATGATGTCTGCAGGGCCACATTCTGCTGATACACAGATACCTGGAACACAAAGAGAATACAGCATGTGAGAACACATTCACTTAGTGTTACTAACACCAATACTGCATTGTGGCTGAAAAGATACACACACACTCTGATGTGTACCCATTACAAATGCCAGATGACAGAACCTTACACAGCATTAAATAGCTATACTCTACTAAAGTCCCCTGTGCATCAGACCCATATTAGCAAGTCCCTGCATTGATGGTATGGATGGCAGGGATGTGGCACAGGTATCATCATATGTACAGGGTGTTGTGTGGTTTCCCAGAAGCCTAGGCTGGGCAATATAGTTGACATAATGTGTGTGTCTTTGGGGGGGTGTTCATTAAATGGGCTGTGCAGGGGTGGTGTGTGTGAAGGTGACAAGTTTGATGGTGATGTGTGTGTGCTTTTATGCACACAGTCACACCATGTGGATGCCCTACACAGGGATATTTTGGACAGCTGTGGGCTGTACATGGCAGGGTGTACAGCTCACCATCTCTGGCCATAGACATGGGAACTTGGCCTGCCAGGGGTATCACTGGCACCACCAGGGCCAGGTCCAGATGCAGTACTACTCCCCGATGGTGACTGCTGCTTGCTGGATCCGCATCTCTGTTGGACTGGCCAGGACCACGTGCCCATGGCCTACTGCATCATGGCATGGACACCACACCCCCTTCAGTAGTGCTGATGGTACTGCCAGTATGGGAACATGATGGTGCATGGCCACATTGATTCTCAGCTGATCATTGTGCTGCCCTATATCCACGTGGCTGCTGGCCATCATCCGCCAAACACTCAAGCACTTATTCCACGGTCAAGAAGAGCCAAGTTCTCCCCCCACCATCTATCCATGACCTCAGTATGCTCACGGATGGCCGCAGTGAGTTCACGAATATCGCCACAGACATCCATGATCCTGCGTATATGTCTGGTGTTATGTTCATTACGTGCCTGTGCCTCCATGATGGCCCAAAACATGCGTCTGGTGACTGCTGCTGTGGCACTTGCAACAGGGGCATGATGGGCTGCAATCCTCTTCTGAGCACCCCTGCCCATCTGCCTATGAGGGACCTTGCCAGCTCTCTGGCTATGGCTAGTGCCTGCACCCTCACTTGCTATAGTCACCACAGTAGCCTGTTCCATGCCACCACCAGCCAGCTGTCCATTATCTGTGGCCACTGGTGACAGGGTATGTGTGGGCATTGTGACTGTGTGCAGGGATAGGGTTGACAATAGTGGAATGTCAACCAATGCACAGATTCAGCCCCTGACAACCCCACCTGTGCCTCAATATGAGTATCATCATGGTCAGAGTCTGCAGAGACCTTGACATCAGAATCAGAGCAGGAAGGACTGCGGCCACCATGTCCACCTGTGAGGAAAAAACAGCATATGTAAATTACTAAATTACTACCTGCACTATAAGGTTTGCTGGTATACACACACACACACACACACACACACACACACACACACACACACACACACACACACACACACACACACACACAGGTGAGGTGCCTCAAAGGCATTACCAGACCTCACATTAGCTAACTGGGGACATTCACAATATACAGTTAGACAATAACATACACACTCTGGACAGACCCTCAACATCATGCAGTGCAGCCCTTTCCAATTACTGTTACTACTAATATACACCTCTGAGACAAGTGAGTGGTGTTAGTAGGTGATGGCCTTTCACCTAACACACACTGCACCCATGTAAATTATTGCTGTTCACCTGTATAGCACTATGGCAACTTCTACAGAACATACCTCCCAACTGTACAGGGTTTTGCTGAATGTCTAGATGTGTGGCTCATATGTTTAGTCTGTTCCTCATAACTCCTGTGTTTGTCTGATACATTACTGGGTTGACCTGTGGATTGGTCCCACTAATTAATGTCCTAATTTGAGGTGCACTCTGCATAACCTGCAATACATGTATGTTAAAAAAGCCAGTTACTCAAACAACTTTCCAAGCTTACAGTGGATAATAAGTGTACACACACCTGATAACATGCCAGGTTTTTGTGATATATCATAAGAGAACTCAGAAATCAGGTCATAACATTGCCATAATTTCATATGACATATAACCTATGCAATCCAACTGAAGAACATACACATCAGTTACAGGTAACATATGGTAAATGAAATAGGTTCAATAGGCTGGTTGCATGAGTGTGCACAACCATAAAGTAATACTCTGTTAAAGTACCTTTTGATTTAATCACAACATTGTCTACTTGGGAAGGTGTCTATCAGCATGGCATATCTTGACTTGCCAATGTTTGCACACTCTCCCTTGCAAAACACCTCCAACTATATCAGAATGCAAGCACATCCCCTGTGAACTGCCCTCTTCAGATCATCCTGCATATATCCTATTGGGTGTAGGTGTGGACTCTGACTGAGACAATGCAGAACATGGCATGTGTTCTGGTGAAGCCATCCTTTTTTTGATTAGGATGTATAGTTTGGGCCATTGTTGTGTGGAAAGGTGGAATTCCTCACCATCCACAGCTATGTGGCAGACACCAGAAGGAATGGAGACACAAGGGACCAGTGTTTGGAACTGTTCATAATCCCCTCCAACTTGGTTACAGCCCCAGTTCCAGCTTGTAAACAGCAACCGCAAAGCAGGACACTTCCATCACCATTCTTCACCGTGGGGGTGGTGTTGTGTTGGTGATGTGCAGTGGTGTTATTGCACCAAACAAACCTGTCAGAATTGTGGGCAAAGAGTTCAAACTATAGAGATGTCCTGCCCGTACGGCAACTGCATGTCTCAAAAAACCAAAATGCAAAAATCAAACAAAGTCAGCAGATCAGGGTGAGCTGTGTAATTTTATTAGCTTGTCTTAAAGCATGATAAGCAGACCAGTTTCAGATCAATAAATCCTCAGCCTTCTTCAGTGTTTAAAATAAAATGAGAGCTGTAGTCCTTATTTATAATGAACATACAGATTATTGAAACATGATTAGTTCCTTACAAATGTTCATTCATGCCAGGTGCAAATAATGCCCCCAGCTTAATTATCTATTTATTTTCTTTTGAATCTAAAAGGTTATGCCATCCGGCTTTATTAGCCCTATTGCCCATGATTTTGTCGATAACTGTAAATCTAAATGTAGCATTAGGAAGTTTAATGGTGTGTTTGTATAGTACATTACTGGGTTTTTTATTTCTTATCCCACTAAAGTGTTCTGAAATATGGATCCTGAGGGGTCTGGACATCTTTCCAACATAAAAAGCATGGCAACTACAGGTGACCAAATAAATCAGCCAATCTGTCAAACAATTTGCAAAGAACTGAATCTGAAAAACATTGCCTGTGTTACTGCTAGAAAACTCCTTAGTTTTGTTCAAACCTTTACAGTGGGTACAGTGGCCGCAAGGTACACAACCTGAAAGTAGGTCCACAACCATGGTCCATTGTCCAGAAACCCCTGTAATTTAGTTGATGTGTTTATAATGGCTCAATTGGGACCCTATGTTTCACCCCCTTCGAAATGAGAACAAACAACTGTCTTGCAAAAGTGGTAAAAAAATAGTCATCTGCTCTTAATATGTTCCAGTGTCTCTGGACAATATTAAGTAGAGTTTCTGTGTTCCTGCCATAAGTAGTGACCAGACGGATCACAAATTGTTGTATGCATCTACAGACTCTATAGAAGACAGTTTAAATGCTACCTCATTCATTGATGTGCACTTTGGCCTTACCTGGATGCTCCTCGCCTGTTGCCTGGGTGCCACCCACCTCCATGACTGCTGTTTGGGGTGTTTGAGAGTGTGTGGGGGCTACCCCAAAGTTGGCAAGGAGCTCCTCTGTCACCATAGGTGGGGCCCATGTGGCTGGTCCCCCACCAGTAGCAGTAAGGTCCCTTGCTACAGCAGCAGCCCTTTGCTGGGCATGACGTATCAGGTCAGTTGCTCTATGATCTATGACCTTATCATATGTGTGTCCATGGTGGCCTAAGATGTTCACTCTGTGGAAAATCTCATCCCACAGGGCAGTCTGCTCCCACAGATTTTGCCGGCTATGGCCAAAAAGGATGGCATAGTTTAAGATGACAGCTTCTGTGATGGCTGCTGTCTCCACAATGGTGTAAGGCAGTTGCCACTGCATAGCACCTGGAAGACATAAACAGGGAAACACATAACAGGACCTCAGACATTTCCCAGAGTTCTTTGCAGAGCCAGCACATGAATATTGACTTTCATTAGCCACCACTTACAAAAACATCATACCCCTGTACATAGCAGCACTATATGAACATGCATTGTTCTCCTGGTCCTGATGTGTCATGTTCCCCCCAATGAAGGCCAGTACCATGCATAAACAACCATTCGTCATTCACGTTTGTGTAAAATGATGACAGTGTCTGTGTTCCTTACAGATGGGATGTCAATGGTGCTCAGGCTTTGCTTGCATATACTGTGTAATGGAGCTGGAAACGTATGCCTGGGTTCATATTGGATGCAGACAGGAATGTTATTAGGCTCCCAGGGGACTTGCTTTTGTTAACTTTGATTAGGCAGTTTGCACCTGATCCATGATGATGAAGGGAGGGGTGCATGTGCTCTGCATATCCATCTATACTGATGGTGAGCCAGAGTGGTGATGTTTGCCCTAAACCTGTCTGCAGCAGGTTATCTGTAGCTATGGTGTGTGAGTATGTGCTATGATTGACCACCATTACAGGGTGGGTTGGGTGGTTGCATCTGAGACTGCAGACATATGTTAAGATGGTCTTGTGATTGCCCTAGTGAGTGTGCCCAATATGTACTCATAGTTAGCCTTACAATAATCTACCTCTGACCTAATGTGCTCCTTCAGACAAAGGTTGACATGCTGCCCAGTCGGTGCCTGCTCCTACTTTGCCCTGTAGAGCCAATATAGCATCACATTATGTGCTTTGTGCATTGCTGCTGTCCAGCAAAGGGGTTTACTCTACTTTGGTGGAGACAGGTTTTACAAGTAAGGTATTGCTGAGGCCATACAGCTATGTGGGTGGTCATATATCTGTTTGTAGTACGCATGGACACAGGGTCAGAATACAGTTGGCCACCTCTATAATTTCATCGTGATACTCATGCTTATTATACTACCCATGTCTGTGTACTCATGCTTATTATACTACCCATGTCTGTGTACTCATGCTTATTATACTACCCGTGTCTGTGTACTCATGCTTATTATACTACCCATGTATGTGAAATCATACTTATTATACTACCCATGTCTGTGTACTGTACTCATGCTTATTATACTACTCATGTCTGTGAAATCATGCTTATTATACTACCCATGTCTGTGTACTCATGCTTATTATACTACCCGTGTCTGTGTACTCATGCTTATTATACTACCCATGTCTGTGTACTCATGCTTATTATACTACCCATGTCTGTGTACTCATGCTTATTATACTACCCATGTCTGTGTGCTCATGCTTATTATGCTACCTGTGTCTGTGTACTCATGCTTATTATACTACCCATGTCTGTGTGCTCATGCTTATTATACTACCCATGTCTGTGTGCTCATGCTTATTATACTACCAGTGTCTGTGTACTCATGCTTATTATACTACCCATGTCTGTGTACTCATGCTTATTATACTACCCATGTCTGTGTACTCATGCTTATTATACTACCCATGTCTGTGTACTCATGCTTATTATACTACTCATGTCTGTGTACTCATGCTTATTATACTGCCTGTGTCTGTGTACTCATGCTTATTATACTACCCGTGTCTGTGTACTCATGCTTATTATACTACCCGTGTCTGTGTACTCATGCTTATTATATTACCTGTGTCTGTGTACTCATGCTTCTTATACTACCCATGTCTGTGTACTCATGCTTATTATCTTACCCATGTCTGTGTACTCATGCTTCTTATACTACCCATGTCTGTGTACTCATGCTTATTATACTACCCATGTCTGTGTACTCATGCTTATTATACTACCCGTGTCTGTGTACTTATGCTTATTATACTACCCATGTCTGTGTACTCATGCTTATTATACTACCCATGTCTGCAAAATCATGCTTATTATACTACCCATGTCTGTGTACTGTACTCATGCTTATTATACTACTCATGTCTGTGAAATCATGCTTATTATACTACTCATGTCTGTGTACTCATACTTATTAGACTACCTGTGTCTGTGTACTCATGCTTATTATACTACCCTGCGTCAGGGCAATGACACAACCAGTAGCTGTAGAAGTGTAACTATGCTGGATGCACAGAAACTAAGGTTACACACATGTACAACATGTACAGCTTATTCACCTGATGTTTTGCATGTCAGTTGTTATGAGGCAGCCAGGTACACCTACCCATACATAAATATACACAGGTAATACCTGCTATACATTTCAGTTCTATGTCAGTATGGCACACTGTAATTACACTTTTGCTGCCCAGTCATTCGTGTCAACCTGTTAAGGCAGGACATCTGAAGGATGCTGCACATTCATTGTGGGCTATGGGCCTTCAATAGTGACACTTTCTTCCTATTGATGTGACACACATATGTCATTTGATAGTACAGTAGCCTTTGCATTCACAGACATACCCTGGAGGATGTCTGCTACTAATATGTCAGGCAGAGAGGAGAAAGGCTAGGAGCGTGGTAGTGAGGGTAGGACCTTATAATGTTGTAAGAATGACTGGTATGGAGACAGAGCTAACTGATATGATGGACAGAAGAAGGGTGGTTATACCATGTGTGCTAGAGACTAGATGGATTGGGGGTATGGCTGTGTTTATCAGAGTTGGGTACAAATAGTTCTATAAAAACACAAAATCCACAGATGGTATATACGGTTTATTTGTACCTAGGAAGCATCTGGTACCTCGGCATATCACCTTCAAGGATAGTTAATATGATACACCACACGTATATTTATACCAGGTAAACTATTAATTAATTATTCAGTTATACAAATAACTTCTGCATTTTAAAGGGACTACACACAATCAAATTACACATCATAAACGTCAAAATATATTACCAATATACATATTTCTCAGTTAATTATACCTTGTAAACATTTATATGAAGGCAATGTTTGCCTCCAGATTTAAAACCCTAAGGTATAGGATACCATAATTTAAAATTAGTCTGCTTTCCAAACTTAATAACCTATACTTTAAGTCACCACCTCTGATGTTATTAGGACTGGCAAGTACACTAAAAAAGAAAGTATCATAGTTATCCCCATGAAACTTGCAAAATTGTTAATATGAAGGAATTGCTAAATAGACCACTCTGGGATATTGAAACTACTAGGGTAGGAATGTATATTTGTGGGAGACGTAAGGTTTGCAGGTTTGTTAAAAATCTATCAGGTACTTTAATTAATGGTAAGAAATTTGAAAACTACAATAGATTCTCTTGCAATTCCTGCATGGTTGTATATATAATTGGGTGTGGATGTGATCTGGTCAAGTGGTATATTGGTCAGACAAAGAGGGCAGTAAAAGTTAGAATCCTAGAACATTTGGGGGATATAAGAAATCAGAACCTTAATAGTCCAGTGGGAGAACAGTTGGAAGATCTGTGTATTTCTGGCGATTGTTGACAGACTGTCAGGATTGTGTAGCAGTGTATTGTGAATATATTTAGCCTGTGTAGGGAGGGGGGTAGGTGTAAGTGTTATGGTTCTTTTTCTGTCTGACTTTGCATGCTGCCCCAGTTTCTGGTGCTCTATCAACTGTATATGTTTGTAAGGGAGGACTGAGATGTCCTGTACCATGGACAGGTGTCATACTGCTCTGTGAATTGAGCAAGAATATGTAGTGGTAGTCTGAAAGTGGCAAACATGCTGATGGTTTGGTCCATACAGTCCGTATACTCTACTGTTCATTTGGCTTAACAGTATGTGACTGTGACTGTGGTGGACTTGGTTTTGGGTATGCACTTTCACACTGGTGTCTGTTTTTCAGTGCTATTACATCCTTGTAGTGCCTGATACCTTTAGAAATACATGTGCAATTCCCCATAGCAGATTTGGGTTATTGTTGTGTCAGTCTGACTGTAGTTTAGACAGTGCTTGGTGACATGCCTAGCAGCTCAGTGTAGTTTCCCCACTGTGATGTTACATCCAAATATTTGGAAGATGTACTGCTGCCTGGTCCCCATACTTGTGTATTTCTGACACATCAGTGGGATGATGTGAGGATTTAAGTCAGTAACTAGTGGAAAGTAATTGGGTTTGGATTTGTGTTATTTCAGTCAATATATATTAGAACAGAAAGGAGAGTGTTAATGCAGCAACCCTGTCAGCTTATCTACTCTAATATTTGAGATATGTCCCTATTTTCATGGCTTCCACCCTCCACTTTGTCAGGCTTGGTCCTGATTCGTTGCACCAAGGGATTCTGAGCATACCTCTCAACTGGCCAGATTGTGTCAGAATGTTTAGGTTTATTGCTCATATTTCTGGTCTGTTCCACACATTCCTTAACTGTATTTCTCTGGTACATCAGTGCAATGATGTTAGGATTCCTGTCAGTAAATGTTGACATACATTTCATTTTCTGAACTCACATCCTTCAGAACATGTATGCTGAAACTTACCCTGTTGCTCTAGCAACATTCTGCATTTATAAAAACAATATTTAAATTATGTCCCTAGTTTTGGAACATTATCCCCCCATTTTCACAGCCATTGGCCGGAATTCTTGCAGTAAGAGGTAGGGAGGTATGGTACTGAGGTATGACTCCACTACATGTTATGAGCATATATATATATATATATATATATATATATATATATATATATACATATACATATATATATATATATATATATATATATATATATATATATATATATATATATATATATATGTATATATATATATATATATATATATATATATATATATGTATATGTATATATAAATATATATATATATATATATATATATATATATATATATATATAAGCGCTACAGAATCCTGAAAGCCCAAAATCCTTAGACTAAAATCTCGAAAATTTAAAATACTGAAAACTCTAAATATTGAAAACTCAAAATACTGAAAACAAACAGGATACCAAAATTTACTATATTCCAGCACAAGTACATACAGAAACATATTACCCATCAACTATATCCCCACATCCCCTGCTACTTAAATATATCAACTTCGAGATTGCACTTCACTGCACTAAGTGCAATACCGGAGTTGAGATATTTAAGTAGCAGGGGATGAGAGGCACTGCCCTCCACATGGGGGTGCAGGGGGGCTTGCCCCCCTGCTTATCCTTGGAGAAGAGTAATATGGTTTGTCTTTTAGTTGTTTCTCTGTGCACTTATGCTAGAATTTAGTAAGGGTTGGTATCCTGTGTGTTTTCAGTATTTTGAGCTTTCAGTATTTAGAGTTTTCGAGATTTTGGTCTCAGGATTTTGGGCTTACAGGATTCTGTAGCACTCCTATATATGTGTGTGTGTGTGTGTGTGTGTGTGTGTGTGTGTGTGTGTGTGTGTGTGTGTGTGTGTGTGTATATATATATATATATATGTGTGTGTGTGTATATATATTTACAGATATATATATATATATTATATATATATATATATATATATATATATTCTTTTTATATATATATTTATTTTATATATATATATATATATATATATATGTATATATATATATGGATCTAGGATGTTTGCTCGACTGAAGAAGCACTTTCGCTTAAGTAAGACTGTTGCCGAGACTGTACTACAGTCCGGGTAAGGGAAATTTCCCTTTTCCCCACTGTAGTGGGGTCTCGGAGGAAGAATATTAAAATAGGGGGGGTGTGGGGGGGGGCAACATGTAAATGTAGTCTTTTATTTATTTATTTTTTTGTCACATGCTTTAACGAAAGCGCTTTTTCAATAAAAGCACTTTCATTCAAGTGTGTTTGGTTTTTATGGATTCGGATGTTTGCTCAGTTGAGCAAACGTCCTAGATCCATATATATAAATATATATGCATATATTTCACATGTATATATTTTATATGTATATCTCTATAAATAGTTGTATATCATCATCTTCTTTTGGCTATTCCTGTTAGGGGTTGCCACAGCGGATCATCTGTTTCCATTTTTTCCTGTCCTCTGCATCTTGCTCTGTCACACCAACCACGTGCATGTCCTCTCTCGCCACATCCATAAACCTTATCTTAGGCTTTCCTCTTTTCCTGTTACCTGGTAGCTTCATCTTTAGCATCTTTTTCCCAATATACTCATCATCCCTCCTCAGCACATGTCCAAACCAATGTAATCTTGCCTCTCTGGCTTTATCTCCAAACCTTCCAACCTGGGCTGACCCTCTAATATACTTATTCCTAATCCTGTCCACCCTCATCACACCCAGTGCAAATCTTAACATCTTTAACTCTGCCACATCCAGCTCTACCTCCTCCCTTTTTGTCAGTGCCACTGTCTCCAACCCATATAACATAGCTGTTCTCACTACCCTCTTTTAGACCTTCCCTTTCACTCTTACTGGTACTTGTCTGTTACAAATCACTCCTGACACTCTTCTCCACCCACTCCATCCTGCCTATACTCTCTTCTTCATCTCTCTTCCACAACTCTCCATTACTCTGAACTATTGATCCCAAGTATTTAAACTCATCCACCTTCACCACCTCTACTGCTTGCATCCTCACCATTCCTCTATCCTCCCTCTCATTCACACACATATATTTTGTCTTAGTCCCGCTGACCTTCATTCCACTTCTCTCTAGAGCATATCTCCATCTCTCCAAGGTCTCCTCCACCTGTTCCCTACTCTCACTACAGATCACAATATCATCTGCAAACATCATAGTCCATGGGGACTGCTGTCTGATCTCATCTGTCAACTTGTCCATCACCATTGCAAATAAGAAAGGGCTCAGAGCTGATCCTTGATGTAATCCCACCTCCACCTTAAATGCATCAGTCACTCCCATCACAGACCTCACCGCTGTCACACTACCCTTGTACATATCCTGTAACACTCTTACATACTTCTCTGACACTCCCAACTTCCTCTTACAATACCACAACTCCTCTCTAGGCACCCTGTCATATGCTTTCTCTAAGTCTACAAAAACACAATACAACTCCTTCTGACCTTCTCTGTACTTCTCCATCAAAACTCATGGAGCAAACATCGCATCTGTAGTGCTCTTTTCTGGCATGAAACCATACTGCTGATCACTAATCATCACGTCCCTTTTTAACCTAGCTTCCACTACTCTTTCCCATATATACTTTCTCATATTTATATCACCATACATGTATTATATGTGTATATTTATATATAGAAACATGACTGATTCCACAGTGTTTTTCACTAATATTCAATACCTGTACTGAATGATATATTTGAAAAAGCAACCACAATTTCTACAGCTCAGATGGTATATAGGTAGATTGCTCTGACTAGTGTGTACAGGGTCCACGGTTCGAGACTTGGCAGGGCTGATCATTTTGTTGCTGGGCAGAACAATAGCTGATGGAGACAAGGTGATTAAAGCAGTTTTAAGCAGTTGTAAGCAGGTTTGCTGGGGTTTGAGTAATGGTAAGCGATGTCAACACAAGGTTAACTGTAGATATGCTTAAACTGTGTAGGCATCACTTAGTATTGTGGAAACTCGCTTACTGCTGCTTCCACCCACTTACCTCTGTGTTAATTTCTTTAAAAGAAAAGAAAAAATGGGTGATAGGATTGTGGTAAAAAAAGGGGGCATGCAGAGGGAAAAACAATATGAGAGATAGCTAGGGATGTGCAGGGCGGGAGTAGGGAAGGGCCCTAGCTGTCCATTTCTTCTACAGCACAGCTGTGTACTTCTACACAATTTGGAGGTAAATTTGGACACTCAGACCCCTGAGAGAGGGGTGAGGACAACAGCAATGTGCTGTCAAGCCAATTGGACTAGATTACATGTGTCCAGTGCACACGTGTGAAATGGAAAGCTATGTATGGGGTGTATTTTTTTTTTTGGGAACAGATTGCCCTTTTTGGTTCAGGTGAGAGTGGGATGTTGGGGAAGGATAGTAGGTATAATTGGGGAGGTAAGTTGGGTAGGAAGACAGACATGACGGACAAGACAGCAGACAAGGGTGGTATAAGACACATGTGAGGGGTAAACACTTTGGACGGGGAGGGTGGTTGGGAAACAGATGCCCACGAGTCCCCAAATGGACATAGTGGGATTGAAGACCCCACTCTTTGACAGTCACCACTGTACCTTCACGGCCCCAAAGGTGGCTGTGCTGGGGGCTGAGCAGGAGGAGCAGGTGGACCCTCAAGATGCACCACATGGCCCTCAAGCTGGTGTAGCTGATCTCCAAACTCCATTCAGAGCTCACTACGCACCAAACCCCAGACCTGACTACTGGTGACAGTGTCCTGTCCACGACAGCTCCTGGGGGGACAAGCCCCATCCCCTGAGGCTGTTCTACCCAAAGATGGTGCAGGACCAGCAGATGAGGAGGTCCCAGGTTGGGTCCCAGATGTGCTTGGGCCTGGTGCCATGGCCAGATGAGGTGGGACAGGTGGATCCAGTGGGATGTACCTTTGCAGATGTGCTAGGGTATTGAGCTTTTACAACACATATTAGTTAGTCATGAACAACACATTCCAGCATTAGTTATGACAGCATGCATGGGTGTTCCAATTGACCCCATAAAACAGATTTGAAACAGTTGCATAGCAAACAGAACACATGCATATATGGAACGACTGTGGACATTATAACAGCATGCAGGTTACATTGATAGCAACAGGCCACCAATGGTAGTATTTGAACAGGGAACATTAATAATTAAATGTTTACATTTTTTTAGAACAATAGCACACATGTCCCAACAATAGGTTTGGTGAAAAACATACCAGTTGATATATGTGTATAGATTATTGATGCAGATAGGGTGGGGGGGGGAGATGTCAATTAACAACTATATAGGCTTCAATTGCTCACAACTGTAATTATCATTACTCTACTCATTACTCTCCAGGTATGACCTCACTTTGCATCTACCTATGGCCTTGGGTTGGGCAGTGGTATGTTTGTACACAGTGTACTAATAATGCCTTTCTAAGGCTGATATGAACATTCCCTTACCTGGCAGATCTGTGGAGAAAATGCCTGTTAACACTACCTGACTGTTTCTACCCATATTCACATAGTCAAGGTTACATATGTGCACTCATACTGTGTGTGTGTGTGTGTGTGTGTGTGTGTGTGTGTGTGTGTGTGTGTGTGTGTGTGTGTGTGTGTGTGTGTGTGTGTGTGTGTGCTAATGTCTCATTTATTTAGTACAAACAACACACATTTAAACTACTGGCAGGTGACATTCTACTCCTTTCTATTTATTTGCCCTGAATACCACAAGTTAGATTTGTACTCACCAGCCTCGTCATGCAGCCTTAGCAGCCTGCTAGCATGGGTGTCCATGTTCGCAGACCTGTCATCTGCAGCTGTGCAGGAGATAGAGAAACATTTATGCTTACCTAGCTATCAGATACACAGGCTGGACTTTGACAAACAATTGATACTAAAACTTACACACATCTGGGACATTCTCTGCTCATGCATCTTAGACCCATTGATCCAAGAGCTCCCTCTTCCTATGCTTCAGGTCATTGAAATGGTGCTGGACCTGCTCACCAGTCCGAGGGATGCCAGTAGCACTGGTGAGATCATGTGTGAGATGGTCCCAGGCCTCTGCTTTGTATTAGGAGTCTTGGTACTGGCCCTACAGTGGTCTCCCCTTATGGTCTTTCACTAGGAGTCCAACCATGACCCTGGACTCCTGAATGCCCGAGCGCTGCACTTGAAAGAGCAATCCACCACCAACTCCAGGTATAGTACCTTCAGTGATGAGCTACAACTGGTTATGGGTTGTATTCCAACCTGCGAGGTTTAAATAGGGCTTATTTCCCACCCTTTGCCATCACTGGACCATTTTTGAATATGCTGAGCTAAGGTAAGTGACAGGCAAACCCACTTAGCTAAGGTTGACAGTGCTTACAGGATGAGATGTTGAGCACTGCTTACTAATGCACAAATCTGCTTAGCTGGGCTACTCAGTGCTTAGCATTTATATTTAAGCAATGCTTACACCAGGTGTATGGGATTCATTCATCATTACTGACATATTATAATTTTATGTTTACCTTCCATGACACCCCTCTATCTGCTTTCATTTACATTTATTCTGGTATGTCTATACTGTATGGGACACTTGTATTTATATGGGATATGGGGTTTCACATCTTTTCTGCACTTACACCTCAGTTTTGGACCTGCTACACTACCCCGATTGATAAATTATTTACTACCTCATTGAATAAAACATCAGACTTTTAATACTGCTTTTACATGTAAAAGTGAACAGAATTCATTGGGGCTTGAACCGTGAATGATGGCATGCAAAGCAGAATCTCTAACCACTGCATTATTTCAGCTTGATAGTTTTACCTGTACAGTTGTTCAGCATTACTGTGCTCCTAATTTATTTTGTCAGCATTTTATGACTGATGAGGACCTCGGTTGTCTACCACCTTCCACCTTTTACCTTTGTCATATATGTTGCACGTATACATGACACAGATTTAACTTCTTCTGCATTAACATCTTTACCATGTAGTTTCACAATGACAATAATACCTTGTGCATCAATTTTGCCATTATACACATGCAAGGCATATGCCGGCAAGGTAATTTTTTCCTGTTGCACTATTTTTTGACTGCTAAACTAAAATTTTTTTCCCTTCATTGCTACAAATAAGCTGACATTTATTATCTACCACTATTTATCCCTTAATTAATGGTCATTCTTCCATGTCATTGGTGTGTGTATGTGTACTGAGTCATGCTAGTAACAAGCTGCCATTCATTATCTACCATTATGTATCCCTTAATTACTGACTATTATTCCATGTCACTGCTGTATGTATATGTACTGAGCCATTGCTAGGAACAAGCTGGCATTCATTATCTGCTGTTATTTATCCCTTAATTTCCAATTATTATTCCATGTCATTGGTGTGTGTATGTGTACTGAATCATTGCTAGCAACAAGCTGGCATTAATTATCTACCATTATTTATCCCTTAATTACCAGTTATTATTCCATGTCACTGGTGTATGCGTGTGTACTGAGTTATTGCAAGGAACAATGTGGCATTATCTACTGTTATTTATCCCTTAATTAATGGTTATTATTACATGTCATTGGTGTGTGTGTGTGTGTGTGTGTGTGTGTGTGTGTGTGTGTGTGTGTGTGTGTGTGTGTGTGTGTGTGTGTGTGTGTGTATGTGCATGTGTGTGTGTGTACTGAGTCATTGCTAGGAACATCCTGACATTCATTATCTACCATTATTTATCCCTTAATTACCAGTTATTATTCCATGTCATTAATGTGTGTGTGTGTGTGTGTGTGTGTGTGTGTGTGTGTGTGTGTGTATGTGAATGTGTGTATGCCTGTGTGTACTGAGTCATTGCTAGGAACATCCTGGCATTCATTATCTACCATTATTTATCCCTTAATTACCAGTTATTATTCCATGTCATTAATGTGCATGCATGTGTGTGTATGTGTGTTTGTGTGTGTGTGTGTGTGTGTGTGTGGGGGTGTACTGAGTCCCTGCTAGGAACACGCTGGCATTCTCCCATTATTTATCATTCGATTACTGGTTAATATTCCATGTCATTGGTGTCTGTATGTGAACTGAGTCATTACTATGAACAAGGTGGCATTCATTACCTACCATTATTTACCCTTTAATTACAGGTTAATATTGCATGTCATTGGTGTGTGTGTGTGTGCGTACTGAGACATTTCTAGGAACAAGCTAGTATTCATTATGTAACATTATTTTCCCCATAATTTCCAGTTATTTTACCATGTCATTGGTGTGTTTCTATGTCTACTGAGTCATTGCTAGGAACAAGCTGGCATTCATTATTCACCATTATTTATCCCTTAATTACTGGT
The DNA here is from genome assembly GCF_019279795.1 of Protopterus annectens. NCBI lineage: Eukaryota > Metazoa > Chordata > Ceratodontiformes > Protopteridae > Protopterus > Protopterus annectens. The sequence continues at coordinate 113,220,017 of NC_056741.1, read as the reverse complement.
TATTATTCCATGTCATTGTGTGTGTGTGTGTGTGTGTGTGTGTGTGTGTGTGTGTGTGTGTGTGTGTGTGTGTGTGTGTGTGTGTGTGTGTGTGTGTGTGTGTGTGTGTGTGTGTGTGTGTGTGTGTATGTGTGTGTGTGTAGTGAAACATTGCAAGGAACAGGCTGGCATTCATTTTCTATCATTATTTATCATATATTATTAAATGTTGTTCTTGTGTGCATGTGTACTGAGCATACCTCTCAACCTGGAAACATCAAAAATCTGGACAAAGACCCATGAAAAATAGGTACAAATCTGTATGTTGATTAACATAAAATGTGCATACATAATTGTGTAACCCCTCCCTCTTGAGTGGAATTGTGGGACTCGAACTTTCAAATGCAAACTGAAGACCAGACAACCAAAATATGTCCCCAGAGTCCCCCTACAGCCATTCCAATGTATCTTTACCTGGTTATTTCAGTCCATTTACCATAAACACTAATGTGCATACTGCTTTACTTCTACAATGATTATTTGGATTTTATTTTACATTTTATAGCACAAACACTAATAGACATCTGCTAAACAAAGCAATAATGTCTCACAATGAAAATAGACTTAGCATTAAAACTTATCTGCCCTTGAAACTCACATTCATTGAAATAGCATTAAAACACACAGCCAAAGAAAATGCATTTGGCGAATTTTGGATAAAGATTACCTTTGAGCTGTTTTCAAATCATAGGTCCCTTGCACACAAAACAATAAACATACATGTGTTCTTTTACACACCTTCCTGAGTTTATTAAATTATATTCCTTGTATAATACAGCACAATTTTTAGAGAGTATTTTAAATTTATTGTTGAACATTTTTCCAGTAAGCAATGAAACAAAATGCATGAACCAATAATGACAAAACTGCCCAATTCAGAACAGTTCCATCATAAAAGTCTATTCAACCTTAATATGCACACTCTGCAGAAGTTAAAATCATCTAAATCCCATGTTAAAGACATCTGTAACTAGGTTGCTGCTAGCAAAAAACTTTATATTTCGTTGTTTCTTCTACAAGTAAAGTGCCTGTTGCCCTTGAAGAATAAATTGCCTATGTTACATTAAAAAATGACTAAGCTAGTAATATTTCAATAGGAAATGGATGGCAAACTAACAGGTTCATAGTTACTGACTGAATCAATTAATCACAATTTATATCTTCAAAGTTGCCTATAGACTGTATGTAGTGTATAAATGGCATCTATATTACATAATCGAATATTTATAAGTTGGAATGTCATATGGTCGACACCATATGATCAAAATTTTAAAAGTTGTAAAAATGTAATAAAAAAAATAAACTAAAGAAAAAAGCTGCCTGAATGGTTTAAGCAGGGGAGCAAGCCCACCTGCACCCCCCACAACCCCCACTCTTTAAGTATACCAGTGCAGAAAAGGGAAATCTTCCCATTCTGCACTCTGTGGAGATCTCCATTGAAATATTTGAACTTTTAAAAGTTCGATCATATGGTGTAGACCATATGATGTTCGAACTTTTAAGAGTTCAACAACATGATATAGAATCTATAAGCAAGCGAGAATATTATGGGACAAACTGGCACCTTATCCAGAACTGAATTCAAAAGCTTTGCACTCATGTCCTGCTGGGACAAGCTATGGTGACCTCATGACTCTGTAGAGGATAAAGCAGTCCAATGGAAAAACGATGAATGGATGTATACATATTTGTGAATAAACCTATGACTCTGAATAGATGTCCAAAGACTACGGCCACAAAACAGAAATAATCTGAGGGTGATTTGCTGTGACTAACATTGGAAAAGGTACATCATTTGCATACTATATAAGTAAATAAGGGCTAGACCCAGGTAATACTACACAAGCTAAAACAAAATATTTGTTGTTTTATTTAATGTGAGTTAACTGAGATAATGGACTGATCCAAAATGATTAATTTCAGCTTGTTCCTGAGAAAATGAACCAAAACATCTTAAAAAACAACTAAACAAAGCAAATGAGATAAACAGAGAATATACAAAATATGATAAAAATTAATAAGAGCAAAGAGTTTGTAAATTGTTTAAATGGAACAGGCAATGACCAAGATATTCTTTTATCTCAGTACTAATATTTGCGGCAGGGACATCATTATTCATTTCATAGATAATACTGGAGTAATTTTAAAGTTTTTCTAAAGATGGCAATGATGGAGATTACTATGGCTTATCAGAAGATGTAGAATAACTCAATAAAGCAGCACCACGTGAAAATGCAAGGGATGGATGTGCAAGTTAATTCACTGGAAAAGCCTAGCTGTCAAGTTTTCTCTTATAAACCAGCTGGTATCTATTACAATGTTATGGAAACTAAGAGAGATTCCAACACAGTATACAGTACCCTACATTATTTCCTGAAGGTTGCTGCTGTTGGATGATTCTAAATTAAAAAAAAAAAAAAAACACAGAGGTTTTTCACCACATATGGAGAAGCTTAGCCATACCATTCAACTGTCCAGGATTTCACAGAACGTCCAGATTTTTGCTTTATATTTTTGGTCTGTTCCTCATAAAATTTGTGGTTTTCTAGCAAGCCACTGAGGACTGAAGTCAGTAAATAATGACATATTTGAGTTTCAGACTACATATCTTACAGAAAATCCTGTTATTCTAGAAACATTCTAAGTTGATAAGAGCAATATTTAAAACATGTCCTGATTTGCAGGCCACTGCCCCCCCCCCCATAATTTTAGGCTTTGACCACATTTCTTGCACTATTAATTTAGCCTTTAGACCACAGTCACTCAATCACTGCTCTTAAGTCACAAAACATTCTTGTGTAGTTTGTTCTGGCAGTCGAATGGTCGGTCATTACATTATCAGAAGCATACCTTAGTCATGTAAATTTGAAGAAACATGAATACAAAGAGGACAAGATGTACATTCCGTCTTCAGCAAGGTTTCCTCTCAGCTTTAGAAGCATCTGGTGTTCCATATATACTAAGATAAGTTATTTCATATCTTTATTAAATTGTTACGCTAACTGCTGTGGGACATGTAGGTCATACTTTACATGGTAAAGTAATATGGGACTGTGAATTCTCCAAGCATAACATTAAATTATAATATGTAACAAAATTTGTCAGAAAACAGCTCAGCAAGTTTCTACATAGTGACAGACTTTTGAACTGTTTATATACTTACTTATGAGCAATCTGTTTCAGATGTGACCCACATCAGTCTAATAAAAAGCATACAAATTTACAGAGGGTTTAGTATAAATGCTAACACTTGATAATGACTAGAAATAAGATAGTAGCAGATAAAATAGCAAACATAATGGACACGTCAGAGTAAACAAAGAACACAAAGTAAGCATTAGGAAAACAGTAAACTGCATACATCCTGTTTAGCCATATTCTGGGTAAGAAAGCAGAAAACAGTAATAACAAAAAGTTCAAAATATGTTTAACATAGGGATTCCTATCATATGCTAGAAACCTGATTTGACCGAAACCATAAGACTGAAATTTCAAAAGACTGAAAAGTCACTTGACGGAAACCCATAATATTGAATTTCAACACACTAATTTGTAAACTAGACCATATAAAACCAGACTAGGTGGGGGCTATGGCCCCAACACCACAAATGTGGGGGGCTGTGCCCCACACACGCCCCTGACTATATATACTAACTCCAGGATTGCACTACAGTGGGGAAAAGGGCATATACCTTTTACATACCTTACAGTAGTCTACATGCTGCCACTACTATGCTCTTTTCCCCACTGTAGTGCGATCCTGGATTTAGTATATATATATTTGGGGGGTGGGGTGCACAGCACCCTACATTGGTTGTGTGGCAGGTGTAGCCCCCCACCTAGTCTGGTTTTATATAGTCCAGTTTAAAATTTAGAATGTTGAAATTAAGTATTATGGATTTCAGTCAAGTGACTTTTCAGTCTTTTTTGAAATTTCAGTCTTATGGTCTCAGTCAAATGAGTTTCAGTCAAATGAGTTTTCTATATATGATAGGGATCCCAATATAGTCAGGCAAAAGAAACATATCTACAATACTTAATGCAAATGACAATAGTGGGTGGTCACAGTGGTGTAGTGGTTAGTGTTGCCACCTCACAGCGAGGCTCTCCAGTTCAGTTCTTGGCTGGGGTGGTTGTGTGGGTTTCCTCCAGGTGCTTCAGTTTCTTCCCACATCCCAAAGACATGCTGTATGTGGATTGGACACTCTAAATTGGCCCTAGGTGTGAGTGTGTGTGCCTTCTGTGGAAGGTTGTATGCTGCGCTGGCAACTTGACACAATAAAAACCCCATAGACTGCCCATACATGTCAAGCAGAGCGCCTCTTTGGCCCTCTTCAAAAGGAACCTTGATGATTGGAGGGGAGATAGTAAATTCACCCCGGGGATCATGTCAGTCACCCTGCTAGACAGAGGTCCAAGAAAGTAAACATTGTGGGAAGAAATAGCCAGGAAATTGTTATGGCTAGGCTTGTATAGGCCCTTGGGCCGATAGCCTAGTACTAACCTATGAACCTACTGGTGTGTGCATGTGTGTGTATGTATGGGGTGTGTGTGTGTGTGTGTGTGTGTGTGTGTGTGTGTGTGTGTGTGTGTGTGTGTGTGTGTGTGTGTGTGTGTGTGTGTGTGTGTATACTGAGTCATTGCTAGGAACAAGCTGGCATTCATTATCTACCATCATTTTTACCTTAATTACCAGTTATTATCCCATGTCATTGGTGTGTGCACGGGTACTGAGTTATTGCTAGGAACAATATGCATTGAATATCTACTGCTGTTTATCCCTTAATTACTGGTTATTATTACATGTCATTGATGTGTTTTTGTGTGTGTGTGTGTGTGTGTGTGTGTGTGTGTGTGTGTGTGTGTGTGTGTGTGTGTGTGTGTGTGTGTGTGTATGCGTACTGAGTCATTACTAGTAATAAGCTGACATTCATTTTCTAGTGTTTATCCCTTAAATACCAGATACCATTCCATGTCATTTGTGTGTACTGGTACTGAGTCTTTGCTAGGAACAAGCTTGCATTCATTATCTACAATTATTTATCTTTTAATTACCGGTTATTATTCCATATCATTGCTGGATGTATATTTGCCGAGTCACTGCAAGAAACAAGCTGGCACAGATCATCTATCATTATTTATCCATTAATTAAACGTTATCATTCCATGTCATTGGTGTGTGTATGTGTACTGTGCCATTGCTAGAAGCAATCTGGTATTCATTATCTTCCATTATACAATGACCCCTCATTAATATTCCAAAACGTGCATGCTGATTGGTCAGCATGCACATTGTAAATCAGAGTTATAGTAATGGAAAAAGGTCCGGATGCCCGGACTTTTTCCATTAGTATAACTCTTTTTTTACAGCAACGGAGAAGGCAAGATCACCGTTGCTTTTTACACACTGTCTCCCTATCTTAAACGAGTTTACCATAGTGAGACAGCTTTAAAAAAAGTAACAGAGATTTTCCTATCTCCATTGCTTTTTTTAAAGCTGTCTCGCTATGTTAAACTCCTTTACCATAGCGAGACAGTTTGTAAAAAGCAAAGGAAGTCTTGCTTTCTCCGTTGCTTTTGCCCACAGCTCTGATGTACTGCATAAGCATACGCATGCACAGTACATCAGAACTGCCTCAGAATACCAGACAGCTGCAGAAGGGCAGCAAGGAGGCATTATACAATGCCATTATTTAAGAAAAGTAATTCTTTTTTTTCTTAAATAATGTCATTGTATAATAGCAATAACCCACTTCTGGGTGTGGATAATACTGGATTAACCCACGGTTGTCTATGTTTGGCCACTCGGGATTTGCCCTCATGACCAAACCACACGAACCTTGGGTAAATCCAGAATTACCCACACCCAGGCGTGGGTTATTGTTATATTATTTTTCCCTTAATTGCAATTTATTATGCTATGTCAGTGGTGTGTTTGTGCCTACTGCATCATTGCTGTGAACAAGCAGGCATTCATTATCTACCATTATTTATCCCTTATTTACAGTTATTTTTCCAAGTCACTGGTGTGTGCATGTGTACTGAGTCATTGCTAGGAACAAGCTGCTATTCATTATCTGTCATTATTTGAACCGGTCCCCTTCAAAAACACACATTACCCCAAATGACATTTGACGACCTTTATTAAATTTCCATAACATAGCTTTGATCACCAAATTCATTAATTACAGCTATTCATGATATAATTGATTCTAAATACAGCAGAACATCCTTGTAATGTTAATCAGGGCAGCTTACTACTCACCCTGCCCCAATAACCAGTGTCCATACCTCTGCTCACTTACTTTACTTATGAAGCACCATCCTTGTGATGTTAGTCAGGGCAGCATACCTACTCACCCTGCCCAACAAGCAGAGTCCATACCTCTGCTCGCTTTCTTTACTTATGAAGCAGTGTCCCATCTCACTTCATACACCATTCATTGTAATGTTAATCAGGGCAGCTTATCTACTCACCCTGCCCAACAAGCAAGGTCCATACCTCTGCTTGCTTACTATACTTATGAAGCAGCATCCCATCTCCCTTCATACACCATCCATTGAATTACCTTTCACCAAATAAGCAGCGTCCTTACCTCAGCTTGCTTATCTATTCAGCAAGTTTCCTCCAACTACTCATTTCCTTTCCCCAGATCCTTGAAATGAACATCCAGACAGCAGAGGGGGAACAGAAGAGGGAAAGCCTATCCTTCTTCTCTGCCTACCCCCACTGATAAATAACCCTACTCTCCCAAACCCACCAACGAAAAGAGTGAGGGTGGGTGGGTAGCAAGTTCACAACAAAATGTGATTGCTTAACCCATCTACACTAGACTAAACCTCTTAAGCCCCTCCCCATCATTATCTCATTTCCTCTCAACCATCCCTGCCTCCACTTAACCCTTTCACCTCCCCAACCCACTTAACTTCCCCCAATATCAACCTAACCCCCCCCATGAAGATGTCCCGGGACAACTTAGTTTGTTGCCAAACTTCTTTTGTCCCGGTCCCCTTCAATAACACACATTACACCAAATGACATTTCATGACCTTTATTAAATTTCCATAACATAGCTTTGATCACGAAATTCATTAATTACAACTATTCATGATATAATTGATTCTAAATACAGCATAACATCCTTGTAATGTCAATCAGGGCAGTGTACTTACTCTCCCTGCCCCAGTAAGCAGTGTCCATACCTCTGCTCACTTACTTTACTTATGAGGCACCATCCCTCTGATGTTAGTCAGGGCAGCGTAACTACTCACCCTGCCCAAGAAGAAGAGTCCATACCTCTGCTTGCTTACTTTACTTATGAAGCAGCGTCCCATCTCACTTCATACACCATTCATTGTAATGTTAATCAAGGCAGCGTACCTACTCACCCTGCCCAACAAGCAAGGTCCATACCTCTGCAATCTTACTATACTTATGAAGCAGTGTCCCATCTCACTTCATACGCCATTGGTTGAATTACCTTTCACCAAATAAGCAGCGTCCTTACCTCAGCTTGCTTATCTATTCAGCAAGCTTCCTCCAACTACTCATTTCCTTTCCCCAGATCTTTGAAATGAACATCCAGACAGCAGAGGGGGAACAAAAGAGGGCAAGCCTATCCCTCTTCTCCACCAACCAGCCTGACCAGGCTGCTCCCCCTCCCTTCTAACCAAAATTGTTCAACCCACTGCTTCCCATAAAGGGAAGGGTCAAGCCAAATATCATTTGGTGTACCCATCCTCTGTAAAGCACCTTAGAATCCCGGCATAAACCCACCTTGCCATATCATCACTGAAACAGACCCTAATGAAACTACCTAATGCAGAATTACCATAACCACACTACCACCAGAACATCCACCAAGAGAATACATACCTTTTCATCCTACTTCCTTTAAAGCTGAAATCATGGCACAACCTGAATGGATTGACAGCCTGTAACCACAACAAAACCACAAACTGTAATCCTTTGAACTCAAATTGACACCCAGACAAAATTAATATCATGTCTCACACCCAGGACCCTGTCAATTGTAGCATAACCTCAGATGTCGGAAAAACAGCACCCCTTGACACAGTTCCTGAAAACTCACCTATACTCAAGCACGAGTACTCTACATGCCCAGCCATAACACACACAATGCATACCTTACCATCTTAATCCCTGTTTGTCCCTGGCCTTTCTCCTCCAAAGCTCTCTTTCTGTTACCTATACCAGTAGAAGGTAAGACCTGTCTTACAACTGCCTTATCCTGCAACCAAGCTTCCTTTAAACTTTCTAACTCCCCTGCAACAATGCACCCATGTTCTACAACTACCCCGACACAGCCACCTACCTACCACACTTCGTAAAACCCCATCTACAAAATTCACCTAAACCCCAAGTGAAATGCTCCTTGTGCTATTCTGTAAACCTTAACCTGGTATGTAACATTAACACTAACTATTCAAGAGACATTTTTGTCCCCCCAAAGATATCACCCATGAGGAACAAACTCCGGCATCCATTCCAAAACCTCATTGGACCTTCCCCCACCTACAATCCAAACAACTGGCTGAGTGAATACAATCAGCCCAGGGCTACCAAAAAGCAAGGATTGAACTTCACTGACTTGCAAAGCCATATGGCTGTAGCCGAATAAGTTCCCATGCTCCTAGGAATATTGTGACTCTATTCCTCCTGTGGGAACCCCACACTCCCCATAAACCACCCCCAAGGTTACCCTTTGGCCCCCCTACCTACCTCTTACTTGCTTGCGCCCTATACTAATGCAATAATCAGCTCCCCATTCCAGTGACAACATCCATCCTATCAAAACATCACCTTTCAAGTCCCTTTTCAAGCCACCACATGATGCCTTCTGCCTTCAACAATCCACACTTCAGCAATTTCCGTCAATAGCTGTTGCCCACTTGTGCTCCCCATGTGTAACCTCCTCGCTCACCACTGGTTCCTTCATCTGCGAATTCACTGTATATCGCCACAGCTGGTACTCATCCCACCATCATCTACAAAGAAAAGGAGAAAAGCAAGTCCTCTAATATGTAAAGAGAAAGCTCCACCTTATACCCACCTATTCCAAATTACACCCGCAGTGTTCCAAGACCCCATCTGCAAGAAAGAAAAAGACATGTAAATCATCTAAATTACATAACACAAATTTCAAAACTTATATTTTAAAAACATCTGCCTAGCTCTTAACCTTGCATCTCCAAATGAGGCACAGTAACTAACATAATGAACAAATCCTAGACAAGAATCCCGATAAAATCCAACAGACTGCCAGCCTGAAGAAAGTGCAATTGACTTTAACTGAATTCCTCCAGACCAGTGCGATCCTGAACTGCTGATGTGCTTTTTGCAGCCATTCTAACTAACAATATCATAAAGAAGCTCAAGGCAATTTTTTTTTACGCTGTTTGAGATGTATTGTAACTGTACTGCAATTTTATGAGCATATGTACTCACTTTATTTTTGACAAGACCAATCCAGATATTCTCTAACCACATTAGCATACAAGAACCATTGAGGCTAAATTTGAAAGCCAGATAATACCTTAGAAAATATGTCAAGGGTTGCTCATATAGGTGCTCATTTGCCTGCCTGATGTCCAGTAGCAGTTTACTAAATGTTAAGAAACTGTACAAACCCGTGTTATGAGTGGCCAAAGTAAGGTGCTTATTTGTCCCAGTTCCCAATGAGCACAAAATTAAAACAGATTTCAGCTAGAGGCAGGTTGGCTACATAAACATTCTTTTGCAATATATTATTTACCAAATACATTTGCCACCTACTATTCTCACTGTCGAAAAGGGGACAGATGTGTCCTGTGAGCTTATCCAGCCAAAAAATAAAATAGACAAATAATTCCCACCATATTAGCCGCAGACCGCCCCACAGTCAACGCACAGATGAAAGCATGCCAAAATCCCGCCCCTATACCCGTTAGTGCCACTGCTGCAACAAATAGCGGTAGCATCAAGTCCCCGCCCTGCATCTGAAGACAACCCTCCAACCCAAGCAAATCCTCCATTACTATATATTCAAAAGGAGTTCCTTAATGGAAATCGATTGCTTAGTACTGACATTACTTTAAATATTGTTCTCACACCTTATAAAGTTGTTAGCCATCAAGACTTGAGTTAACATGCCTAAAAAATACTGTAAGCAAGCCTTTCGGAATCTTGCCCAAGAAGCACTTGACAAACAATCTGACTTATTCCAAAACCTTTTCTATTTATTTATTTATTTATTTATTTATTTTTAATAGCTTTACTCCTCCACCATGGCCCAGCCCAAAATCAAAGACATCGTGACCACTATGCGCCGTTTTCCATGTTGTTAAGCTATATGCACACAGCAAACACAGACTCTCAGTGCCATGATGAGGTACACGCAGCAAACAACCTGTGCACCACTTTTACTATCAAAACGAGTCACACCTAACGAACTTCTATGATGAGAGTAAAATGTGTCAACAAAATGCATGGGACACACCGCGCATGCAACACACTTCAAACTCATGATGGCTCAGGCCAAGCCTGTAACAGCTGACACAATTCCTGCTGGAGATCCGCACTCCTGTCTGCTCTGTGAAATCCCAACTGTCCCTAAATTAACAACATTCAAGCCCTATTATTGTCTTACCTCCAGTGTTGCCTCACTTCCTGTTTCCACGTCAGAGTGGTTATTTCTTTCCTTGTTATAATATCCTAAATACACACAAAACTCTATACAAGCTATTGCAGACAATATCTGAAGCATTGCAAGCTAAGCTGCTGCATCACTGTTCTGAATCCATTTTGTACAATGAGTAGCAAAAGTTTATCATGCCATAAAGTAATGACTGAGCATCCATTACCGCTGCTTCCCACCAGTGAAAAGATAAGGAACTGCCAATCCCAACTTGTACACCACTGAACGGAAGACTTCTTTATAGCTATCCATTGGCTATCCTTCACCGAACAGCAAGACTTAAATCAGGGGATATTTGTAGTCATCTTATCTCTGCATCAGCCCACCAACCAAACCATAAATAATATGCAGAGAACATTAAACAGCCCACCAGCTGAACCATAAATAATATGCAGTGAACATAAACAATCCACCCAACCACTCACAATACAAGAAGCCTCTTATTCATACCATTCTATTAAGTTATTTCTCTGAGGACCATACAATAGTATATATTTTGGAACATGGTCTTTGGTCTGAATGTGAAAAAAATATATATAGTATGTCTGTAGTGTTTTGATTTGTAACAGATTTAGCCTGATCTTACCCTGTCTGACTCGATTTGTGCTATTTTTAATGTGCTATATTTTGTAAAACATTAGTTGTATAAAGTATGTTGAATCTGCATTTGAATGTATGTTCTGCCTTAAGTTCACAGTTTTCCTATGCCATTTCCAACTGAACTAAACCACATTCACTAACTGTAAAGCCACTTTCTTGCAATGCGCACGCACAGCCAGCAACAACGTCTGGAAGCCCGCGAAACACCACTAATTGTCACCTTCAAGGTCGACGAGTGCGGGCTAGCAAACAGAGGGCACAATACCTTAGCTGGTCACAATAAACAAAACTACTTCCTAAGCTACCCCTTGGACATTTACCATTACAAACGCACATGCATGCGACTGCAAAAATAATCTAATCGGAGACTCACCACTCAGCCAAAGTCAGCCAAACCACAAAACCACTAGGAATAAGCATGGTATCTCAATGTGGCAAAATCCCTACATTGCAACAAACTCACAAAATAGAAACAAACTGCAAACATCATGACCAGACCGCACCCTAAACTGCGCCCTTACAACTACAGCATGTCACCTCGCCGAGAACTATAGTGACTCCCAAAGTGCACCCACCATCCAAACCTAGCAGCAAATGAAAATCAGCCCATGCTACAGTCCCCCATCTACCCTCTGCTGTACCACCTCCCCACCAAACTCCAACCAGGACCATGACTAACTAACTGTAACTGAACCTAACGGAAACCAAATAGAGGCATAACCTAAATAAGTCGACAAAATACTTCAATACCAAGCCATCAAAAGGTAAAAACTCCACTGAGGTTAACCCTTCTGTACCTGTTGAACAAAATTAAATTAAGTTCCTGCACAACAATTACTTAGCTCCTAGGTCCACCTACCTTGACCCAAGGCCTACCTGAAAACCAAACTCCTACAGGTCATCTAGGACATGAACCTGCCCTAGCAAGTTCATGCCAAAATGTGATTGCTTAACCCAACTACACTAGACTAAACCTCTTAAGCCCCTCCCCATCATTATCTCATCCTCTCAACCATACCTGCCTCCACTTAACCCTTTCACCTCCCCAACCCACTTAACTTCCCCAATATATCAAGCTAACCCCCCCATGAAGATGTCTTATCCCTTAAGTACCAGTTATTCTATTTTATTGGTGTGTGTGTGTGTGCGTGTGTGTGTGTGTGTGTGTGTGTGTGTGTGTGTGTGTGTGTGTGTGTGTGTGTGTGTGTGTGTGTGTGTGTGTGTGTGTGTGTATACTCAGTCATTACTAGGAACAAGTTGGCATTCATTATCTAATGTTATTTCTCCTTAGCTATCGGTTATTATTCCATGTCATTGGCGAGTGTATGTGTATTGAGTCATTGCTAGGAACAAGCTGGCATTCATTATCCACCATTATTTATCCCTTAATTACCATTTATTATTCCATGTCATCATGTCTTTACATGTGTGTGTGTGTGTGTGTGTGTGTGTGTGTGTGTGTGTGTGTGTGTGTGTGTGTGTGTGTGTGTGTGTGTGTGTGTGTCTGTGTCTGTGTACTGAGTTATTGCTAGAAACAAGCTGGCATTCATTATCCACCATTATTTATCCCATAATTACCAGTTGTTATTCCATGTCATTGTGTGTGTGTGTGTGTGTGTGTGTGTGTGTGTGTGTGTGTGTGTGTGTGTGTGTGTGTGTGTGTGTGTGTGTGTGTTACTTGTTATTATTCCTTGTCATTGGTGTGTGCATGTGTATTGAGTCATTGCTAGAAACAAGCTGGCATTCATTATCTGCTATTTATTCTATTACCATTTATTATTCCATGTCATTCTGCCTAAAGCAGATGCCCTATGCTGACCATCAAAAAAAACTTCCAACTATAGTCTGTTGCATACCGTCTACTCAGAGGTGATCTCTGCTTAATATACAAGACCTTATCAAACCCAGAGCTGTTGGACATGCTACACTTAAAGAAATCCCAATCCCTCAGAAACACATGCTCCAGGGAGCTAAACCTTGTCATCACAATGAACAAAACATGCTGGAGGGATAGGTTCCTGACCCAGACACTCCCCAGACTCTGGAAAGGACTGTCCATACATGGCAAGCAGAGCGCCTCTTTGGCCCTCTTCAAAAGGAACCTTGATGATTGGATGGGAGATAGCAAATTCACCGTGTCAGTCATGTCAGTCAACCTGCTAGACAGAGGTCCAGGAAAGTAAATGCTGTGGGAAGAAATTGCCAGGGAATTGTTATGGCTAGGCTTGTATAGGCCCTAGGGCCGATAGCCTAGTGCCAACCTATGAACCTATGAACCTATTGGTGTGTGCATGTGTGTGTGTGCGTATGTGTGTGTGTGCGTGTGTGTGTGTGTGTGTGTGTGTGTGTGTGTGTGTGTGTGTGTGTGTGTGTGTGTGTGTGTGTGTATACTGAGTCATTGCTAGGAAGAAGCTGGCATTCATTATCTTCCATTATTTATCACTTAAATTCCGGTTATTATTCCATGTCATTGGTGTGTGTATGTGTACTGAATCATTGGTAGAAAGAAGCTTCCATTCCTTAGCTCTTGTTATTTTTCCCTTAATTAAAGACCATTATCCCATTCATACCTCTCAACTGTCCCAAATTACTCGTTTTTTACCGAGTTTTGGGGTCCAAATAATGGGGTGCCACGATTCCCGAGTGGCACCCCTTCATTTCCGATGTTTTCTTTTTTTCTTTTTCTTTTTTTCAAATTTTCGCTCTTTTGCTGACGTCATCATGTGCGCCATGACGTCAGCGCATCAGGGCTACCAGCCTGTCGGAATTGAGCTCAAGTAGCTCACATTGACGTTGTGCACACATTTCCCCCTGCTCAAATGCGAGCGGGATTATCGACAGCACTCTTGTTTGTAAATGAAATGAATTATTTTCTTTTCGTTGGGGAACATGGATTATTCGGCAGCACTGCAGTCTGGCCAGAAAGAAGACTCGGCAGGTAAGGAACGAACGGTGTGTGTGTGAGTGTGTGTGTGTGTGTGTGTGTGTGTGTGTGTGTGTGTGTGTGTGTGTGTGTGTGTGTGTGTGTGTGTGTGTGTGTGTGTGTGTGTGAGACAGAGAGAGAGAGAGAGTGAGAGAGAGAGAGACTGCAGACAGAAATCTGATGATTCACGATCAGTTATTTTGTCTGATCCATTTATTAAGTTCTGCTTTTAATATGACTTTCAGCATAACTCTTATTTTTGTGGTAGAAATAATTTAAAGCTCAAAATTGTATTTATTGGAGATGGAGAGACTGTTCTTCCTTCAGACATTCAGACAACCATTGCCATCAAAGCCTGTTAAAATTCACTCACCATATCCTCAGCATTCACGGACTTTAATTGATTTCATGTTTTTTCATGCATCATTGAAAAGAACTGCATCACTGCTCAACAATGCAAACATGAAAAGTTTTAACTTAATTTTATATTTGGAAATTAATGCAGTTTACATTGTCTCAGAAGTGCAGAACATATATCTTTTACCCCACATGGCAAAGTAAATTATTCCCCCTTCTTTGCAGTTCACTCTTTGCTGCAAACTTCAATTTGTATTCCAAATGAATTTGCTTTTCCTCTAGTAGATGAGTTGAATTAAACTGTCTGTGGTATAATATTCCAGTGACAATTATTCAGAACTCCATCCAATAGACAAATCATGTCTGATTTTGCTAATTTGTATATGTTTAGTACGAAAAGGTTCCATTCCTTACTCTTAAACTGCATCAGAAATTACGTGATTGATGGCTACATATTTGAAAAATATTTAAACCTGCCATGGTTTCAGCAATATTCCACATAAAATTAACAATTCCTTGTTTTATGAACTGTGACACATCTAGTATATGTTTTATTTTTTCTTTGGGCTAAGTATTTTGGGAACACCTTCTCATTCTGGGACCTGCTTCTTTGTTATCCAGTCTTCATGTTTTGTATTACAAGCATTTTTTCAAGCTTTTGCTTTGCAATATCAGTTGTTTTATACATGTCCCCTGCTTTATGCAGAGTTGAATCACTGTCTGTTTGCAACTTTAATCTTGATGTTTCTGAAGTTAGAAGGCAAATAATTAGTCTAGTTTATTTTTTTCTTACTCATTAAGTTTATAAGACAGTATCTCCTTTTACATATTTCTGTCACACACATACTGTGCTACAGTTTCATTACCTTACACATGAATGAAAAGTTTGCATGTTTTGTAAATAATGTTCTTTAGAATGCAGTAAACATGATATTTCACATTATTAGTATCTTTAAATAATTTCCTTGCATGGCATTATCAAACTGAAAAAGCACAATAGTCTAACTGTTTCTTCCCTGCTAGATGAAAAAAAATAGATACTTGCTTTCTGTAGTAATTTTCACAGGGTTTGCTGCGACCATGTGCATTTAAAAATATTAACTGAATCTCTTAGGGATTCTGAGCAATGTGAATTCCAATGGTAATCTCAGCAGGTCCATGACTTTTGAAAGTTATGATTCATTGTAATCATAGTCTATGAAACATTACATGTCCATTTTCACACTGTTTTGTTTCTTTTTCTGTCACCAGTCTTTCTTTCATTGTCTGATGGAATCACATCTGCCACCCCACCTTTGCATAATTCAAGGAGAAAGTTTTGAGCCACTGTCACTGTTTATTGCCACTGTAACGCCTATATGTTGGAATATATTTCATGCAATAGCTTTAACAGTCCATCACACATGCCACAGCTTTGGCTGCAATAGGAGACTTGCCCAATATACTGTTTATTCAGGCCATGTCCCACCCATGGTCATCCAGTCAGTACATTTTGTAGATGGAGTATGTTGTAACTTAATAGTCTGTGATCATTCTGTATGGATTTGTGTCCTCAAAGGCATCATCAGCCTTTGCCTCATCGAACACATCTGCAGGCTAATCTATTTATTAAGGGTGCTCCCTCCACTCCTTCTCTGTGTAGGTGTCAGCTGACCTCATGTGGCAGAGGGTGTGCCATCCACCACAGCCACATCTCTGGTGCCATTCAAAAATCCCCAGCCATTCATCAGTCCATCAGACAGCCTGGGATGGATGGACCTGTGCCTTGTATGCTCTCAGTCTCCTTTTACACCATCCTGTGTTGTCAGTCTTATTATCTGCTAGTAGCTGCTAAGCATCCTTCCCCATTCATGCTAAGTGTACCCAATCTAAATCCATACCTACTGCTGTCCTGTGACCCCTTAACACAGTTGTTGCAGTGTACATTCTGTTATGTTCAAAACAAATTTAAAATGTGCTCTAACAAGTGTGCTGTGTTATACAACAAGGAATATAATTTAATACAGTCAGAAAGCTGTATCAAAGAACACATTTATGTTTCGTGTGCAAGGGGTCTATGATTTGAAAACAGCCAAAAGGCCATCTTTATCTGCCACTGGCCAGATGCATTTTCTTTGGATGTGGGTTTCAATGCTGTTTCAGTGAATGTGAGTTTTAAGGGCAGAGAAGTTTTAATGCTAAGTCTATTTTTATTGTGAGACTGTATTGCTTTGTTTAGCAGATGTATATTAGTGTTTGTGCATTGTGCTATAAAATGTAAATAGAAAATCCAAATAATTCTTGTAGAAGTAAAGCAGTATGCACATTAATGTTTATGGTAAATTGGGTGAAATAGCCAGGTAATGGGACTTTGGAATGGCTGTAGAGGGACTCTGGTGCCATATTTTGGTTGTTTGTTCTTCAGTTTGCGTTTGAAAGCTGGTATCCCATGATTCCATTGGAGTGGGCGGGGTTGCATAATTATGTATGCCAATGTTATGCTAATCAGTGTACAGATTTGCACCTATTTTTCATGAGCCTCGTCCATATTTTTGATGTTTCCAGGTTGAGAGGTATGATCTCATTTCATTGGTGTGGATGTGTACTGAGGCATTGCTAGGAACAATCTGGCACTCATTATTTAACATTATTTATCTTTTAATTACTGGTTATTATTCCATGTCATTAGTGTGGTATGTGTACTGAGTCATTCCTAGGAACAAGGTGCATTGAATATCTACTGTTATTAATCCCTTAATTACTTGTTTCTTATTACATGTCACTGGTGTGTTTATGTGTGTGGTTGTGTGTGTGTACTGAGTCATTGGCTAGAAACAAGCTTGGCATTCATTATCTACCATCATTTATACCTTAATTACCGGTTATTATCCCATGTCATTGGTGTGTGCATGGGTAATGAGTCATTGCTATGAACAAGATGCATTGAATATCTACTGCTATTTATACCTTAATTACTGGTTATTATTACATGTCATTGGTGTGTATTTGTGTGTGTGTGTGTGTGTGTGTGTGTGTGTGTGTGTGTGTGTGTGTGTGTGTGTGTGTATATATATATGTATATATATATATATATATATATATATATATATATATATATATATATATATATATATATATATATGTAGAGTCATTACTAGTAATAAGCTGGCATTCATTATCTAGTGTTTATCCCTTAAACACCAGATACCATTCCATGTCATTGGTGTGTGTGTTGGTACTGAGTCTTTGCTAGGAACAAGCTTGCGTTCATTATCTACAATTATTTATCTTTTAATTATGGGTTATTATTCCATATCATTGCTGGATATATGTGTGCAGAGTCATTGCAAGAAACAAGCTGGCCCAGATCATCTATCATTATTTATCCATTAATTAAATGTTATTATTCCATGTCATTGGTGTGTGTATGTGTATTGTGTCATTGCTAGAAGCAAGCTGGCATTCAATATCTTCCATTATGTATCCCTTAATTACTGGTTATTATTCCATGTCATTGATGTGTTTGTGTCTACTGAATCATTGCTGTGAACAAGGCAGCATTCATTGTCTACTGTTATTTATCCCTTAAATACCAGTTATTCTATTTATCCCTTAAATACCAGTTATTCTATTTTGTTGGTGTGTGTGTGTGTGTGTGTGTGTGTGTGTGTGTGTGTGTGTGTGTGTGTGTGTGTTTGTATGTATGTGGTGTACTGAATCATTGCTAGAAACAAGCTGGCATTCATTATCTTCCATTATTTATCCCTTAATTACTGGTTATTATTCCATGTCATTTTTTTTAAAGCAGATGCCCTATACTGACCATCTAAAAAAACTCCAACTATACTCTGTTGCATATCGTCTACTCAGAGGTGATGTCTGCTTAACATACAAGGCATGTCAAACCCAGAGCTGTTGGACATGCTACACTTAAAGAAATCCCAATCCCTCAGAGACACACGCTCCAGGGATCTAAACCTTGTCATCACAATGAACAAAACATGCTGGAGGGATAGGTTCCTGACTCAGAGACTCCCCAGATTCTGGAACAGACTGCCCATACACGTAAAACAGAGCGCCTCTTTGGCCCTCTTCAAAAGGAACCTTGATGATTGGATGGGAGATAGTAAGTTCACCCCGGGGATCATGTCAGTCGCCCTGCTAGACAGAGGTCCAGGAAAGTAAATACTGTGGGAAGAAATAGCCAGGGAATTGTTATGTCTAGGCTTGTATAGGCCCTAGGGCCGATAGCCTACTACTAACCTATGAACCTATTGGTGTGTACATGTCTATGTGTGTGTGTGTGTGTGTGTGTGTGTGTGTGTGTGTGTGTGTGTGTGTGTGTGTGTGTGTGTGTGTGTGTGTGTGTGTGTGTGTGTGTGTGTGTTCTGTGTCACTGCTAGTAATAAGCTGGCACTCATTATCTAGTGTATGTGTGTGTGTGTGTGTGTGTGTGTGTGTGTGTGTGTGTGTGTGTGTGTGTGTGTGTGTGTGTGTACTGAGACATTGCTAGGAACAAGCTGACATTCATTATCTACCATCATTTATACCTTACTTACCGGTTACTATGCCATGTCATTGGTGTGTGCATGTGTACTGAGTCATTGCTAGGAACAATATGCATTGAATATCTATTGTTATTTATCCTTTAATTACTGGTTATTATTACGTCATTGGTTTGTTTTTGTGTGTGTGTGTACATGTGTGTGATTGTGTGCATGTGTGTGTGTGTGTGTGTGTGTGTGTGTGTGTGTGTGTGTGTGTGTGTGTGTGTGTGTGTGCGTGTTCTGAGTCATTTCTAGTAATAAGCTGGCATTCATTATCTAGTGTCTAATTAGAGGCGATCTCTGCTTAGCATACAAGGCCATGTCAAACCCAAAGCTGTTGGACATGCTACACTTAAAGAAATCCCAATCCCTCAGAGTCACATGCTCCAGTGATCAAAACCTTGTCATCACTTTGAACAAAACATGCTGGAGGGATAGGTTCCTGACATTCCATGTCATTGGTGTATCTGTGTGTACTGAATCATTGCTGTGAACAAGCAGGCATTCATTATCTACCATTATTTATCCCTTAATTACCATTTATTATTCCATGTCATTGGTGCGCATCTACTGAGTCATTGCTTGGAACAAGCTGGCATTCATAATCTACCATTATTTATGCACTGATTACCAATTATTATTTCATATCCTTGGTGTGTGTGTGTGTGTGTGTGTGTGTGTGTGTGTGTGTGTGTGTGTGCCCATTGCACGTGTGCTCACTTTTGTGTATGTGTGCGTGTGTGTGTGTGTGTGTGTGTGTGTGTGTGTGTGTGTGTGTGTGTGTGTGTACTGAGTCATTGCTAGGAAGAAGATGGTATTCATTATCTACCATATTTTATCCCTTAATTACCGATTATTACTCCATGTCATTGGTGTGTTTATGTGTACTGAGTCATTGCTACTATTAAGCTGACATTCATTATCCCTTAAATACCAGATATCATTCCACATCATTGGTGTGTGTATTGGTACTGACTCTTTGCTAGGAACAAGCTGGCGTTCATTATCTTCCATTATTTATCTTTTATTGACCAGTTATTATTACATATCATCCCTGTGTGTATGTGTGCTGAATCATTGGAAGAAACAAGCTGGCACAGAATTATCTATTATTATTTATCCATTAATTAAAAGTTATTATTCCATGTCATTGGTGTGTGTATGTGTACTGTCTCATTGCTAGAAGTAAGCTGGCATTTATTATCTTCCATTATTTATCTCTTAATTATTGGATGTTATGTAGTCCAGTCTCGCCTTCATTCTTATATGTGGGTTCGGATCCAATCCATGGCTCCAACTCGGCTGACTGCAAAGCCCAAAGTCTCTAAGTTGGCTCGTGCCAAGGTACATATCCCATAATGCAGTGTTATCAGTCCTCAGATCTCGTTTTCCGCTTTACGAGTTCAGAAGTGCTCTTCTTGGCCGTGGCTAAGTTTAAATCTTTTCTACATTTTTTTCATATTTGCAGACTGTTTATCTCTTAGTAGTCAGTTATTAGATAGTTAGAATATTGTTATTTAGAATATATGTAGCATTAATGTTAGTTAGACATTAGTTTATTCAAAATTGTTGCTGCTGATTTTGTCTACTGTTTGACCTGTTGTTGGTATCCTGTAGTGGTAGTTATTTTATCTATATTTAATATTTGCTGTTGATTCCTTGCTGGCTTGTTTCTAATTTTATAGCATGAGTCTGAATAACAGGACTTGCTGTTATTCAGTCCATTAGTTTCATAGTTTCATAGTTTAATACTAGGCTATCTGCCCTGAGGCATTTGCAAGCCTAGCCCTAGAGATGTGGCTTTCACCACCCCATGTAGAGGTACTAAGGTGTATAGAATAAATTTAGAATAGTGTGCCTTTGTCTAGTAGTGACACATTGAAGACCCCCTTACTTATTAAAATTAGTTTACTTTGCCTCTGTTAAGTAGCAATACAGGGGTGACCCCTGGGGTAAACCTACGATCTCCCATCCACTCGTCAAGATTTCTCTTGAAGAGAGTCAGTGAGGGGCTCTGCCTAACATGGACTGGGATTTTGTTCCAGAGTATGGGAAGCCTCTGAGTTATGAATATGTCCCTCCAGCATGTTCTATTCATGTTTGTACTGAGGTTTAAATCTTTGGCTCTCGTGGTTCTTATGGATTTTGATTTTTTGAGGTGGAGCATGTCCATCAATTCCTGGTTGGACATGGCCTTGTATGTCAGGCACAGATCACCTCTGAGTAGGCGGTATGCTACTGAATAGAGCTGGAGTTTCTTTAGCCTGGCAGCATATGACATATGTTGGAAACCCTTGATCCTCTTGGTGAGGTACGTCTGGGGTCTCTCCAGCTGTTGTAAGTGCCGTGTGAGGTACATACCAAATGGGGCATTGCACTCAATCATGGGCCTGATAAGGGAGGAGTACAGGGGCATGATGACCTCCTTTAATCTGGATGTGAACCTCTTCATGTTAAGGTGGGCAGGGTAGAAAGTCTTTCTAACCACTTTGGCAATGTGGGTGTCAAATGAGAGGTCACTATCAACTTGGGTCCCCAGGTCTCTGATTACTTTTTTGGTACTCAGTGGGTTACTGTCTATGTTATAATTTGTGGGTATTTTGTTTTTCCCAAAGGGGATGACTATACATTTCTTGGAATTCAGTTTAAGGCCATGATTCCGGCACCAGTTGTCCGTTTCGGTGAGGCCTTTCTGAAGAATGTATGTGTCAGCTGGTGTATTGACTATGGCGCCTAGTTTGCAGTCATCTGCGAACTTTGTCAGCCACAACCCTCCCATGTTTGCTTTCACATCTGAGAAGTAAATGCCGAACAAGAGGGGTCCCAGGACAGAGCCCTGTGGGCCAAAGTGGTTAGAAAGACATCTCCAGGAATGCATGGATCATGCTATCCCAAACAAAACCAAGACCCAATCATCCAAAGGCAGGCATCCAGTCTGGTGGACCCCTGCCATAAATAAACTGTACAACAGAAGGAGGAAGCTACTACATGATAGAGCAAAATCCCTAATAGGGAAGGCATCTCTGATCAGTACTAGCAAAAAATTATGATCCCTCATAAAATCCTCCAAGGCCAGCTTCGAGAGAAAAATTGCACAGGACACCAAAGACAATCATAAGGCTTTTTCAGTTATGTTAGGAACCTGGGATGCAACTCCCAGACTTGTTCTGAGTTGATTCTATATGATAAAAAATACACTGAACCCACAGACATAGCCAATATCCTGGCAGACAGGTTCAGTGCAAACTTCTCCATCCCCTCCCCCCCAAAAGAGCAAGTATCTATCCCGGCAGAGGGCTGCCTCCCAAACATCTCTGATGCTCAGGTGAAGGCTGCCCTCTCCAAAGCAAAAAACACTGCTTCCATGGGACCAGATGGCATCCCAGGTTGTGTCCTACATGAACTCCAAGAGGAACTAATCCCTCAAATAAAACAGCTATACAATCTCAGCCTCACTACAGGATATGTGCTCACAGAATGGCGTACAGCAACACTGGTCCCGCTCCACAAAGGTGGAGCTTCTACGGACCCTGGAAACTATCGCCCCATAAGCCTGACTAGCTTAGTCTGCAAGGCAATGGAGAGGATCATCATGGAGCTCATAAACAAAGACATTGGAGACCTACAGACACTAGATCCTACTCAGTTTGGCTTTGTCAAGAGCAGATCCTGCCTTTTGAACCTGGTTGACTTCTTCGAAACAGTCACCAAAGCCATAGATGAAGGGAAGGTAGTCCACACAGCCTATCTGGACCTTGCAAAGGCATTTGACACAATACCCCACTCGGGCATCATAGATAAGCTATCCAGCTTAAATATAAACCCCTATGTCACAAGATGGGTTGCAAACTGGCTCAAAGACAGAAACCACAGAGTGAGAGTTGCTGGAGCCATGTCAGACTTGAAACCGGTCACAAGTGGCGTCCCACAGGGTTCTGTCCTGAGACCACTCTTGTTCGGTATATACTTTTCCGAGGTACAGGCAAACGTGGGAGGACTATGGCTCACCAAGTTTGCAGACGACTGCAAACTGGGCGCCATAATCGACTCTCCAGCTGACACAAACATCCTTTAAAAAGGTCTCACAGAGACAGATAACTGGTGCCAGCACCATGGTTTAAAGCTAAATGCCAAAAAATGTATAGTCATACCCTTTGGCAAAAACAATGTGCCCACAAATTACCACATAGGCGGAAACCCATTAAGTACAGAGAAAGTTATTAGGGACCTGGGGACCCAAGTTGATAGCAATCTCTCCTTTGAAAACCACATTGCCAAAGTGGTTAGAAAGACCTTCTACATAGCCCACCTCATCACGAAGGGTTTCACATCTAGATCAAGAGAGGTAATCGTGCCTCTTTATTCATCCCTCATCAGGCCCATCATAGAATACAATGCCCCTTTTGGGATGTACCTTACCCGACACCTGCAGCAATTAGAAAGACCCCAAAAGTATCTCACCAAGAGGATCAAGGGTCTCAAACAGATGCCATATGCTGCTGAGTTAAAAAAACTCCAGCTCTACTCAGTTGCATACCTCCTACTTCGAGGCGATCTATGCCTGACATACAAAGCTATGTCAAATCCAGAATTAATGGACATGCTCCACCTCAGTAAATCTAAATCTCTTAGAGCCACATGCTCGAGGGACTTGAACCTCAGCACAGAAATAAATAGAACTTGCTGGAGGGACAGGTTCATAACCCAGAGGCTCCCTTCACTCTGGAATAGAATTCCAGTTCATGTGAGGCAGAGCACCTCACTGAATCTCTTCAAGAAGAATCTCGATAGGTGGATGGGGGATCGTAGGTTTGTCCCAGGGATTACTCCCGTGTCACTATTAGACAGAGGCACAGTAAACTAAACCTTAAAAAGGGCACAGTATACTCAAATCAAGGGGTGGCGTAAGCCATACAGAATCGGGCTAGGCTTATAATTGCCCCAGGGCAGATAGCCTAGTATGAACCTATGAACCTATGAACACCACTTGTGACTGGCTTTGAGTCTGACATGGCTCCCACAATCTTGACTTTATGGGTTCTGTTCTTTAGCCAGTTTGCAACCCATCTTGTGACATATGGATTTACTTTTAAGCTGTTTAGCTTTTCTATGATCCCTGAGTGGGGTATTGTGTCGAAGGCTTTAGCCAAGTCCAGGCAGGCTGTATGGACTGCCTTGCCCTCATCAATGGCTCTAGTGACTGTTTCAAAAAAGTCAACCAGGTTTAAAAGGCAGGATCTGCCTTTTACAAAGCCGAACTGGGTGGGATCAAGTGTCTGTAGGTCCCCAATGTCGTTGTTTATGAGTTCCATAATAATTCTTTCCATAGCTTTGTAAACCAGGCTGGTCAAGCTTATGGGGCAGTAGTTCCCAGGGTCTGTAGTGGAGCCTCCCTTGTGGAGTGGTACCACTGTTGCTGTACGCCAGTGTTCAGGTACATATCCTGTAGTAAGGCTAAGGTTAAATAACATTTTTATAAGCGGGTTTAGCTCCTCTTGGAGTTCACGTATCACACAGCCGGGGACACCATCAGGTCCCATAGATGCTGTGTTTTTTGCTTTGTTGAGGGCGGTTCTCACCTGGACATCAGAGATGACAGGGAGGTTACATTCAGCTGGGATGAGTATTTCTTCTTTTGGAGGTGAGGGAGGGGAGAAATTTGCACTGAACCTGTCTGCCAGAATGTTGGCAATATCTCTGGGTTTGGTAAATTTTTTGTCATTGTGTACTAACTCTGAGCATATCTGAGTGTTTCCGCCCAGGTTTCTAACATAACTGAAGAGTGCCTTGTGGTTATCTTTAGTGTCCTTGGCGATTTTTCTCTCAAAGTTGGCCTTGGATATTTTTATGAGAGAACGTAGTTTTCTACTAGTGCTGATCAGAGATGCCTTCCCTTTATGGGATTTTGCTCTGTCTTACAGTAGCTTCCTTCTTTTGTTGTACAATTTGTTTATGGCTGGGGTCCACCAGACAGGACGCTTTCCTTTGGTGGAGAGGGTCTTAGTTTTATTTGGGATTGCGCGATCCATGCATTCTTGGAGATGTCCATAGAAAGCATTTGTGTAGGATTCAGCATTGTGGGATGTGGTTTCCATTGGCCCTGAGGACTTAAATGATACCATCTCAGTCTTGAGAAGTGTAAAGTCGGCTTTTGAGAAGTTTCTCACTGTAGTCTTTTGTGTTGGGGGTGGAGGTGGTAAATGTATATCCAGGGTGATTAGTTTGTGGTCAGATCTCACCAGTGAGGGCAATACTTCAGGTGTGGAGCATTTTGTCCCCATGTTTGTGATGATCAGGTCTAGTATATTATCCCCCCTTGTGGGAGAGGTGACTAGTTGTTCTATTGCATTTGAGTTTATGAATTCCAGGAACCTTTGGGATAGGGTGTTAGGGCTAGAATAGTGCACCCAGTCTATGTTAGGGTAGTTGAAGTCTCCCAATATGATGGTATTTGGTAAGACATTCATATCTTCCAATGTCTTCAGGAAGGCTGTGTGAGGTTCTTGAGATTGAAAGGGTGGTCTGTAACATGCAACCAGTTGTATAGCAGTTTTGCCTATGGTTAGCTGCACCTGGATGGTCTCCGATGCTTCATGAGTTGCCACTAACCTAGAGGTGTGGGTATCCTTGATGAATATGGACGCTCCCCCTCCTTTTGTGGTTCAGCCCGGGTTTTGGGGCCGAAAAGCATGATACGAGATAAAGCCTGGTAGTGCTGGGGTGCTCTCAGGAGCCTTTAACCAGGTCTCAGTTACAGTGCAGACATCGATGTTCTCCATATTAAGGAGTGCTTTGAGAGCCTGCACCTTGAGATTTAGACTTCTGGCGTTGAGCAGCATTACCCTTAATTTTTTTTCCATTTTTGTTTTCTAAGGAGGTGGGTTCGTCTTTTGAGCCTTGAATAAAAAAGGCACTATGGGGGTGGCAAGAGCCTTAGCCAATATCTGGAAGCCCAGTGGTGACAGGTGCAAGCCGTCCCTTGTGAAGCAGCGTGGCTTGTCCAGCATGTCATCCCAACCAGACAGACATTGGATCCCCCTAGAATGACACCAGTAATTGAGCCAATTATTAAGGCTGATCATCTTGTCTTTGTATTATGACATCATTCTTGGTGAGGGCAGGATGCTGCTCAGGGTCAGGGTCATACCAGCCAGGGCTACATAATCAGAGAGCTCCTCAATGTCTCTTTTCATGTAGCCCAAGGAGGTACGTCTCAGGTCATTCACGCTGGCATGGACAATGACGGAGCCATATTTGTACGTGCTTTTGAGTGACCTTAGTGCGTGTGTTATATGGTGGATCCTAGCCCCCGATAGGCAGCTTACCATTACCCTCTCCTTGCTCAGCCTGGTAAGTGGGACGTCAGTGTGTCTGACTATAGAGTCACCTATCACTAGTGTATCAGGCATAGTGTTTGGCCTTAAGGGCTGTGATTTATTGACACACCGATTTATTGAAGTATGTGTTGCATGTGTTATGTTTTGAGGTGGTGGATTTTTGGGTGTCTGCTTTGGGAGCCTCTGTTGTTTTGGTAAATTTTTTAATAGAGCCTCAGAGTATGTTTTTGTGTTATTATGTGCTTGATTTGCAGTTGGGGTAGGTCCATGTGTGTCTGGGTTTGTTGTGTGTGTGTGGTTACCTTCTCCTCCTGTCTGGTCTTGCCAGTCCTGAGTTGAGAGAGTTCAGCCTCCAGTTTGGCTATATAGTTGCATCTCTCACATGTATTTGTGTTTGTTGGGAGGAGGAGAGGGTTGTCTGTGTACATGAGACAATTATAGCATTGTCTCAAGATTCCCAGATTAACCAGCTGAGCAGGAGAAGATGCTAGCAATCTACCACTCAACATGTTGGAATATTATACGAGAGTGCTGTGCCTTTAAGGGAAGTGGTTGGGGTGGTAGGTGGATGTAGTGCTATTTGGGTTTGAGAGTGCTTGCTTAGAAGAGTAGCTTAGAGAACAAGTGCTATGCTTATAATATAACGAGTAGACTGGCTATTCTAAGAGTAGAGATTTCTAAGGGAAAATTTGAAGAGCAGACTTGGCGGAGCCAGGAAAAGTTTAACCCTGTTTAACTGGTGCTGCGCTATGCGCACAATCGCGCAAAGCAGCGCTAATGCGGATTTTAAACAGGGAACTTGAAAAGAGCTAGAAATGGTCCAAAACAACCAATTACTACAGCTCTTGTGCTGAGGTCACTTCCTTCAGGGACAGATAGGCTGCTCAAGGCTCCCCACTCCCACTGGTGAGCAAAGAAACTTCCTTCTTATCCAAGTAAGGTAATGGACAACACAGGAACTACACCACAGCCCAGAATACAGCAAAGCCTGTAAACTGGTCTAAACTAGTTGAGGAGAGGCGGGAAAACAAGGATTTTTTTTTTTTTTTTTTTTTAGATAGAAAACACTCAGAAATACAGAAGGCAGTAATAAATCAGTTACACAGGCTAGCACACTTTAGTGGGCAGACTCAATAGTTAAATTAAAACAAAGAAACACAGATTTTCGATTAAATTTCGACCAGGTAAACTTATAAGTGCAGATACTATAAATTGCAGCAAACAGTTAAAAAAACAATATAAGCTTGTTTAAAATAAGCAAGAGAAGGTATTCCAAGTAAAAAACAGAAAAAAATACTTCAATCTGGAAAGTAGTCGCTTTTCTCAGTTCTCTGTAGCTAGGACCACTCTGCAGGACCACGTGGAGCTGTCTCTGAGTAGTATAGCCAGAAAAAAACGCTCTGAGGCAGATTTTAAACAGGAAACTTGAAAAGAGCTAGAAATGGTCCAAAACAACCAATTACTACAGCTCTTGTGCTGAGGTCAATTCCTTCTGGGACAGATAGGCTGCTCAAGGCTCCCCACTCCCACTGGTGAGCAAAGAAACTTCCTTCTTATCCAAGTAAGGTAATGGACAATACAGGAACTACACCACAGCCCAGAATACAGTAAAGCCTGTAAATTGGTCTAAACTAGTCGAGGAGAGGTGGGAAAACAAGGATTATTTTTTTGTTTTTTTGTTTTTAGATAGAAAACACTCAGAAATACAGAAGGCAGCAATAAATCAGTTACACAGGCTAGCACACTTTAGTGGGCAGCCTCAATAGTTAAATTAAACAAACACAGATTTTCGATTAATTTTCGACCAGGTAAACTTTTAAGTGCAGATACTATAAAATGCAGCAAACAGTTTAAAAAACAGTATAAGCTTGTTTAAAATAAGCAAGAGAAGGTATTCCAAGTAAAAAACAGAAAAAAATACTTACATCTGGAAAGTAGTCGCTTTTCTCAGTTATCTGTAGCTAGGACCACTCTGCAGGACCACGTGGAGCTGTCTCTGAGTAGTATAGCCAGAAAAAAATGCTCTGAGGCGGATTTTAAACAGGGAACTTGAAAAGAGCTAGAAATGGTCCAAAACAACCAATTACTACAGCTCTTGTACTGAGGTCACCTCCTTCAGGGACAGATAGGCTGCTCAAGGCTCCCCACTCCCACTGGTGAGCAAAGAAACTTCCTTCTTATCCAAGTAAGATAATGGACAATACAGGAACTACACCACAGCCTAGAATACAGCAAAGCCTGTAAACTGGTCTGAACTAGTCAAGGAGAGGCGGGAAAACAAGGATTATTTTTTTTTTGTTTTTTGTTTTTAGATAGAAAACACTCAGAAATACAGAAGGCAGCAATAAATCAGTTACACAGGCTAGCACTCTTTAGTGGGCAGCCTCAATAGTTAAATCAAACAAAGAAACACAGATTTTTGATTAATTTTCGACCAGGTAACTTTTAAGTGCAGATACTATAAAATGCAGCAAACAGTTAAAAAAACAGTATAAGCTTGTTTAAAATAAGCAAGAGAAGGTATTCCAAGTAAAAAAGAGAAAAAAATACTTAAAACTGGAAAGTAGTCACTTTTCTCAGTTCTCTGTAGCTAGGACCACTCTGCAGGACCATGTGGAATTGTCTCTGAGTAGTATAGCCAGAAAAAAACGTTTGCTAGTTAACCTATTGCCTCGTGTGTTGTCTTCCTTAGGCTAGGTATCTTAGTGAAGCATTTTTTTCATGGGCTTGGCCCATTTAAGTTAGAGGACATAGTCCTCTGTTAATCTCACCTTGCCTTTATTGTGTGCTGTGTTTCCTTTTTTGAGCAGGGCTAGGCCCATTTAAGTTAGAGGACCTAGTCCTCTCTTTGGTTTTCCTGTGGTGTGCTTGTTCTGCCCCCCAAAAGTTAAGCTCCATTTTAGTTGGAGGACTTAACTAATTCTTCCTTGTCCCTTAGCATTGTTTTTTTTTCAGCAGTTATGTCTAAAGAATCTAAAGAAAAGTACCATAAACCTTCGGGTTTTAAAAAAATGCCAAAAATGCACACAGAAAATGTCCATACCAGACAGGCATAGTGTATGCGTATACTGTTTGGAGGCCATTCACTTGCAGGATACTTGTACTTTTTGTCATTCCTTTAGTTTGAGAGTCCTTCAAGAAAGGAAAAACAAGTTGATATTGAAAGGTCTTCTCAAACCATCCTTTGAGGAAGATTTGGGTAGTTCTTCCTCTAAACAAGTCTACAAGGTCTCTGTCTAGCAGAAAAGAAAAGACTGTGAAAAGGTCTTTTCCTATGTCCTCCAAGAAATTAGGACCTGCTGAAAAAAATCTCAAAAACCACCAAGGCTCTCACCCCATCAGCTCCTCTGCCTTCGGAACTGATTGAGGTTATTACGATTGATATGCCTGTATCAGCAAGTACTTAGGAGCTGAAAAAAGATTCTGTAGCTTGGACCCGGTCAACAGATATCCCACCGGTCTCCCCTACATTGAGATCACCTATTTTTCAGAGATCTTGCTCTCCAACCCTTTCTTCCAGGTCCTCTAGGAGCCTATTGGATGAAGATGTGGAGAGGGTGGTGCGCAGACTCTTGAAGGCACCGGGGCTAGCAAATGTGCTCTCGGATCCAACCCAACTGGCCTCGGAGCTACCCAAGTCCTTGTCAACCGCTTCTATTCCTCCTCTGAGCCATTCTGCTCTATCAGAGCCAGAATAATTAGTACCGCTTGCAGTAGAACCTTTGGCTCCGGCACCCCAAGTGGCTTTTTCGGAACCGATATCTGCTCCAACACTCTCGATGCCATCCGTAGTGTCTAGGAGCTGAAGTTCACTCATCTGCCCTGTGATGGTTTTTCAGACCTGAGCCTGTTTGGTTCTGAGTCTACCTCTCGATGCATCGGCTCGCCTGAGCTCGGCTCCTACATCAGTGTCGGAGCTGATCTCGTTGGAACCGAGGGCTACCTCTGCTTCTTCAGAACCGTTGGCATCTTCGTTGGCTAGGGGATCAGCCTTCAAGCTGATGAGGAGTGTGCTGGTCAAATCTACAGCTCTACGCAAGGATGCTGATGTTCTTCCCCCCAAAGCACCGGCTTCTGTCTTGGTGCCACTCTATCCACAGTACAGTGGAGATCCACAGACTTAGGAACACCCTTTGGGTGGACCCTATTCTTCCATGACCTCCCCAAAATACCCTTCTGAGGAGCCCCCTTGGAAGAAAACATGCAAGAGGAAGCATATATACACTCCCCTGATGAGTCTGCCACTTCTGACACTGACCTCAAGGAGTCAGAAGGGTCCCCATGGTTGCCCTCTGATGATATCTCCTTTGTAAATATTCTTGAGATCCTGAAGGAGAGAGGCAGCTGGCCTACCATCACCCCTTCTAATTAGGAGTTGGTGTACCTGAAGGCTTTTGGATCTCAACCTTCAGCCTCTTGAGTGCCTCCACCTTTTGATGAGCTCATGGACTTGGTCAGTTGAAAGGTGTGGGAATCCCTTGACACCATGGAACTAGTCCCAAGAGGCCAAATAAATTACTTTCAGCCCCCAAGGAAAAGGATTTCTTGATAAATGCAATAGTGGTGGCAGCAGCCACCAAGAAGGAGCTTGCAGAGACATCATCATCTGTCCATCCACTGAATAAAGAGTCTCAAATGATGAACAGATATCGGAAGTGTGTTTTTTCTTCGTCGGCTTTTACCCTTAGATTGCTGAATTATCTTACCCATTTTACAAGGCTTCAGAGAGATCTCCTGAAGGAACTAGGAGATACTCTACAAGGTACTTCAACTGAGGGGGTACCAGAAAAGGTTACCACTCAGTTATCCACCTTAAACTCCATTGTGAACTCTTCTATGAGGCTGATATCATACGCAGCAGATGGAGCGAGTAGGGAAGTGAGTTCAGGAGTTTCCCTGAGGAGACACTCCTGGATGCACTTGTGTGACTTCATGGAACCCTTTAAGTCTACCTTCACAAATGCCCCTTTTGATGGTTCCCCACTGTTTGGACCAAAAGTTAAGGATACGCTCACCACTTGCGAGCAGGAAGGGAAAACTCTCTCTGCTGTTGGAGTACATTTTTCCATCCCTTCAAGACCCTATCCTAAAGGGCAGAAAGGCAGGAAGATGTGGTTCAAGAAATCCCAGAGATTTTTCCCAGACGCATGAGGTGATTCCTTCCCCAGGGGCAGATGGGGAGGAAATAATGGTAGACACTGTCCTAGAGGCAGAGGGGCTCCGCAGAACCAGGGTGACTATAATTCCTTTCATGGACATCCTTATCAGTGCTCCTGAAAGTAGACCCAACTGTGCTACTCTGGAGCCAGTCGGGGGACGTTTATCTTTGTACCTAGAAACCTGGCACAATATCACAAAAGACAAGTAGGTACAAAACATAATATCCAGAGGATACTCCATACCCTTCTCCTATCCCCATCCTTGGAGTAGGAAAATCCCAAATATTCCACCCAATCACAGGGATCAAGCAAATGTAGAGATTCAAAAGTTGCTAAACAAAAGAGTCATCCAATCTGTCCCTGTAGACCAGATCGGATTTGGAACTTACTCGAGATTCATTTTAGTGCCAAAAAGAACAGAGGACTGGAGCCCCATATTGGATCTCAGCAAACTAAACGAATCAGTAAAGAAGTCCAAGTTCCAAATGGTGACACTGCAGTCTATACTCCCCCTTTATGGGAAAGACAATTGGATGTGCTTGATAAATCTCCAAGATGTGTACTACCACATAAAAATGGACAGAGCATCGAGGAGTCACTTACTCTTCTGGGTGGGAGACAGTCACTATCAATTTTGTGCTCTGCCCTTTGGTCTCACTATAGCCCCCAGAGTGTTCACCAAATGCATGGCAGTAGTAACGGCTCACTTGAGATGTTTTGGATTCCGAGTGTTTCCCTACCTGGACGACTGCCTCCTGACTGCCACCACCAAGCATCTACTTCAACAGGCCAGAGACATGACTCTACAAGTTTGTGCTCAGCTAGGCATTACAATAAACGTGCAACAATCTGCCTTGTCACCCTGTCAGCATGTTACTTATAGGTGCAGAAATAGACACTGTTTCAATGATGCTGTGCCTCCCCGCCGACAGAATTGTGAATCTCAGACAACAGATCTTGCTCCTTCTTCCCAAACACAAGGTCAAAGCAAAGATAGTGCTCAAACTACTGGGAACAATGGCCTCAACCATAACCCTTGTTCCATTAGCCAGGATGCATATGAGAATCCTACAGTGGTAGCTCTTCTCCCAGTGGTCACTTCAGGAACTTCCTCTGTCTCATCCAATCATAATAACAGAAACTTGCAAGAAGTATCTTCATTGGCGGTTTCAGTCCAACGACTTAACCATCGGGAGACCATTCGTTCAACTTCAACCTGTTGCCACTGTGACCATAGATGCTTCCCAGATAGGGTGGGGGTCATTACCTGGGAAAGACAGTCCAAGGCATATGGCAAAAACATGAGGCCCATTTGCACATCAATGTTCTAGAGATGATAGCAGTGCTTCTGGTGTTGCAAGCACTCCACAACTCTCTACCTCTAGGGATGATTGCAATCCAGTCAGACAATATGTCAGTGGTATGGTTTATAAACAAACAAGGAGGAACCAGATCATACCCACTTTGTCAAGAGACTCTGAGGGTTTGGCAGTGGGCAATATCTTCCCAACACTTTCTAGTCACAATGCACATCCCAGAAAAGTCCAATGTGATAGCCAACAAGCTCAGCAGGGCAATTTTGATGCCTCACGAATGGTCTCTGAATCAGAATGTAGCAGAAGAGATCTTCCAGAAATGGGGTTAGCCTTGCTGCAATCTTTTTGCCACCCCTATGAATGCCAAATGCAGCAGCTACTTTGCCCTGATCCCCCCTCTGGGGGAGACACAGAGAGATGCACTTGTTTATAATTGGCCCTTGGGACTTCTGTATGCTTTTCTTCATTTCCCCTCATATCAAATGTCATTCAGAAAGCAAAATCCTTGGGAAGCAAGATGATTCTCATTGCTCCATACTGGCCTCGTCAGATTTGGTTCCACTTTCTCCAGCCTCATCTACTGGAGGATCCATGGATTCTGGACCCAGTTCCAGATCTGCTGACACATATGTCAGGAACATTCCATCCATCTCTCCACAC